>NC_042987.1:38961597-39290347 GCF_901001165.1 Salmo trutta | reverse complement strand
CACATGGGGACAAAGATCGTACTTTTTGGACAAATGTCCTCTGGTCTGTTTGGCTATAATGACCATCATTATGTTTGGAGGAAAAGGGGGGAGGCTTGCAAGCCGAAGAACACCAACCCAACCGTGAAACACGGGGGTGGCAGCATCATGTTGTGGGGGTGCTCTGCTGCAGGGGGACTGGTGCACTTCACAAAATAGATGGCATCATGAGCAGGGAAAATTATGTGGATGGAAAAGTATATGGATATATGGAAGCAACATCTGAAGACATCAGTCAGGAAGTTAAAGCCTGGTCACAAATGGATCTTCCAAATGTACAATGACCCCAAGCATACTTCCAAAGTTGTGGCAAAATGGCTTAAGAACAACAAAGTCAAGGTATTGGAGTGGCCATCACAAAGCCCTGACCTCAATCTTATAGAAAATGTGTGGGCAGAACTGAAAAATCGTGTGCGAGCAAGGAGGCCTACAAACCTGACTCAGTTACATCAGCTCTGTCAGGAGGAATGGGCCAAAATTCACCCAACTTATTGTGGGAAGCTTGTGGAAGGCTACCCGAAATGTGTGACCCAAGTTAAACAATTTAAAGTCAATGCTACCAAATACTAATTGAGTGTATGCAAACTTCTGACCCACTGGGAATGTGATGAAATAAATAAAAGCTGAAATAAATCATTCTCTCTGCTATTATTCTGACATTTCACATGATTAAAATAAAGTGGTGATCCTGACTGACCTAAGACAGGGAATTTTTTACTAGGATTAAATGTCAGGAATTGTGAAAAACTGAGTTTAAATGTATTTGTCTAAGGTGTGTGTAAACTTCCGACTTCAACTGTATATGACAGACAAGTTGTTGGTTGGAGCATGTCTAGGGAGCCATATATATGACAGACAAGTTCTTGGTTGGAGCATGTCTAGGGTGCCATATATATGACAGACAAGTTGTTACTTGGAACACAGTCTACAGTCTAAGGTGACACCAAAAAGTTTAGTCCCCTCAACTTACTCAACAGCCAATCAATCATTACCAGATTCTGCTGAGGTCTAGAATTTAAGGAATTATTTTGTACCAAATACAATGCTATTAGTTTTAGAGATGTTCAGGACAAGTTTATTACTGGCAACCCATTCCAAAACAGACTGCAACTCGTTGTTTAGGGTTACAGTGATTTCACCAGCTGTGGTAACTGACGTGTATAATTCTGAATCATCAGCGTACATAGACACACAGGCTTATTTTAATGGCGGGGCTGACATTCAGTGTCAGAGGATATACCCAACTAGACAACTGTGTATTTGGCCACAAAAGACCTCATCAACTGACTTGACAGCCACGGGTCTTCTCACAATCTACTGAGCACTGTATCGACTTCAGGGCCCGGTATGTATCAAGCATCTCAGAGTAGGAGTGTTGATCTAGGATCAGGTCCTCAATATCATTTTATTTATTGTGATCTAAATAGCAAACCTGATCCTCGATCAGGACTGCAACTCTGAAATGCTTGATAAGTACGGCCCCAGGGATGGGTTCATTTCAAGTCAATTCAGGAACGTAACTGAAATGATTTCTTATTCAAAAGCATTGTGAACAGTTTACTTCCTGATTGAACTGAATTGTATTTAGTCCAATCCAGCACTAAAGTACTGAACCTAATTTTAAGTAACTAAGTGCTAAATTAAAGATTATGATCTGTTGATTTAGCTGAACCCGCTTTGTTTGTGCTTGGGGTTTTGAATAGAAGCCTACAAACCATGTGGATGGGCTGTCCAGAACAGGAGATGCAGGTCCCTGATATACTGTTATTAAAGCAGAAATCTGCAGTTTAAAAAAAATGTGTAAAGTAGGGACCCCACCATTGATTTGGTAAAGAGCTGAGGGATGGGGTTGGTGGAAATGTAACCCATCTCAAATGTATAGATAGAGCTATGGGATTTAACGACTGATCATCCATGAGATCAGATTAATAGTTTTAATGATGCTTTGAAGCTATACGGTGTTTGTTTACAATTACATTGTTTACAAACAGTGGAGTAAAAAAAAACATAGATTTTGGGTTCTCATCGGGTTCTCATTGGGTTCTGGTCGGGTTCTGATTGGGTATGACAGTTGAGCTAAACTCATGAGGCATTAATAACTTATATTCTTCAAGAATCAATGAAGATAACATTAATATAAAAGTCAAATGTATGTGGCAATCACATAACTTTAACTTTCCTTATGAAACTGGCATTATAAACAAGGTGGTTCAAGCCTGAATGCTGATTGGCTGAAAGCTATGACAAAACATTTCTAATGACATTGGTAACCAGTTTATAATAGCAATAAGGCACCTCAGGGGTTTTGTGGTATATTGCCAATATACCACGGCTATGGTCTGTATCCAGTCACTCTGTGTTGCGTTGTGCTTAAGAACCAACCTTAGCTGTGGTATATTGGCCATATACCACACCCCCTCGGGCCTTATTGCTTAAATATACAACTGGCGTTCTACAGTATATATTTGATGTATTCTGGCCTTGGGAGGATTGAACAGTAACTCTTGATCCTATACATTTTAAGGGTACGATTTAGTGCTCGATTCAATCAGGAAGCCCATAAGATCTGTGTTGTAGTGCGATTGACATATAAAGGCAATGTTACCGCAATCTCTGAGACTGCATTTACAGTTAATGCTGCATATGTCGGCTCAATCATATCATCATTCAATTTTGTTTTGTCAACCGCGCTACAACGCATATGTTCTGTGATACGGATTGAATCGAACCCCTAGTCTGTGCTCGCAAAGTAGTTTTATCACCACAGACAGGAGTTTGCCTGAGACACCCCAACGCCTTGGCTCATGTCAGCATTTTTTTTACATGATTTCATCCATTCAAATGCCACAAGTCGCAAACATCTAAATCTGGATTTGAAATGTCACATGCTGTGGCATGGATCCACAAAACAACTGATCTGGTTGTTTTTTACCCCCTGTCAGTGACCTTTTCCTTGGCCAATGGCCATGTTCCTGAAACTGGATGTCAGAAATACATGCAGCCTTAAGTTGTTTGGGATTGTTTTATGACCCATCGTCATAGAGATAGTATCAAACCACATTTGCTGAGCTGTTCTTGAAACTCCAATTTGATCCCATACAGTCAGAGTTACAATAGCAACAAAGGATTTACAAGCCCAATATGGCCATGTTCAGAAATGGGTGTGTCAAGGGTCGGACTGGGACCAGAAATCGGCCATGGCATTTCAAACACATCGGCCCGTAGTTTTCCTCAAGGCCCCCACACCGGCCCATTTTTTCTTCCTCATGGCCCCCTCGCCGAACCATTTTATTTCTTTAGGCCCCTAATATAGGCCAGATAATAATACATTTTGTGCAAGAAACAGGCCCACTGAACAAGAAAAAAAAACGAACAGCCCATCTGAGAGAAATGCATCCAGATTGCACAGCAATATATCTAAAGTAATTTAGCATTTCTTTATTGTTTTTTTGCCATTTTGAGCTGTGCACCAACGGATAATGACCATATGCGAAACAGACCTGATATGGCCATTAAACGGACCAATCAAGTACCTGTTTCTTTTTAGACAGCTTTATTTTTAGACTTTCAAATGTCAAGACAACACCGATTGTAAGAAGATGCAGTCAAGGACAAGAACAAGAAAAGGCCATAAGAGAGAACATCAATAAAACTGGGAAGCCCACACCATCCCTTCAGCTGCAGCTGTTGGAACACAAGCGTCTGGGGGAGCAGGGGACTCATCCTAGCCAAGCGTTTGGAAGAGGCAGGATAAGTGGGCAGCCCAATCCACTAGGTAACCCTGCACCTTAGAGGCTGCCGCCCCATATACATAGACTTGAAATCACTGGCCACTTTAATAATGGAACACTAGTCACTCTAATAATGTTCACATATATACTGTATTCTATTCTACTGTATTTTAGTCTATGGCACTCCGTCATTGCTCATCCTAATATTTATATATTCCTTAAATCTATTCTTGTTACTTTTAGTTTGTGTGTATTGTTGTGAATTGTTAGATATTACTGCACTATTGGAGCTAGAAACACAAGCATTTCGCTACACCCTCAATAAATACAATTAAATAAAATAGTATTTGTCACATGCGCCGAATACAACAGGTTACATTGAAATGCTTACTTACAAGCCCTTAAAACCTCTACTGGATTGGTGGGTCCCCCGCGGGATGGTTGAGCTAACGTAGGCTAATGTGATTAGCATGAGGTTGTAAGTAACAAGATCCTTTCCCAGGACATAGACATATCTGATATTGGCAGAAAGCTTAAATTCTTGTTAATCTAACTGCACTGTCCTATTTACAGTAGCTATTACAGTGAAAGAATACCATGCTATTGTTTGAGGAGAGTGCACAGTATTGAACTTGAAAATGTATTAATAAACTAATTAGGCAAACTATATATAAACATTTTAACTGAAATGCAATGGTTCATTGGATCAGTCTAAAACGTTGCACATACACTGCTGCCATCTAGTGGCCAAAATCTACATTGTGCCTGGGCTGAAATAATACATTATGGCCTTTCCCTTGCATTTCAAAGATGATGGTAAAAAAAAAATATTAAAACGCATGTTTTTTTCTTTGTATTATCTTTTACCAGATCTAATGTGTTTTATTCTCCTACATTCATTTCACATTTCCAGAAACTTCAAAGTGTTTCCTTTCAAATGGTATCAGGAATATGCATATCCTTGCTTCAGGTTCTGAGCTACAGCCAGTTAGATTTGGGTACGTCATTTTTCGTGAAAATTGAAAAAAGGTGCGGATCCTTAAGAGATTTTAACCAACAATGCTTTAAGAAGTTAAGAAAGAAAACATGTTAAGTAAAAAATAGATGAGTAAAAAAATTTAAAATAAAAGTAACAAATAATTAAACAGCAGCAGTAAAATAGCAATAGCGAGGCTATATACAGGGGGTACCAGTACAGAGTCAATGTGCGGGGGCACAGGTTAGTCAAGGTGATTGAGGTAATATGTACATGTAGGTAGAGGTAAAGTGATGACTATGCATAGATAAAAAACATAGAGTAGCAGCAGCATAAAAGAGGGGTCTGGGTAGCCCTTTGATTAGCTGTTCAGGAGTCTTATGGCTTGAGGGTAGAAGCTGTTGGCGTCTATGACTAGAGTGGCCGAAGTCTTTTGCCAGTTTTCAGGGCCTTCATCTGACACTGCCTGGTATTGAGGTCCTGGACGGCAGGAAGCTTGGCCCCAGTGATGTACTCTACCTTCTGTAGTGCCTTGCCGTCGGAGGCTGAGCAGTTGCCATACCAGACAGTGATGCAACCAGTTAGGATGCTCTTGATGGTAGAACCTTTTGAGGATCTGAGGAGCCATGTCAAATATTTTCAGTCTCCTCAGTGGGAATAGGCATTGTCGTACCCTCTTCACAACTGTCTTAGTGTGTTTGGACCATGATAGTTTGTTGGTGATGTGGACACAACTGCTCCACTGCAGCCCTGTCGATGAGAATGGGGTGTGCTCGGTCCTCCTTTTCCTGTAGTCCACAATCATCTCCTTTGTCTTGATCACGTTGAGGGAGAGGTTGTTGTCCTGGCATCACACGGCCAGGTCTCTGACCTCCTCCCTATAGGCTGTCACATTGTTGTTGGTGATCAGGCCGACCACTGTTGTGTCATCGGCAAACTTGATGATGGTGTTGGAGTCATGCCTGGCCATGCAGTCATGAGTGAACAGGGAGTACAGAAGGGGACTGAGCATGCACCCCCTGAGGGGCCCCCATGTTGAGGATCAGTGTGGCGGATGTGTTGTTACCTACCCTTACCATCTGGGGGCGGCCCGTTACGAAGTCCAGGATCCAGTTGCAGAGGGAGGTGTTTAGTCCCAGGATCCTTAGCTTAGTGATGAGCTTTGAGATCACTATGGTGTTGAACGCTGAGCTGTAGTCAATGAATAACATTCTCACATAGGTGTTCCTTTTGTCCAGGTGGGAAAGGGCAGTGTTGAGTACAATAGAGATTGCATCATCTGTGGATCTGTTGGGGCAGTATGGAAATTGGAGTGGGTCTAGGGTTTCTGGGATAATGGTGTTGATATGCGCCATGACCAGCCTTTCAAAGCACTTCATGGCTACAGACGTGAGTGCTACAGGTCAGCAGTCATTTAGACAGGTTACCTTAGTGTTCTTGGGCACAGGGACTATGGTGGTCTGTTTGAAACATGTTGGTATTACAGATTCAGACTGTGGCTCAGTTGGTAGAGCATGGTGTGTGCAATACCAGGGTTGTGGGTTTGATTCCCATAGGGGGCCAGTACAAAAAATAAAATAAATTACAATACAAAAAATCAAAAATGCATGAAATTAAATGTATGAAATGTATGCATTCACTACTGTAAGTCACTCTGGATAAGAGTGTCTGCTAAATGACTAAAATGTAAATGTAAAATATCTGTGAAGACACTTGCCTGTTGGTCAGCGCATGCTCGGAGTACATGTCCTGGTAATCCGTCTGGCCCTGCGGCCTTGTGAATGTTGACCTGTTTAAAGGTCTTACTCACATCGGCTACGGAGAGCATGATCACACTGTCATCCAGAACAGCTGGTGCTCTCATGTGTTTCAGTGTTACTTGCCTCAAAGCGAGCATAGAGGTAATTTAGCTTATCTGGTAGACTCGTGCCACTGGGCAGCTCTTGGCTGTGCTTCCCTTTGTAGTCTGTAATAGTTTGCAAGCCCTGCCACATCCGACAAGCGTTGGAGCCGGTGTAGTACGGTTCAATCTTAGTCCTGTATTGACGCTTTGTCTGTTTGATGGTTCATCTTTTAAAGTGCCTTGTTGCAAACACAATACATGTTTTGGAATATTTGTATTCTGTACAGGTTCCTTTTTTTCACTCTGTTATTTAGGTTATTATTGTGGAGTAACTACAATGTTGTTGATAGATCCTAAGTTTTCTACTATCACAACCATTAACCCATCAGAGTCTAAGCCCTGTCTAAGCCTGGGGTGGGGTTCTACTATGCTATATGGAATTGTTTTAACCCTTGTGTAGTCTTAACATTCTGTATAGTCCCCTTTTCCTAACGGTAAAAAATTACCCGCATTCACTAAACCCCTAAAATAAAGCAGCTTAATTTAATTTTTTAAGTCCAAATCTATTTTTCAATGAAGAAACAACCTGTCATTCATCACAAACTTTGTGAATATCTGGGTTTTCCATCACAATGCAGAAAGACATTTAATCAGTGGACACCACTCGTTTTTATTACAACACACCTGTCATAATTGTTTTATTTACTAAAGTAGAGGTTTATTATTATTATTGCTGAAGGTACTGCATAAGTGTAAACATACTTTTTTAGCAAGAGATAGCACTTGTATAGCCTATGAAAGTAGCACAAATGTGCAGAAAGTAGTTTTGAATGCATTTTATTGAAGGGAAACAGTAAGTCTTGAACTTTTTTCGCAACTTATTGATATATTCTTATATACTGTACTGTGGAATTCAACTACAACATGCTAGTCTTCTCCCATTTTTTTAACCACACCCACAAGGTGTATAAACAACAACAATAACTAAGAATAAAGTAAGATAATAGATACAAAAACGTGAAGAACATAAATCAATCAACTCTAATTAGCACATGTAGGACAGTATGCAAGTGTGGGTGCATGGACTTTGCAGATGTATTTCTCACATGTGCAGCACATAGTATTTGTTTTACAGTCCTTATTTGGGGGACAGAATTGGAATCTCCTCCTCTTGCCTGCCCCAGCTGCAGCCTCAGGTGGATCAGGACAAGATTCAGCCTCCTGAACAGCTTTCACAAGCGCTGCAGAGGCTGCTGTGCGGGGGAGGCTCTCACTTCTTTGAATGTGTGGGGTTACAACTGCTTTTCCCAGCTGCTCCAGGAACACCCTCCTCTTGTACTGCTTATCAGGCATCCAGGTAGGGTTGGTCTGGTTCCATATCACAAAGGCATTGTATGAGGACGCATCAATGATGCTATGAAAGATGACCAGGGGCCAGCGGGCAGTCATCCTCCTGCAGCTGTAAGTTCCAATCACCTTGTCCAGGTTGTCCATGGCTCCTTTGTTGTGGTTGTAGTCCAGGATGATGACTGGCTTCCTGTCCTCACGATCACTGATCTGAGCCGTTTTGTGCAATGTGCTGAGGAGGACCACATTCTTGTTCCTCTTTGGGAGGTAAGAAACTAGAGTGGTGGTGGAGGTGAAGGCAAACTTTCATGAGAAGGCCTCTCTCCCCCTTGTTGCGAGGATTGCAGGGGGGAGCTCAGGCTTGTTCTTTCTAACTGTGCCAACCATGGTGATCTTCCTCTTCAGGAGCTGCTGGCTGAGTTCATAGGAGGTGAAGAAAATCACTTACAGTGAAAATCACTTACATTACAGATATGAAAATAAAAATGTACCTCTGAAAGGAATCAGTTGCTCATCCACTGTTACTTCAGGCCCAGGGTTGTAGAGATATGGCAGAAACTCCACCTACTTCTCCCAGACCTCTCTTATGGCCGCCAGTTTGTCTCTCACACGTCTTGCAGGTCTTGACTCACGGTTATTAAATCATAGCATTCTTGAGAAAGTGTGAAAGACTTTCAGTGGCATCGTGGCATGGAAAATCGCCCTTCCACTCTCTGCATCCCAGAGGCTACATGTAGCCTCGCCTTGGGACCTATACACACCGCTAAGATTAGCAGTCCCATGTAGGCACGCAGGTCAATCTCATCCATCCTTTTCCAGTTGTCTCCATATTTACGGAAACCCTCCAAATTTTGCCATGGGGTAGAGAGAAAATGTTGCCGTTTTTAAAGGGCTCCCGAGTGGTGCAGCAGTCAAAAGCACTGCATCTCAGTCCTAGAGGCATCACTACAGACCCTGGTTTGATTCCAGGCTGTATCACAACCGGCCATAGGGCGGTGGACAATTGGCCCAGCGTTGTCCGGGTTTTTGCCGGGGTAGGCTGTCATTGTAAATAAGAATTTGTTCTTAACTGACGTGCCTAGTTAAATAAAGGTTAAACAAAATAAATTTAAATTAAAATTCTACACTTTTTGCCATGGATGGAGGCAAATGTTTGCAGCTTTTAATGTGATAACTGATTATCAGTGGGCTCTAATTCGACATACTACAAGTTTAGATACTGTAGCTGGCCGTTAGACTAATTTACAAATCTAATACATTTTTAGCTGACATGGGTTTATTGAGGGACTGATGCACAACCAAATTTCTAAATTTACACATTGTGTATTCTATTCCATTATTCTAACTCAACAGTAAGTTGATAAGTTGAGTCAAATTGGTCCACGGGCTTTAGCCACTAGCCATGCAGACAGTGTTGGCAGTGGTGAGCTATAATACCAGCAATCGCAAGACGTGATGTAAACAACTAATCAGATTCCCCATACGTGGGGGCTGCATGATCTCTGTGACGTTGGCTACCAATGCCACATCTGGAATCTACCTACTATATCAATATTGGATTAGCTGACTCTCCCTCGGCTGGTGAAATGGACTTTCCCCTTGGATCTTCTTCGGTAGCGAACTCAGCCGTCAACACACCCCACTCAGCTTTAGGATCTTGGTGAAACATTCATTATTGGGTTCAGGTGTGTTAGGTCAAGGCCAGAGTAACAACAGTACAGCAGACTCCCAGGGCCAGGGCTGAGCAGCCCAGCAGCTAGGGATTGCCTAAATAGGTATCTCCCCTGACATGGGCATATTTTCAATACAGACTCCTTTTGTCATACAGTATTCCACATAAGGCATCCAGACCTTATGAAAGTTGCACAGTATACAATTAATCTTAAAACAAATCTACAGGAGGGCCCTAAAAATGGCCAAAGACTCCCTAGTCATAGACGGTTCTCTCTGCTACTTAGACTGTTCTCTCTGCAATTTTTTTTTACTTTAGTATATTTAGTAAATATTTTCTGTACTCTTATTTTTCTTAAAACTGCACTGCACTGTTGGGCTTGTAAGTAAGCATGTCATGGTAATTTCTAAACCTGTTGTATTTGGTGCATGTGACAATAACATTTGATTTGATTTTCCAGGAATATTATTTTCATGTTACTGTATGTTTTCAGAGTTCCAATTTTATTATCAAAAAAATGTGGTGAAAAGTCCAGTAAATGTAAAATGCACATAAAATCAACAGTGTAACATTTGGATTCAGTCTTGTCAGGTGAACTGTTGTGTCCTCACCTTTGGTTGAATAATTTCCCCATAACCTCCAAACTGTTCCCTTTTAATTGCTACCATGTTTATGCATTTTGATATTTCTTCTGTAAGAAACATTTCAATTTAGCCTTATCCATATAGGCTAATTCCCACCAATGTAACGGGCTAATGGGTTCAATGCTAACCATACGAACGCAGTGGTAAACAATTCAAATGCTACTGCTCTATAACCATTTCAGCTACAAACATTAAAACAACTTACAAATGTTCGAAACATAATAAAATATACAATACACCATTTTGGGATGTAGTCCGCCCTAAAACCAAGAAGAATGATGAAGAGCCTCGTTTTAATTAATTCATTATTAAAGTTCCTAGTTAAACTGCTGGACAATGCTTTTCTTATGTTTTGTAATGTGCAATCCAAGGGTGTGCTTAGCTTTCATATTTCATAGACTTTAATATATCCCAGGTTAAAAAGTTAGAGGAAACTCTGCCTCAGTCTTTTGAATACCAAACCCTGGGATGTATTTTTCAACTTACATGAACATTATCTTGACAGAAATGTGAGTGAGAACAAAATGTACATATACTCAAAATGTTTTCATCCAAAGAAATCATTGAGAGGAAACAGTCTTAGTATTAACTTTCCAAATGACCATGGAAATTATACACTACAATACCAGCTTTCGCCATTTTATGTGTACCCATGAGGTCACCAGTCAAATTGCCAAGGTCAGAGGTTCCAAGACCGTTTCACCTCGCTTTATTTCTATGGCCGTAACACTGTCATAAGGCAACACAACACGCATGTATTGGTCCTGCATATAAATGTGATCACTTTTTATGTAAAAGTTATACAGACAGTGACAAAGTCTACACACCCCTTGAACAGTTGTCAAATGTTGTTACCTTTAAAATGGATAAAATTAAAGAATTTCTACCAAACTACACAACCTACTCCACATTTTCAAAGTAAAAGACAGATTTAAGAACATTTCCTAAATTATTGTTTTCATTCCACCGAGGTTATTACATTTGGCGGGCCATTACAGCTTTGAATCATTTGGAATACATTTCTACCACCTCCTAGGGGAACATACAGGTAAATGCCAAAATAAAGGAAGCACTTGAGTAAATAAGGGATACAAAAAAAATTGGAAGGAGGTGCTTCCACACAGGTGTGATTCCTGGGTTATTAATTAAGCAATTAACTTCCCATCATGCTTCGGGTTAGTTTCCCATTATTTTGGCTATCAACGCTAAAAGAAGAGATCTCAGTGACTTTAAAATAAGTCTCAAATGAGCATAGGGGGTTTAAAGGGTGTGTGTGTGTGTGTGTGTGTGTGTGTCACCAGATCACAACCCAATTGAACACTTATAGGAGATTCTGGAGCAGTGCCAGAGAGAAGGTTTTCCACCACCATCAACAAAACAGCAAATTATGGAATTTCCTCTGGAAAAATTGTTGTATCTCTTCATTGATTTTCGGTCTGCAGTACTTCCTGGGTAAGTACCGCAGCTCATATACAGCTTCCTCTAAAGTTTTTGTGCTAGGTGCGTGGACTCCTGACATAAATGTAATCTTAGACATTGACCTCCATATTAAGTCTGTCTGTTAAATAAGCTTATCTCTTTCCCCCTCCCGGTGTTTCTGTTTTGAGGAGCTGCATTTCAACCAAGTTTGATGAGGACGTGCGTGTGACCCGTGTTGACACCATCACCCTCTCATGAATCTTCTTCCAGGTCAAGGAGGGACAGAAATTACCCCTCTCCTGAAGTGTATATCTGCCGAAAAATCTGTTGGAAATGCAAATTGATTAAATGCTAAATCAACATCACGTTTGTAATTTATTTTCCCATGTATAGTCAGTTAAATCTCACGTAATTTGGTCAGATGCTCGATTACCATTTATGTTTACATAGTCTGTCCACGAGCGATGAATGTGCACGTAATGTGACAAATCTGGTCTGTTTCCTGAGAACCCCACAATCTCCAAAATGTTCCCTTTCAATTGCTAACGTGGTTATGCAAATTTCTTCTTATTATATATATTTTTGAAACATTTCAGTTTGGGCCTGTCCTTATAGACCAATGGTGTCAAACTCATTCCATGGAGTGCCCAATATCTGCGGGTTTTTCCTTTCAATTAAGCCCTAGACAACCAAGTGAGGGGATTCCCTTTCTAATTTAATGACCTTAATTCATCAATCAAGTACAAGGGTGGAGCGAAAACCCGCAGACACTGGGCCCTCTGTGGAATGAGTTTGACACGTGATATAGGCCAATTCCCCCAAGTGTAAAGGGTAAAAACAATCATTTTTATGTTATTGATGGTCAGTTCTTGAATCCATAACTATGAATTGTCGGCATTCTCTCCCACTCCAACTTCGCTCTGGTACTGCTCAGCCACAAGCTCTGGGTATGCTCAGCCACAAGCTCTGGGTATGCTCAGCCACAAGCTTTGGGTATGCTCAGCCACAAGCTCTGGGTATGCTCAGCCACAAGCTCTGGCTATGCTCAGCCACAAGCTCTGGGTACTGCTCAGCCACAAGCTCTGGGTATGCTCAGCCACAAGCTCTGGTACTGCTCAGCCACAAGCTCTGGGTATGCTCAGCCACAAGCTCTGGGTATGCTCAGCCACAAGCTCTGGGTATGCTCAGCCACAAGCTCTGGGTATGCTCAGCCACAAGCTCTGGCTATGCTCAGCCACAAGCTCTGGGTACTGCTCAGCCACAAGCTCTGGTACTGCTCAGCCACAAGCTCTGGGTACTGCTCAGCCACAAGCTCTGGGTATGCTCAGCCACAAGCTCTGGCTATGCTCAGCCACAAGCTCTGGCTATGCTCAGCCACAAGCTTTGGGTACTGCTCAGCCACAAGCTCTGGTACTGCTCAGCCACAAGCTCTGGGTATGCTCAGCCACAAGCTCTGGGTATGCTCAGCCACAAGCTCTGGGTATGCTCAGCCACAAGCTCTGGGTATGCTCAGCCACAAGCTCTGGTACTGCTCAGCCACAAGCTCTGGGTACTGCTCAGCCACAAGCTCTGGGTACTGCTCAGCCACAAGCTCTGGGTACTGCTCAGCCACAAGCTCTGGGTACTGCTCAGCCACAAGCTCTGGGTACTGCTCAGCCACAAGCTCTGGTACTGCTCAGCCACAAGCTCTGGTACTGCTCAGCCACAAGCTCTGGGTACTGCTCAGCCACAAGCTCTGGGTACTGCTCAGCCACAAGCTCTGGGTACTGCTCAGCCACAAGCTCTGGGTACTGCTCAGCCACAAGCTCTGGGTATGCTCAGCCACAAGCTCTGGGTACTGCTCAGCCACAAGCTCTGGGTATGCTCAGCCACAAGCTCTGGGTATGCTCAGCCACAAGCTCTGGGTATGCTCAGCCACAAGCTCTGGGTATGCTCAGCCACAAGCTCTGGGTATGCTCAGCCACAAGCTCTGGGTATGCTCAGCCACAAGCTCTGGGTACTGCTCAGCCACAAGCTCTGGGTACTGCTCAGCCACAAGCTCTGGGTACTGCTCAGCCACAAGCTCTGGGTACTGCTCAGCCACAAGCTCTGGGTACTGCTCAGCCACAAGCTCTGGGTACTGCTCAGCCACAAGCTCTGGGTACTGCTCAGCCACAAGCTCTGGCTCTCTCTAGCAATATTTGAATTTTCAAATAACTATTCGGTTTTAAAAAAAGGGCTACTTAGTATCTCATTTGATTTTATTATTATTAAGTCATTCAAATGAGATACTAAGTTGTTTTTTTCTCCACAGTCACAAAAGTGTAAATGTAGGCCGACATGTGTTAGCTGAGTAATGAGTCCACAGTCACAAAGACAGTATGTAGGCCGACACGTTTTTTAATCAAAGTTAAACATTTTCACCATGAAAATCATATTATATGCAACACAGGAAAATGATGTAAGACTTTGGTCTTGTTTATTCAGCAACTTCTTTGCCCTGTAAGAAGACAGAAAATAATGGATGAGTATTAATAATGAACATGCAAAATATATGAATATATGTAGTTAGAAATAATGTAATGGATCAAGCATTAAAGGCTCAGTGCTGAGCTTTGATTTTCAATTTTGAAGTACCAACTTCAAATTCATCTATTTTTACCCTACCTGAAATGTGCTTCTTAGAGACCTTAAATATATTTTTGTGAATGTAAAAGTTTGCTATTGACCTCTGTGAGGACTGAATCATAGGTGGTGTTGATGTGGCCATATCTGAACATGAGTCAGGTGTAGGTTTAGTAACAGCTCTGTACCTTTCCAGTGTCGCGGGTCTTGGCTCTGAGCTTGTTGACTTGAGACTCAGCGATGTCAGCACGCTCCTCAGCCTCCTCCAGTTCATGCTGAACCTTCCTGAACTTAGACATGTGGCTGTTGGCTTGTTCCTCCTGGGCGAGGAAAAGAGAAGGAGAGTGTAAAATCAGCATTCAAAGTTTGAAGCTTCAGGTAGCAAAATAATATAAAAAAATTTCTTGAGGTATTTTAAAGTATTTTTTCTGTTGACAGTTTTTGAATAAATGATACAGCAGAGAGAATGAGTGGTGAAATGGGGGATCAAACCACTGCTTCCAGGGGCATTCAGTGTCTATCATAAGTATTCACACCACTTGGACATCTTCACATTCTGTGTTGCGAAATCGGATTTAAATAATTTTTTTGTTAACGATCTACAAAACATACTCTGTAAAATCAAAGTAGAACAACAATAAAAACAAAAACATTTGAATGAATAAAAAATAAAACACTATATCAGGAATAGATAGGTATTCACCCGCCAAGGTCAATACATGTTATCAACACATTTAGCTGTGACTTTATGGGTAAATCTCTGGATTGTGCAATATTTTCATAATTCTTCAAGATCTGTCGATTTGGATGTTGATCATTGCTAGACAGACATTTTTAAGTCTCGCCATCATTTTTCAAGCAGATGTAAGTCAAAATCCTTCTCGTTAGCTACCCACAGTTAATACTGAGCCACAGATAGCCAAGCGGTTAAGAGCGTAGGGGCAGTAATCAAAAGGTTGCTGGTTTGAAACCCCCCAGACGACTAGGTGAAAGTCGGTCAGTGTCCCCTTGAGCAAGGCACCTAACACTAATTGCTCTGGATGAGTGTGTCTGTTTAAAGAATGTGTTTGATGTGAGTGGTTGTATTTGTCTGTAAGCTATTTTATCTTCATTTATACAGTGAGGGAAAAAAGTATTTGATCCCCTGCTGATTTTGTACGATTGCCCACTGACAAAGAAATGATCAGTCTATAATTTTAATGGTAGGTTTATTTGAACAGTGCGAGACAGAATAACAACAAAAAAATCCAGAAAAACACGTAAAAAATGTTATACATTTATTTGCATTTTAATGAGGGAAATAAGTATTTGACCCCTCTCAATCAGAAAGATTTTTGGCTCCCAGGTGTCTTTTATACAGGTAACGAGCTGAGATTAGGAGCACACTCGTAAAGGCAGTGCTCCTAATCTCAGTTTGTTACCTGTATAAAAGACACCTGTCCACAGAAGCAATCAATCAATTAATCAGATTCCAAACTCTCCACCATGACCAAGACCAAAGAGCTCTCCAAGGATGTCAGGGACAAGATTGTAGACCTACACAAGGCTGGAATGGGCTACAAGACAATCACCAAGATCTCACCTCGTGGAGTTGCAATGATCATGAGAATGGTGAGGAATCAGCCCAGAACTACACGGGAGGATCTTGTCAATGATCTCAAGGCAGCTGGGACCATAGTAACCAAGAAAACAATTGGTAACACACTACGTCGTGAAGGACTAAAATCATGCAGCGCCCGCAAAGTCCCCCTGCTCAAGAAACCACATACACATGCCCGTCTGAAGTTTGCCAATGAACATCTGAATGATTCAGAGGACAACTGGGTGAAAGTGTTGTGGTCAGATGAGACCAAAATGGAGCTCTTTGGCATCAACTCGCTGTGTTTGGAGGAGGAGGAATGCTGCCTATGACCCCAAGAACACCATCCCCACCGTCAAACATGGAGGTGGAAACATTTTGCTTTGGGGGTGTTTTTCTGCTAACGGGACAGGACAACTTCACCGCATCAAAGGGACGAGGACGGGGCCATGTACCGTCAAATCTTGGGTGAGAACCTCCTTCCCTCAGCCAGGACATTGAAAATGGGTCGTGGATGGGTATTCCAGCATGACAATGACCCAAAACACATGGTCAAGGCAACAAAGGAGTGGCTCAAGAAGAAGCACATTAAGGTCCTGGAGTGGCCTAGCCAGTCTCCAGACCTTAATCCCATAGAAAATCTGTAGAGGGAACTGAAGGTTCGAGTTGACAAACGTCAGCCTCGAAACCTTAATGACTTGGAGAAGATCTGCAAAGAGGACTGGGACAAAATTCCTCCTGGGATGTGTGCAAACCTCGTGGCCAACTACAAGAAACATCTGACCTCTGTTATTGCCAACAAGGGTTTTGCCACCAAGTACTAACTCATGTTTTGCAGAGGGGTCAAATACTTATTTCCCTCAATAAAATGCTAATAATTTTATAACATTTTTTACATTAGTTTTTCTGGATTTTTTGTTGTTATTCTGTCTCGCACTGTTCAAATAAACCTACCATTAAAATTTTCGACTGATCATTTCTTTGTCAGTGGGAAAACGTACAAAATCTGCAAGGGATCAAATACTTTTTTCCCTCACTGTAGGCTGTTAAAAAAAAAATTTTGTTGAGTGTATCAACCGACGGCCTGTACAGGTCCGGAACGATAGACTCGTTTTTTGTTTTGCTTTTGTAGCCTATTTTAGCGATCAATATGGCTGTAAGCAGAAGCTTTGCTTTGGCGTTTCTGTTTTACTCTACAATTCAAAGGTGGAGATTATCCCCCACTCCCGTTCCACCTACACCGAAAGAAGTGGATGGCGCATGGGATGGAAATCTTCCCATTCACAGTGTGGATTTTGGCCATGAACAACTTTAGCGACACCTGATATCACCGTTCCTCCTTTACTTTAGTTTCTTTACTAGTCCAATCCGGAACATTCACTGTCTTTTTGGTAAGAAACTCCAGTGTAGATGTGTCCTTGTTTAAGGTTATTGTCAGCTGAAATATGAATTTGCCTCCCAGTGTCTGGTTAAAAGCAGAATGAATTAGTTTTTTCTCTAGGATTTTGTCTGTGCTTATCTACATTCCGTTTTTTTTCATCCTGAAAAACTCCCCAGTACTTGCCGATGAAGATGCATACCCGTAAAATGTTTATTCCTTTGTCAGTTTTTTTACCTATCTACCAATCAGTGCTCTTCTTTGCGAGGCATTGGTTGAAGCCTAAACTAAACTGTATGGATCTTAAGTTTTGTAATGTCTACAAGGGAAAACATTTGTTTGTCAATATATGCTGACAAAGTATGTGACTCACCGCTTCCTCAGCCTGCCTCTTGTAGGCCTTGACTTTCATCTGCAGCTTATCTACCAGGTCCTGAAGTCTGACAACGTTCTTCTTATCCTCCTCAGTCTGTGGGACAAGATCAAAGAATCAATGCCCCATAGTTTTATACACAGACCTTTCCGTGTTAGTGTCAAGTATGGGAGGAAGGCATTTTTTCTTACCTGGTAGGTGAGCTCCTTGACTCTGCGCTCATACTTGCGGACTCCCTTGACCGCATCTACACCTCTTCTCTGCTCAGCCTCCACATCAGTCTCAAGCTCACGCACCTTTGTGGAAGAAAGGCGTTTGGTTGACTTGGTGAAATCAGACGTAACAAATATTAGTACAACAGAGGTATATTCTTCTACCCAGTCAAGGAGGCATGTGGATTATTGAGAGAAAGTCATTACAAAATGCTCCTGTGTATTTGTATGATTAAATACATTTCCAGCAATCAATCTTTCAATCCACCCTAATCCACCCTGCTGTTAACTCACCCTGGACTCCAGTTTCTGGAGCTGCTTCTTGCCTCCCTTCATGGCCAGATTCTCAGCCTCATCCAGACGGTGCTGCAGGTCCTTGACTGTGACCTCCAGGTTTTTCTTCATCCTCTCCAGGTGAGAGCTGGTGTCCTGCTCCTTCTTCAATTCCTCAGCCATCATGGCCGCCTGAAATCGTAGTTTGTTTAAATTAAGCACCAATTGGCACCAATCATAACATCCCTCTGAGATCTTTGTTGTGGTAAACCACCCCAGCTACCATTGGCCTTTGGATACAAATCAAGTGAGTGTAATTGAATAGATCATAAGGACTCACGTCAGTGATGGCCTTTTTGGCCTTCTCCTCTGCATTCCTGGCCTCCTGGACAATGTCTTCCACCTCTCCCTGCACCTGCACCAGGTCAGACTCCAGCTTCTTCTTGGAGTTCAGAAGGCTGGTGTTCTGGAGGAGGTAAAACCATTTTTTGGATCTCAAGAGAACTTTCAAGTGACAAGGCAGAAATGGTAAAATTGGTTGAGTTTAATTAGAAATGGCTTTTGACCCATACCTGGGAGTGCAGCAGTCCAACACGCTCGCTGGCATCTACCAGCTCAGTCTCAGCCACTTTGCGGCCTCTCTCTGTCTGCTCCAGAGCAACTCTCAGCTCCTCGATTTCAGCCACCATCAGACCGTTCCTGCGCTCCACCATGGCTGCCTGCTCCTTCATATCATCTGCGGCACGAACAGCATCATCAAGGTGCAATAGGGCATCCTGGGGTTCACAATGACATAGGTTCATTAGGACTTGTGGAAGTGGAGGTGATAGGGTCAGTGAAAGAAATGTTAATTGGTAAGATTTTCCCCAATATCTAGGCCTTTCTACACTATATTAGTCAACTCTATTTAATCCTGCGTTCTATTCTTTTCTACAGATTCACAAACAAATCTCTCCTCAGTCCCTTTACCTTGAGCTGTCCCTGGACATTCCTCAGCTGTTTCTGGGCCTCAGAGGCCTGCCTGTTGGAGTGGCTCAGCTGGACCTCCATCTCGTTCAGGTCTCCCTCCATCTTCTTCTTCACCCTCAGGGCATCATTCCTGCTTCTGACCTCAGAGTCCAGGGTGCTCTGCATGGAGTCAACCATCCTCTGGCTATTCCTCTTGATCTGCTCCATTTCCTCGTCCTTCTCAGCCAACTTCCTGTCCACCTCACCCTTGATCTGGTTCAGCTCCAGCTGCACACGTAGAATCTTGGATTCCTCGTGCTCCAGTGTTCCCTGGACAAAGAGTAGCAGTCAGGCCAATTGTGTTCAATACATTTGGATGTGTATAACACAAGGAATTAAATATATATGACTACAATAAACACCAATACAGCTGGCATTGGCTAGTGTACCACTTTAGTTGTATTGTTTCTATATCGTCTTTTACATTTGTTTGACTATCCTTGTCTATCAGTGTTTTGTTACTTGTTGTGTTTTGTGTTTTTTGTGGACCCCAGGAAGAGAAGCTGATGCTTCTGCAAAAGCTCATGGGGATCCAAATTATCAAATTAACACTGCTTTTCCCATCAAACAGCTGTAGTTTGTACCTCAGCCTCCTCCAGAGCTGTCTGGATCTCAGACTTCTCTGTCTCCACGGTCTTCTTGGCCTTCTCCAGCTCATGGATGCTCTTGCCAGTCTCTCCGATCTGCTCAGTTAGGTCACCGATCTCCTCTGCACACACAAACACAGGAGCAGTTTAGACTTGTGAGATTTTCAGTGGGTATTGCCAATGCAATGAAGTTGACATTGAATCATAAAAATTACTGGGGCCGAGCTCCCTGCCATCCAGGACCTCTATACCAGCCAGTGTCAGGGAAGGCCCTAAAAATTGTCAAAGACTCCAGCCACCCAAATCATAGACTGTTCTATCGCACGGCAAGCAGTACTGATGCATCAGGTTTGGAACAGACAAGACCCTGAACAGCTTCCAAGTCATAAGACTGCTAAATAGTTAGTCTGGGTAGCTATTGGTTACTAATAGAACTGCTGTCAAATGCTCACGTTGCAGGTTCTTGTTCTCTCTCTTCAGAGTCTCCAGATGATCCAGAGCCTCCTCATAGGAGTTCTTCATCTTGAAGAGTTCAGTACTCATAGAGCGAACCTCCTTCTGAGCTCCTTCCAGTTCAGCCTGGCCCTCCTCATACTTCTGCTTCCACTCTGCCAGAACCTAGGGAAATAAATGGGATTTTCATTAGGTCTTGATGAAGAGTTTTGAATCAGAAATATGCTACAATTATGCTACATTTGATCATACAGCAGACAGAAAATATCACTCTAGGTTGAGAATAATTCATTTTCACCTTGTCAAAGTTCCTCTGCTTCTTGTCGAGGTTGGCGGCCATTGCGTTGGCTCTCTCAACGTCAATCATGAGGTCCTCCACCTCTCCTTGCAGCCTCTGCTTGGTCTTCTCCAGGGAGGCACACTTTGAGTTGGTCGCCTCAATGGTCTCCTCAGCCTCCTGCAGACGCTGGGCCAGCTTCTTCCTGTTGGACGACAGAGGGTTTACAAACGTTACAATACATATCAACGTAAAAAAATTTTAGAGCCCCCTACCACTCACTATCCACACCCTATATTTGAGTTTTGCTGTTCCCTGTGACTCACTTGGACTCCTCCAGCTCTTCTGTACGCTGGATGGCATCAGTTTCATACTTAGTCCTCCACTGAGCCACCTCACTGTTTGCCTTGGACATGCCGCGTTGCAGCTCTGCCTTGGCCTCCTGCTCCTCCTCAAACTGCTCCCTCAGGAGGTCACAGTCATGGCGGGCAGACTGGACACTGTGAGCCAGTGCGTTTTTAGCCTTTGCGAGACAAAGAGAGAAATATATAGACTAAGAGAGATAGTAAAACAAATGACAGTAGAAGTCTCTGAGGGTGGCCTAGTCACCGTCTATATCAGGGGTGGGCAATCATTTGTCTCGAGGGCCGCATTGGGATTTCAAAATTCCCTTACCTTGACCTCCTCTTCAATCTGCCTCTTCAGCTCCTCAACCTGCTGGGTGAAGGCCTGTTTGCCTCTGGTCAGCTGAGACACCAGGGATTCCTTCTCCTCCAGCTGGCGGCCAAACTCACCTGCAGGGACAAAAGGACATCTTGTTAATAGGGTCTTTGTTCTCTAAGATTAAACATGTATTTCAAGGTAACATAGGGCAATGTTAGGTGTTAAATAGTCGTGGTTTGGCAGGTTACTTTCTAAATGTAATCCATTACAGTTACTAGTTACCTGTCAATTTGTAATCAGTGACGTAACTTTTGGATTACCCAAACTCAGTAATGTAATCTGATTACTTTACGTTACTTTTGGATTACTTTCCCTTTAAGATGCATTAGAAGCAGACATAAAGCATCCATCAAAACCATTTGGTGTGTCATCAAAGTGGTCTCTGAATTGTGGTCAGACTCGTTCAGATGGAACTAACAAACTTGCTAGAAATCTAAATGAAGTCAATGTATTTTTTGCCAAACATCATTTCTCAATTTAAAAGTAATCAAATAAGTAACCATCTAGTTTTTCAAAAGTTTTAGTAATCTGAATAAAATATTGTTTTCTGATAATGTAACCAGGGGTCTAAAGTGAGACCATTAAAGTTTAAGTCAGAACAGTAGAAACTATGTGGACTGGACTACATGGATACAGCCCCCAATACATGTTATTGTGTTTTACTGAAGAAAGAATTGGTTTCTTGTTCATTGTTGATGATGGTACCATTTTCTGTCAGGAGTCTGGCCCTCTGTCCACTGATGTCGTTGATCTGGCGAACATTCTCATCATTCTTAGTCTTGATCTCGCTCAGCTGGTCCTCAAGAGTACGGCACATCTTCTCCAGATTGCCCTGTTAGTGACACATGTTCCATCATTACTTTATCTATGGGACTCCTGTCAACTTCAGTTAACTTGAATGGTAATGTAGTTGAACCTCCTCAACACTGGTTGATCAAAACATCACTACTCACCTTAGCCTTGGCGACGGACTCCATATTGCTGGAGAGGTCATCAATCTCCATCTTGTACTCACTCTTCTCCTTCTCCAGCTTCTGTTTGACGCGCTGCAGGTTGTCGATCTGCTCCCCGAGCTCAGCCACACTGTCGGCCTGCTTCTTGCGCAGAGCGGCGGCTGTGGACTCATGCTGCAGGGTGGACTCTTCAAGATCACGACGCAGCTTCTGGAACTCTGCCTCACGCTTCTTGTTCATCTCAATCTGAGCAGCAGTGGCGCCTCCGGCCTCCTCCAGCCTCTCGCTGATCTCCTCAAGTTCCCTGGAGAGATCGGCTCTCTGCTTCTCAACCTTAGCCCTGGCAGCACGCTCAGCTTCAATTTCCTCCTCCAGCTCCTCAATACGGGCCTAGAACAGGGGGCAGGAGCACGGTTGATGAATACTACAATACATAAAACAATAATAGTTTACATTTTTTAAATGTGTTCAGACACAACCAGTTACACTAATATATTCAGTAGATAGCATCTCATGTGGTAACCATAATCACAACTGTAAGAACCCGCATCTTCCAATCTACTGACCCACTAGCAAAAAATGTGTGCTACCAGAATGATGTTTTAGGAAATATTTCAGGTGTGTCCTTTCCTGCACTGGAGCTTAGGTCCTGTACTGTACCTGGAGTTCTTTGATCTTCTTCTGCAGCTGAGCTCCCAGAGACTGCTCATCCTCAATTTTACTGAGGAGCTGGGATGTCTCAAACTCCTTCCTAAGAAACACAAACACGTCGATTGCAAGGTTGGTTTCGGTTCGATAGAGTAAAGAGAGAGTATCATACAAATCGCATGTAAATGCTAATTAGTCAAGAATTAGTCAAGAACAACCATTATTGTAAATATGGCACGTAGTGTTTGTTTACTTCTTGATTTTCTCATCAGACTGCTGCTTGTCATTCTCCAAGTCCATTATGGACTCCTGGGCCAGTTTCAGATCTCCCTCCAGCTTTCTCTTTGCTCTCTCAAGGTCCATACGGACCTTCTTCTCTTGCTCCAGAGAACCCTCAAGCTACAAGATAAAAACACACATGTATTGTTCAAATCTAAACAACAGAAGATAATGATACTATCATGGCCAAAATGTGTAACTCCACTCACGTCGTCCACTTGCTGTTCCAGCTTGGTCTTGGCCTTGGTCAGAGTGTTGACTTTGTCCTCCTCTGCCTGCAGGTCATCCAGTGTCTGCTGGTGGGCCTCTTGGAGGGCTTTTTTCTCCTTGGTCAGCTTGACAACGCTCTCATCCATAGATGCCATCTCTTCTGTCAGGTTTTTAACCTGAAAACGGCCACAACAAAATGTATCTTTGGTCACTTCACCATAAAGGGATTTAGTTTCATATATATTGCATTAATTTAATTCAGATTAACAATGTGTCAACAAGTACTGTTCTATAGATTCAACACTAGGTGGCAGTGTACTCCATGCCAGTGCACTGAACATACCATGAATGTTGAACATACAATGAATGTGGGGGGTACCACTATTCCACTATTTTGTGTTTTCATTTTTCCTGCACCCACAATACATCTGGAATTCCATTTCTGTTGAGCTATGTTTGAGTTGATTATGGTTTGGGTTATTGTTTGGTTAGACTGTCTTTGGTAAGACACAAGACCTTGTTTTCAGTGGCGTGCTTCTCCTTCTCCACTTTGGCCAGGGTGAGCTCCAGGTCATCAATGTCCTTCTTCAGCTCAGAACACTCATCCTCCAGCTTCCTCTTCTTTGCAGTCAACTCAGCATTCATCTCCTCCTCGTCCTCCAGCCTCTCTGTCGTCTCTTTGAGCTTGGCCTCCAGCTGGATTTTGCTCTTGATAAGCCCCTCACACCTTTCCTCAGCATCGTTCAGATTCTCTGATTCCTGGTTTCAGAACAGGAGAAAAATAAGCCTCCTCACTTTGTTTGTCAAAATAAACATTTGATTTAGTCAAAAAGGTCAAAACAAATCAATAAAAATATATGAAATATATGTAGCATGGAGAATAAAAAAATGTGTGCTCATTTGTGTATTCATGTGTAGATAAATGTGATCTTATGGGGATCATTTCTCACTCACAGATGCAACTTGGAGTGCCAGATCGTTCTTCTCTTGCAGGATGGAAACCATCTTCTCCTCCAACTCCTTCTTCTTGGCAAGAGCCTTGGCCAGGTCTGTCTTCATCTTGTCGAAGTTCTCCTTCATGTTGGCCAGCTCCTTCTCAGTTTCAGCGCTCTTCAGCAGGGGCTTGATCTTGAAGTACACCTTCATCCATGGCCAGGTTTTCACATTCATGAATGAACGGATGTTGTACTGGATGGTGAAGATGGCATCTCTGGTCGACAGAGAGGATAGAGTGACATGGTGAGTGACATGCTTAAAGCTACATTCTGGGATTCGAAGAACAACCCCCCCCCCCCCCGAACACTTTGTGTTTCCAGTTGAGGAACGGGGCTAAGGAAATGGAACAACTCTTAAATTCATAGACAGAGTTCTAGATGCAAGGACTGACAGGTCATGCTTAAATCAGCAGTAATAGAGCATTATAAGATCTGCTTTCTCATTCTGATCAACTCACAGTATATACAGTATGTAATCATAATGCATTACATACAGGTGGTTCACAGAAAGCTTTGCCAAGATGTCTACTCTTCCTCACCTCCTCTCCATCATCTTGGTGAACTCTTTTCTCATGAGGAATCCACGGCTGAGAGCCTGGACCATGCCGACCAGAACGGCCAGCTTCTCATCTCTCATCTCCTCCAAGACCCCCAGCAGACCGGCTTTGAAGAACACCTGAGACACAGGTAAACATGGCCATTGGAACCACAGTCAGATGGGGACAGATAGAAAGGGTTGGGTCAAAACAGGGGAACAACACCTCTAGATTCATTTGAACAACATAAACTTTGCAATGCTTACAAACAAACCATGAGATAGCTTGTTTATCAGTTGGAAGTTATTGTGGAGTTGTAGATGAACAATGTACACAACAGCTCTCTGCTTCCAGTGACTGGAATGAATTGCAAACATCACTGAAGCTGGAGACTTATATTTCCCTCACTAAATTTAAACATCAGCTATCTGAGCAGCTAACCGATCGCTTCAGCTGTACACAGCCTATCTGTAAATAGCCCCAATCTACCTACCTCATCCCCATATTGTTTTTATTTACTTTTCTGCTATTTTGCACACCAGTATTTCCACTTGCAAATCACCATTTGCTCATCTATCACTCCAGTGTTAATTTGCTAAATTGTAATTATTTCGCTACTATGGCCTAATTATTGCCTTACCTCCTCACGCCATTTGCACACACTGTATATAGACTTTCTTTTTTTCTATTGTGTAACTGACTGTACTCTTGTTTATTCCATGTGTAACACTGTGTTGTTGTTTGTGTCGCACTGCTTTGCTTTATCTTGGCCAGGTCGCAGTTGTAAATGAGAACTTGTTCTCAACTAGCTTACCTGGTTAAATAAAGGTGAAATAAAAAATAAATAATACAAAATAAGGGGGTATTTGACTGACCTTGGTGTGTCCAAACTTGTAATCATCGTGATTTATATCAATGGACCCAAGCAGCTTCTCAGAAGCCTTCTTGTTGTCCATGAACTGGCCCTCAGGGATGACACTGGCGTTCAGTACTTTGTACCTGAATGAGGAGATATTTTTAACACATGTCAAGTTGTAATAGGTCGGTTATATTACATAAAAGCTAAGCCTATTCTGATGCTGGGAAAACCCGTGGAGCTTTATGTGTGTGTGTGTGTGTGTGTGTGTGTGTGTGTGTGTGTGTGTGTGTGTGTGTGTGTGTGTGTGTGTGTGTGTGTGTGTGTGTTTTGTGTGTGTGTTGTGTTTGCATGAGTGTACCTCTGCTTGAAGTCAGCATAGATGATTCTGCTGGGGAAGCCCTTTCTGCAGATCCTGATCCCCTCCAGAACACCATTACACCTGAGCTGGTGGATAACCAGGAAGTTCTCCATCAGACCTGGAACAACAAACCAAGTCTCTTTAATACTTATTAACAGATTAAAGGATTGGCCTTGTTAAGGTTACTGATACTGTATTGATTAAATGTAATATTCAAGTCAATATTTCTTGTACCTGGAGTCTTTGACTCGTTGGGGATCAGGCAGCGTACAAAGTGAGGATGAGTGCTCCTCAAGTTGGTCATCAGCTTTTGTAAGTTCTCCTGTAAGAGGGTTACAAACCATTTTCTCAGAAATAATTTATGATAATCAATGCACCTTTTGAAGGACTAAAAATAGACATTTCAAGAGCTCACCCTGAACTGGGAGGACACAGTCTGCATGGAACCACCCTTCTTCTTGCCTCCTTTCTTGGTTGTATCTGTTCAAATGTGGATAAGTAAAAGATGATTAGAAATGAGAGAATCAAATGCAAATGCTGCCAATGAGATTGTGTAAAATAACACCTATTGAATGAGTAAATTATCCCAGTAAATAACCCTGATAAATTGTGATACATTCAAAGAATTTAAAGCATTGGTCACCAACAGGTCGATCGGGATTTTAAACCGTTTCATGTCTGAAGACTGAGAGCAAATCAACTGTGCGTATAGGCCTAGATAGCTTAGATCAGATAGCTTAGATCACCATGCATGTACAGTTTCCTCGCGCCATAGACTGTAAAAAGAAAAATCAGACGCTCAGCAAGTTCCTACTTTGAGATTTTAAAACCATTGAAACTATGACTAGAGAGAGACTCAACGAATACAGCAGAGAGAAGCTGTTTTAATGAGTTAGTTCATGTTTAAGTTGTTATTCAACACTTTGTTCAACACTTTTATGAGACATAAAATGCGCGTTCTCCCTACTTCCACTCATGCTACAACCAGCACTGCAGCTGTAATGAATGAGTAGAGCAAAGTGTTCTGATACGCTTGTGTTGTTATCATTAGTGGCTTGTGGCTTTTTTTAATATCGAGGAATATTTCACTTTCTCTGGTCACAGCAGTAACAACATGAATTGGTGCATGAGACAGAAATAATGCAGTGAGACTTGAGTTTCACCATCAGCTGGAAGACCGTGTCCCGTTTTCTCAGCGGAGGGAGGGAGAGCGGAGGGACAGTGAGTCGGGGGAGAGGCAGCGTCGCCTCTGCTCCCTCCCTCCCCTCAGACTGACTATCAGATGCAGGCCGTCAGTCATGTAAAAAAAAAGGAAACTATTACGCTCACTTAGCTGTGGATCACAAGTAATACAACACATGATCTATTACCAGTGTGATCATAGACCTATTTTCTTTATATATATCATTTCAAAATGGTCTGAGAAGAACAACATTGGCAGGGCAATTCAAGTATAACCTATATACAGTGATAATATATTGGGCCTATAGCATACTGAACAAACCTCATTGCTACAGAACTGTTTTTAATTGGTGAATGTTGCATAGGCTTGTGTTTTCTAAGTCATGTTTAAAAAGTTCTCAGCAGTAGATCTTGGCCTGCATTTTGACTCAGAAAGTGATCTTGACTCTGAAAAGGTTGGTGGCCACTGCTTTAAAGACAATGTGGGTCTGAGTTGTAACTATCGCTTAATTCAATCTTTTGACTTGATCCTAGTCTTACCCTCAGGTGGGGCAGCAGGATACAGGGCAGCCAACAGTTTGACTGAGGACTTCCCGTACATCTGAATAACTGAGTCATTCAAGGGGTCCTTGTTCTTCTCCAGCCAGCCAGTGATGTTGTAGTCCACAGTACCGGCATAGTGCACCAGGGAGAAGTGGGCCTCTGCCTTGCCTTTGGCAGGCTTGGGTTTCTCATATGCCTTGGTTTTGCCAAGATGCTGATCGTTCAGCTTGTTCTTGAAGGTAGTGTCTGAAGCCTTGGGGAACATGCACTCCTCTTCAAGGATGGAGAAGATGCCCAATGGCTTTACAAAAAGATATGTATATCAAATTAGTGATTTTACATTTAGGATCACATTTATTCCATTAGCAAACATCATTTAATGGGATTATATTCATTTTTTGGGACATAATAGGAAACATATTGAGTTCTCAACAGTTAATATGTACCATTATGCTAATATCTCTCAATGCGCTCCCTATGAGCTTTGCTGTTGCATCCCATTATAATCCTTACAGACAACTTACCTTCTCAATAAGCTCAATGCAGGCAGCCAAGTCCATGCCGAAGTCAATGAATTCCCAGACGATTCCCTCCTTCTTGTACTCCTCTTGTTCCAGGACGAACATGGTGTGGTTGAAAAACTGTTGCAGTTTCTCATTGGTGAAGTTGATGCACAGCTGCTCCATGCTGTTGTACTGGTGATGAATTTCAAAAGGGATCATTTCATCATACAAGGCTGTAATCCTTCTCGATCACAACTAATTGTCTTGTCTCTGGTCTCGTACTCACATCAAAGATCTCAAATCCAGCAATATCGAGCACACCGATATAGAACTGCCTTGGATTCTTGGTGTCCAACATCTCGTTGATACGGAGGACCATCCACAAGAACATCCTCTCATAGATGGACTTGGCCAAAGCCATGACTGCATTATAAACCTGCAATGATAATACCTCAAATTAATACATGAGATATTGACCATGTCCAGTGATAAGGTTGGGAAAAACAACATGACTATTTTTAAAAAGCAAATGCAATTGTCCCCAAAATAATGCAGGTGGTTAGAAAATGTTTGATGCTGTGTGTTTAACCCCTTTACCTGAGACACAGTCTGTCCCTTGGTCACGTACTCGTTGCCGACCTTCACTCTGGGGTAGCACAGAGCCTTCAACAACTCAGCTGAGTTCAGGCCCAGCAGGTAGCCGATTTTATCAGCCACTGGAGAGAAAACCAACGAGAACAGATCACTTGATTCTGATGTCTTTCATAGGTTAAGTTTTCATTTTCACACACATCAATTATTCAAATAATTCCTGGAGGTTGGATTTTCATCTCCAAAATGTATATCCTGCCTGACTTTCATGTGGCACCGTCTGTCTTGTTCATTTCCCTGTAAAAGGACCAATGAGCCCCAACATGGGAAGTTCATGGGAGCATGTCAAATTGGGTGTCAAATGAAAGCTAAGAGTCTATATTTTTCGAGAAATTAAGGAATATATATATATATATATGTTTTACCATTTGCCATCTTGAAAATGAGGAATAAACAAATGCTTTGATTTCTGGTCAAACAGATGGACAAGGGGTCTTTTAATCTTATAAACAGCGAGCAGAAAAAGTCTTAAAAGGTATTAGAAATACAACTAATATCAACACTTAGATTTTGTTTTGGAGAAATGTTTCTGCCTTCTGTATGTTTAAAAAACATTGCCTTGAGCTTTAAAATTCTGTTACTTCTTGAGGAGGGAGAACAATGAAACTTTACAGAATTAACAAGTAAAGGTAGACCTGCCAATTAGTTGGTGTTTTTACTATTATCAATTTTGTTTATGAATTATTAATCGGTAACAGAATTTCTTGAATGAAATTGAATTGGCTACAATGGGAAATCATAGTAGTCATAAAATGCAGTTCGGTTCACAAGTTTGTACAGTTCAGTATAGTATTGTATAGTATAGTATAGTACAGTATAGTATAGTATAGCATATCACAGTACAGTACAGTATAGTATAGTATAGTGCAATACAGTACAGTGCAGTACAGTAGAGGATAGTATAGTATAGTACAGTATAGTAGGGTATAGTATAGTATAGCTCAGAACAGTGTATTATAGTACAGTATAGTATGGTGCAGTATACTATAGCACAATATGGTACAGTATAGTAAAGCATAGTATGGCATATCATAGTATAGTATAGTATAGTACAGTGGTGTATAGTTCAGTATGGTACAGTATAGTACAGTACAGTGGTGTATAGTATAGTGTAGAAAATGTGTGTATAATATAGTACAGTATAGTATAGTGCAGTACAGTATAGTATAGTACAGTAGTGTATAGTATAGTACCGTATAGTACAGTACAGTATAGTACAGTACAGTACAGTACAGTAGTGTATAGTATAGTACAGTATAGTAGAGTACAGTAGTGTGTCGTATAGTACATTATAGTATAGTATAGTACAGTACAGTAGTGTATAGTACAGTACAGTAGTTTATAGTACAGTACAGTAGTGTATAGTACAGTACAGTAGTTTATAGTATAGTACAGTATAGTAGAGTAGAGTAGTGTGTCCTATAGTACATTATAGTATAGTATAGTACAGTACAGTAGTGTATAGTTCAGTACAGTAGTTTATAGTACAGTACAGTAGTGTATAGTACAGTACAGTAGTTTATAGTATAGTACAGTATAGTAGAGTACAGTAGAGTAATGTATGGTACAGTAGTGTGTCGTATAGTACATTATAGTATAGTATAGTACAGTACAGTAGTGTATAGTTCAGTACAGTAGTGTATAGAACCTTTCTATTCTCACAGTTTCTAAATAATATAAATTAAAGATAAACATTTTTGCTAAGAGGATTATTATATTATTGATTTACTATGACTTCAAATCACCCAGCAGTGCAATTTACAGACATCGTTGAATCTTAATTCAGAGCAGATATTTAAGAGTGTTTTTGGAAAAAGTGGGCACAGAAAAACTGAAGCAGATTTTACCAAAATTCTTGTTACCAAACTTTGCATCTGCACAGTTCTTCCTGTAAATGTGTTTTTGTGACATGTTCAGTGTAAATTGTTAAAAGTGTTCATTGTACATAGAGTTAAATGGGTGGTTAAACTGTAAAATGTATGATTTTTGTTTGTCATACATTTTAAACGAAAATCTCAACACAATTCCGTTACCGTGGAGTTAACTTCTTACGTGTTGTATTTCTATGTTGGGGACTGGGAAAGGGACTAATGCTTTCCATATCTTACGTCTTACGAGTGGGACTCACCCTCTGTTCCATCTGACTCGGCCTGCTCCTCACGCTGCTTCTGCTTGAATTTCAAGTTGCCATGGTGCATTACAGCTCCTGTCAGCTTGTAGATGGCCATTTTCTCATCGTTAGAGAAGCCCAGGATTGTAATTGCATCCTGGTATTAAAGACGAAGTACAACAGTGAAGAACTGAACCGTAGTTTACTCAGTTACAGTACACTACTGTTCTGTGTTCAGTCCAGAACAAATGGGATGGTTAGAATTAACTGGCTTCTCTGTTCCACATGATTACTCTTGGCCAACAAACTAGTATATGACAGCACAACATGAGTTTTACACAGTTCCACATGGCACTTAGAGACAGTCTCTTGTGGAAGTCTTACAGGTATGTGCCTCAAGGTGAAGAGTGAAGGCATGAAGAGTGCCTTGAAGCACATGCCTAACTAACAGAAGGTGCCCAGCTGCTATCAAGCTGGATTTGCGCAATGCATTCAGTGTGTATTGTGGTCCTACCCATTCCATATCTACAGTTTGGTTTACACATTGTATCACTCACATCGGTGGCATCCAGCTCAACCTTGTCGTCAATGCTGGCCACACTGATCTGACCCTGGCTGATCATGGGGAAGTCGTAAGGGTTGGTGGTGATGAGCGTCATTTCTGTGGACAACGGAGAATGGCTTGTCAGTTAAATCACTGAGAATTCTGCTGTCCTACCTTTACAGTATCTCTCCCTCCTTTACTCAATAGATGGACTCAATGATACATGCAGTGTATAGTGCATAGCATCAAAAGAGGGGGACTGAGGCTCCTGGACTAGTGCATCACATTGCAGTACTTGATCTTTCCCATGAAATACATTGAACGACCTGACCCATGTTTAGATGCCTTGTTAACGTGGATGTACTCATTGTAATAATATTACCAGTGTGGACTAGGAAACATTTGAATAAGTTCCACAGATGGAGGTGTGAATAATTTCACCTAAACCTGTACTTTGCCTTACCAACTAGCTCAGGTTTGTGGTTGGTCATCATCTGGTAGAAGATATGGTAGCCTCGCTCAGCGGGCAGCTGGAAGGCCACTCTGGACTTCTCTAGCAGGTCTGAAAGAGAGAGAGACAGGGAGAGGGAGAAAAAGGAAGAGAGAACATAAGATAACATTACATTTGATGATTCAATCTCCAACAAATATTCTGTTTGATTTAAGGAAAGTATTGAGAAACAATAAAAAACCAACTCACAGGTCTCAATGTCAGCTTTAGCCAGTTTTCCTCCTTGGAAGTGAATCCTGATGAATTTACCCTGTAGTAGAGCATGGGGGATAGAAATAGGTTAACTAAATAAATCTAGCATTTTACTTTGATAAACCCCTTGAAAAGTTAGTTTATTGCACATCTATTGACTAAACTATAGAGCAGCACAGTATGAGTCATAATACCCATAAAACCTAGCGGTCAAACAGGGAAATGGTTCCAAATGTTTTTACACCATTCATTTTCCCAATAGTGGATTTTAGAAACAATTAAAACAAGCGCTGTGTTTTGTGTAGGCTTACCCTAGTGTGTAGTTTTGATAACTGTGTAAATCTAAGACAAGGTGACTTTTAGGGAAAGATATTTGCCTGTATTTTCCCACAACAAATGAAATGCTAATTAGCTGCTAATGTGGCTATCATAAAGAACTACAAATGCCATGATGATCTGGATGAGACTGCCTAATTTATGCAAAGGTCAGAATCTCTGGATAAACTATCTAATGTCAGCTAAATTTAGTAATGAATAAATTGGCTACATTTATTTAAATGGAACATTCTGTCTTGTATAAGTTATAAATTGACACAATAGCTGTTAGCAAAGGTGTCAGCTAGAGATGACCAGCAGGAGCTTGCAGTGATTTGTATTTTTCCATGATGTCTACTTTGATGCTAATTAGCATTTTGAAATCTGAGAGTAAACAGAGACAAATATATAGATAAAAGTCACCTATTCTGATTTACATGGTTATAAAAACATCACACCAGGGTAAGCCTACATGGAACACAGCCATTATTTTAACTGTTTCTAAAATCCCCTATGGGAGAAATAAAAGGTGGAAAACAATTGGAAGCATTTCCCTGTTTGACCGCTAGGTTTTATGGGTATTATGACACCTATAGGGAACTATTAAAATATTTTTTCCAATTGAAGGTCACTTCCACAGTATGCCCTTCATACTTACAAAGCGGGACGAGTTGTCGTTCCTCACTGTCTTGGCATTACCGTAAGACTCCAGCAGAGGGTTAGCTGCAATGATCTGATCCTCAAGAGACCCCTGATTGAGACAAACACAAGTTGCTCAGAAACTAGCTAACACTTTACTTAAAACAGTATTCACCACTTGAAAGAAAGTTTACACAGAACACCAAACTGAAATGTGTTACCTTCATTTTGCTGGGGTCTGCTTCCTTCTTGACACCAGAAACTGCAATGGTGGCGAAGTACTGGATGACACGCTTGGTGTTGACAGTCTTTCCTGCACCGGATTCTCCACTGGTTTATATAACAGAAAAAGATGGGTTTAGTCACATGTTTGAGTGACAGATTGGCTTTCACTAAGAAATATTGTTGAAAAATGCACAATAAATATTCCACTCATCGAGTCATTGTTATGCATAGCCTAATCCATTCATAATATCATGTATTTTATAACACCCAGTCATTACTACAGATAGCCTAATCCGTTCATAATGTCCTGTATTTTATAACACCCAGTCATTACTACAGATAGCCTAATCCGTTCATAATGTCCTGTATTTTATAACACCCAGTCGTTACTACAGATAGCCTAATCCGTTCATAATGTCCTGTATTTTATAACACTCAAGTCTCCCAATATATTAGAATAGAAACACTTTCTCAAGTGAAATGATAGAAAACAACTTACGTAATCAGGACGGACTGGTTCTCCTTATCTGGAAACAAAAAACATGCTGCTTATTATAATCAATCAACATTAGGAGTACATCATTGTATTCATAAGCATCATCATGAATTTAATTTTGGAATATTTTCCATTCAAGGATAGTGAACTGAGAGATTCCCAGCAAACTGTTCTAACTTAGACAAGAAGACAGCAGATCCCATCCATCCATCCATTTCTCCATGAGAGCTCGTACCAATCATCATGAACTGGAAGGCGTTGTCAGAGACGGAGAAGATATGGGGTGGAGCCTCCATCCTCTTCTTCCCTCTGTAGGCGTTGACAACCTCTTCGTCGTACACGGGGAGCCACTTGTAGGGGTTCACCGTGGCACAGAAGAGCCCAGAGTAGGTCTGGATGAAAGGGATTCAATTATGCGATTAGCAAAGTCAGATTGACTTTTACCTGGATTTATGTGAGGATGTGGGTGTACTATGGTATACTAATGTGGGTCTACTGTATTGGTATGTTTTGGTTTCTACTGTTCATTTATGTGTAGTACTGTATGTGTGTAATTCTCATGTTTATGCATGTGGGAATATCTTATGTTCATTTACAGTATGTGTGTATGTTTATGTAGGTTTCTTACATAGATCATCCATGCTGCATAACGCTCTTTGAGGTTATACAACACAGAGGCTTCATTCAGGTAGGTCATCATGGCCATGTCCTCAATCTTGTCGTACTTAGGGGGGTTCATCTGGTAGATGTCTGCTTCTTTGAACTCTTTATCCTGAAACAGTCAGAAATCTAGATTTCACACAGATCAAACTGGTCATGACTCAATGTTTTTTGCTCATTAAAATGCTTACCCACATTTAATCAAACTACTTTGTTATCACCCACTGAAAAATACATGGAGATTCTTGACTTGTCATTATCAATAATTCCATGACATTTTTAAATAGCAGCAATAAAAATAGTTTGTTTGAAGGTTATATTCTGCTTCATAAAGAACAAAGACATGCTTCTTAATCTATTTTTTGTTACTGATTTCATATTATCTTTTGGCATGTTTTTGACAATTTGGATCATTTTTCAACTTCAATACTTTTCAGATCAGACTTACCACTTTAGTGCCATCAGCATTTGTCACTTTGACAGTACACTTTCCCTCTGTCCTGCCAGTGATCAAACCCTTAAGATACAGCTCCTTGACGTCTGTCACATAGCAGGCGTTCTTTGAATCAAAGGGTGTGGCTTGTGCCTCCATCCTCTCCCTCTCAGGCTTACGAAGGTACAAGGCAGCCTTGCCGTAGATTTGCATCTCCGCGTCCGTACTCATGGTGACGGATCACTAGGAAAGCGATGAAACAAGAAACGTGATTGACTCTGTGGTGCTTCCTCCACAGTCAAGAGAGTGAGCGGTATCTCACACAGCATTTTTTTGAACTTTTTATGTGAAGTCAAACCGTGTCTCACCTTCTTTTTCCCCTCCTACAGTTGAATTTGTACGTCTTGGAGGATCCTGTGAAACATTAGAGTGTTGTGAATACGCACAAGTCTAAAACCTTGTAGTTTAGCCCGCAGAGGGTAAGAACAATTTTGAATGGCATCATTCAACTCCATCATTACAGCCATGTCCTATTTAACTACAGGTCAACTGGTAACTTTAATTTTCCTACTTTACTGTGCATTCTGTCAAGTAGCCCTGACAATCAAATTACATTCTAGACCCCCACCTGAATTTACAAACAAATGCAGATGCAGCACTTTTGACCTTGAATGAAAGTGACAGATTTGAAGGAAAACACATTTAAAGTAAAATGTTACAAATTTCATTTTAAATCAATGTCGATTGCATATTGTGAGGTCTTATAAGACATTAATTTTTTTTTTTAAATTATGAACTCAAACTATGCAGTTAGTAGTTAGCCTCAGATGCTGAGCTCAAATATGAAAAAATCTAAGGAGTCTTACCACAGAGGAAGAAGGTATCTGACTCATGGATACTGGGGCCTCAGCCTCCTTATATCTGGTTGGAAGGGACAACCAAGCAAAAGTTAATTATGGACAACTCTGGTAAAGGAAATGGATTGGATGAGAGACCTCCGTGTGCCTGTGTCTCTCTAGCCCCACCCACTTCGAGGAGCACCACACTCCTTATTCTTTTACCATTGATTGTTCTAGACTATTTTGAGACCTTAAGGAGGATCAGGTTGCCTACTGCAGGAATGTCTACAAATGACATGTCCATCTAACTTGCTACTATAGTAGAGCTCTGTGGCTGACCTTGAGCTGCTGTACATACTAAACATGAACACTCTGTAATTTACATAAATAAAATACAATGATTTAGTTTAAAACTTGACCTACTGCTTCCATGTAAAACTCAGACTGAGAAAAATGCAATCTCCCACTATCTGCAAGTATGGCCAATGGCGTAACACCTTATTGACATGAAATTCAACCAATCTTTTTTTTTTACCTTTATTTAACCAGGCAAGTCATTTAAGAACAAATTCTTATTTTCTGAATACATAAACGTTAGAATGCATATTTCTGAAGAGTCTAGTAGAAGCATAACCAACCCTGTTACACTACCCAAGCCTGTTGACTGAATAATGTGTCTGTCATGGTGTTGGGTACATGGACTTTAAAATTACACATTTTCACTGTATAAATAAAGACTTGTAATTTGAAGATTCCTTATGAATGATGCTGAATACATGTGTTTTGATTGTTACAATGAATGGTACTACAACACTTGCTTAATAAAGGTGTTATGAATGCTTTCACAAAAGTGTAATGAATGCCTTATGTATATTCCCTTCAAATAAAGTGTTACCAAAAGAACCACAAATACTGAAACAATTCATTTGTTTCTCCAAAATGGAGATTACATGTGAGATGTATCCTTAATATGGTATATACTGCTGTGATTTGTAGTTGTTAAAAGACATAGGTTCGTGGTATCAAATCAACACTTCTTTTTCCCAAGTCAATCACTTCACAGCTTTTAATATCTATGGTATATTTTCTGTCAAACATCTGCAATCAATTGTTATGTAAAAGTTATTTATTTCCAATTGGTTCAGATGAATTAATGTGGCATTCTGCTTATTTCAGATCCAGCATCTCATTCCATCCCCCTCCAGCAAAATGAAGATTCCCAACTTATTAGCAACAATGTGACAATGTCATGTATTAATAAAGTCACTGTTGGAAACATCATAGGGGGCGCTGCAGGAGACACATGCTGAGTAGGCAAGGCAAACAATCTTTTAATTTCTTAGGCTATGCTATTCTCATCTCTGCAGTCAAGGCTTATTGTTTTAAGCCTTTGAAGTGATTGAGTATCGGCCAACTCTTCCAAACAGCTGCCACAACATATTTTCGAGACACGTTTGTGGGTAGAGAGAGTCTTCGTACAATGCAGATTATTCAAATGGACTTCATGACATTAAAGGTATTTTAATGGGCAGGTGTGTAGATATCTTACATGATATTTAACATTTGTCATTGTATCAGAGGGACATGTTTCTCTTAGATCCACAGTTGGGTATATAAGCTTTCCTTAGAATCAGTTTACCAAGTCCTCAACTTAACCATTACGGTGGAAATTACAAAACAGATCTTAGATCATTTGATTAGCTGAATCAGCTGTGATTGAGATGGCGCAGCTGATTGGTTTGAATCAATACTATGAGGAGTTGATTAGCTGAATCAGCTGTGATAGAGATGACACACCTGATTGGTTTGAATCAAGACTATGAGGAGTTGATTCGCTGAATCAGCTGTGATAGAGATGACACACCTGATTGGTTTGAATCAAGACTCTGAGGAATTGATTCGCTGAATGATCTGTGATAGAGCTGCTGTGAAACAAAAGTCTGTCCACCTTGCAGCTGTCCAGAACCGTTGCAAAACGCTGATGGTAACATCATAAGGACATCAATGATATCACAGAGTGCCAAACCGTGATGCTATTGTTAACCGCCAGCTGTCCAGAACTGTTGCCAAACCCTGAAGCTATTGTTAAATGCCAGCTGTCAACTGTACAAAAATTCTGAGCTTGTTTTCCAGGCAACATATCTCAGTGTTAAATATTTTACAGTAGCCAATGTCAGCAATGTGAGGACAGGGTCGACATACATTTTCAAAATATTGTGCTGTCCTGCACCGGATTCCTCTGTGTTCCACAGCATAGGTTGTCGGAGGTTTACTTTTACAGCAAGTCTATGAAAGGCTGAAATTTTGAATAAAAAAATATTTGCTTTAAAATAGAAAGAAATTCATATTTTTTTACGGCCATCTGGTGCTCTCAGTTGTGATAGATCTGGAGTTGAACAAATGGTGCTACTGGCCCGAGAACACTGTTGTAACAGCTGCGTATCCTGTACACTAATAAAACTTGAAACGTGAAACTGTTTCTCTCCATCCACAGTAACATCAAATGTCCTGATAGACGGAGAAGGGTAGGTGGCGAAGAGATATGGGTTGATGGATGACCCCATTGTTTTCGAGAAGGACCTTCCCAGAGCTACACCACAGGACAGAACTGTCAGGCAAAAGGCCCAGGACCACCGACTAACACCCAGCTACACCACAGGAGAAGACTGTCAGATATACACAACAACTGCTGTAGCTACTAACATACTGAACCCCCAGCCAAACGTAAAACATTTATAGTATTCACTCATGACTGTCGGCGATGGATTGATTTCTAACTGAGACACTTATATAAAGAGTTACAGTAATCCAGACATGAGGAAATAAAAGCATTTACATGTTTCATAAGATCAGTGACTGAGATGAAAGTCTTGACTTGAATTATATTTTAATTATACTTCTCCAGCCGGTCAATACAAATGTTATGATCAAAATTAACCCAAAATAACTAAAATATAGCATTTACCACTGGCTTCGGTAGCCAACAGAAGGTCACTACTGACATTCAATAAAACCGCTGTGAAGTTATCAAAAGCCCGACTGGATTCTTTTTTTAATAAGTTGTTAATGCTCAAATGAGCCAGCAATTGCTTGAAAATAACTTTTTCTAACATCTTGGATAAAAAAGGAAGCTTAGAGATAGGTCTATAATTACTCAGTGAGGAAGGGGTCTAGATTGGGCTTTTTAAGGAGAGGTTGGACAAAACATTTTTAAAGTGGGCTGGAACGGAGCCAGAGGTCAGTGAACTATTTACAATAGACAATGTTGGGGTCAACAGTAGGCATAACGTCTTGTAGGGACCATGTCCAAGGGGCAGGAGGAGGTCTTCATGTGAGCAACATTTTCAGGGACGAAGTAGAAGCAGTAGACGGTCTCAGAGTAGTTGCTATTCCTGAAAATAGTCTTGCATCTTTACTTCTCTACGAGACTATTGTGTGTCAGTTTAATTAACATAATACAAAAATCCACATCAAAATCTGTCAGTTTAAGATAAAGATTTGTTTTGCATGGGCTGCGTCTCAATCCACTGTATCCTCCTATGTCGGCCTTCCGCATCTGGCGTGGAAACTGGCCGAGCTACAGCGGTGTTTGTCAGACCATGAGACATCCCGAAAACCAGCCTTCTCACAAAAACATTTGTAGCATCCGAAAGGTTTAGCCTACAAACTAATTTGAAACTCGTCTGAAGTTGGTAACGCTGATGTGCCAACTTCTGTCTATAGCATCCAAAACAATATGACCCCACTGGGGAAAGGAGAGACTCTCACAGAACATGATGATGTTCCACGTTTTGTTCTATGACCCCCAGCAGTGTCACGGGACTCGTCTGAAGGTAACCCATTAAAATGAATGGAAGAATGGAGGTAGTTTTGGGCCAACAAAAATATGGGGTTAAATATGTGTAAAAAATCTATATATATCTTTCCTGAGTGTAACGCCCTGGCCATAGAGAGGGGTTTTTTGTTCTTTATTTTGGTTAGGCCAGGGTGTTACATTGGGTGGGCGTTCTATGTTCCTTTCTCTATGTTTTTGTATTTCTTTGTTTTGGGCCGTGTGTGGCTCTCAATCAGGCACAGCTGAAGCTCGTTGTTGCTGATTGGGAGTCACACATAAGGAGCATGTTTTTCCTTTGGGTTTTGTGGGTAATTGTTTCTGTTAGTGTTTGCACCTGACAGGACTGTTTGGCTGTCAGTTTTCTCGTTTTGTTTTGTATAGTGTTCTCTCTGCTATTAAATATTCTATGATGAACACTAACTCCGCTGCACCTTGGTCCACTCTCTCTCACGGCAGTCGTTACAGAATTACCCACCAACAACGGACCAAGCAGCGGAGGAAGGAGCAGCACAAGGAGGACTATAGGAAGCAGCACGCTCGGGAAGTCATGGCATCCTGGTCGCTGGAGGTGTTGGAGTCCAGGATTGACTGGACATGGGATCAATTATTCGACCACTGCAACAACCTGCCGAGGGAGAGCGACGGACACTGGAGGCAGCCCCAATAATTTTTTTGGGGGGGGGCACACGGGGAGGGTGGCGGAACCAGGAAGGAATTCTGGGCCAACTCCCCGTGTTTACGGCAGGCAGCGCAGTACTGGTCAGGCACCGTGTTATGCGGTAAAGTGCACGGTGTCCCCAGTACGCGTGCATAGCCCGGTGCGCTATAGGCCAGCCACCCGCAAGTGCCATGCGAGGGCAGGCATCACCAGTGCGCCTTTTCGGGTCAGGGTATCCTGCACCGGCTCTGCGCACTGTGTCTCCAGGGCGCTGGGAGGGTCCAGTTCGTCCAATGCCTGCTCTCCGCCCGTGCCGGGCCAAAGTGGGCATTCAGCCTGGAGTATGGGTAAAGAGCGTCAAGTCTAGAACTCCAGTGCTCCCCCACAGCCCGGTTTATCCTGTGCCTCCTCCTCGGACCAGGCCTCCAGTGGATCTCTCCAGCCTGGTCCGTCCTGTGCCACCTCCCAGGACTAGGCCTCCAGTGGGTCTCCCCATCCTGGTTAAGCCTGTGCCTCATCCTCGGACCAGGCCTCCAGTGGATCTCCCCATCCTGGTCAGTCCTGTGCCTGCTCCACGGACCAGGCCTCCAGTGTGTCTCCCCATCCTGGTCCGTCCTGTGCCACCTCCCAGGACCAGGCCTCCAGTGGGTCTCCCCATCCTGGTCCGTCCTGTGCCACCTCCCAGGACCAGGCCTCCAGTGGGTCTCCCCATCCTGGTCCGTCCTGTGCCACCTCCCAGGACTAGGCCTCCAGTGGGTCTCGGTCCATCCTGTGCCACCTCCCAGGACTAGGCTGCCAGAGCTGCCCGCCAGTCCGGAGCCGCCAGAGCTGCCCGCCAGTCCGGAGCCGCCAGAGCTGCCCGCCAGTCCGGAGCCGCCAGAGCCGCCCGCCAGTCAGGAGCCGCCAGAGCCGCCCGCCTGTCCGGAGCCGCCAGAGCCGCCCGCCTGTCCGGAGCCGCCAGAGCCGCTCGCCTGTCCGGAGCCGCCAGAGCCACCCGCCTGTCCGGAGCCGCCAGAGCCGCCCGCCTGTCCGGAGCCGCCAGAGCCGCCCGCCTGTCCAGAGCAGTCAGAGCCGCCCGCCAGCCTGGTGAGTCCTGTGCCTACGCCTAGGGCCAGGCCTCCTTCATATCTCCCCAGCCTGGTGAATCCTTGGTCAGTGCCGCCGGAACTGCCAGGGACGCCCGCCAGCCGGGCGCAGCCAGGGACACCCGCCAGCCGGGCGCAACCAGGGTCGCCCGCCAGCCGGGCGCAGCCATCGCCGCCCGCCAGCCGGGTGCAACCAGGGTCGCCCGCCAGCCAGGCGCAACCATCACCGCCCGCCAGCCGAGCGCAACCAGGGTCGCCCGCCAGCCGGGCGCAGCCATCGCCGCCCGCCAGCCGGGCGCAGTCAGGGTCGCCCACCAGACCTTCGGCACGGCCAGGTGCGCCACCTAAGAGGGCGACGCCAAGGGTGGAGCAGAGGCCACGTCCCGCACCTGAGCCACCGCCGTAAGAAGGCCCACCCGGACCGTCCCCTTCAGAGTCAGGTTTTGCGGCCGGAGTCCGCACCTTTGGGGGGGTACTGTAACGCCCTGGCCATAGAGAGGGGTTTTTTGTTCTTTATTTTGGTTAGGCCAGGGTGTTACATTGGGTGGGCGTTCTATGTTCCTTTCTCTATGTTTTTGTATTTCTTTGTTTTGGGCCGTGTGTGGCTCTCAATCAGGCACAGCTGAAGCTCGTTGTTGCTGATTGGGAGTCACACATAAGGAGCATGTTTTTCCTTTGGGTTTTGTGGGTAATTGTTTCTGTTAGTGTTTGCACCTGACAGGACTGTTTGGCTGTCAGTTTTCTCGTTTTGTTTTGTATAGTGTTCTCTCTGCTATTAAATATTCTATGATGAATACTAACTCCGCTGCACCTTGGTCCACTCTCTCTCACGGCAGTCGTTACAGAATTACCCACCAACAACGGACCAAGCAGCGGAGGAAGGAGCAGCACAAGGAGGACTATAGGAAGCAGCACGCTCGGGAAGTCATGGCATCCTGGTCGCTGGAGGTGTTGGAGTCCAGGATTGACTGGACATGGGATCAATTATTCGACCACTGCAACAACCTGCCGAGGGAGAGCGACGGACACTGGAGGCAGCCCCAATAATTTTTTTGGGGGGGGGCACACGGGGAGGGTGGCGGAACCAGGAAGGAATTCTGGGCCAACTCCCCGTGTTTACGGCAGGCAGCGCAGTACTGGTCAGGCACCGTGTTATGCGGTAAAGTGCACGGTGTCCCCAGTACGCGTGCATAGCCCGGTGCGCTATAGGCCAGCCACCCGCAAGTGCCATGCGAGGGCAGGCATCACCAGTGTGCCTTTTCGGGTCAGGGTATCCTGCACCGGCTCTGCGCACTGTGTCTCCAGGGCGCTGGGAGGGTCCAGTTCGTCCAATGCCTGCTCTCCGCCCGTGCCGGGCCAAAGTGGGCATTCAGCCTGGAGTATGGGTAAAGAGCGTCAAGTCTAGAACTCCAGTGCTCCCCCACAGCCCGGTTTATCCTGTGCCTCCTCCTCGGACCAGGCCTCCAGTGGATCTCTCCAGCCTGGTCCGTCCTGTGCCACCTCCCAGGACTAGGCCTCCAGTGGGTCTCCCCATCCTGGTTAAGCCTGTGCCTCATCCTCGGACCAGGCCTCCAGTGGATCTCCCCATCCTGGTCAGTCCTGTGCCTGCTCCACGGACCAGGCCTCCAGTGTGTCTCCCCATCCTGGTCCGTCCTGTGCCACCTCCCAGGACCAGGCCTCCAGTGGGTCTCCCCATCCTGGTCCGTCCTGTGCCACCTCCCAGGACCAGGCCTCCAGTGGGTCTCCCCATCCTGGTCCGTCCTGTGCCACCTCCCAGGACTAGGCCTCCATTGGGTCTCGGTCCATCCTGTGCCACCTCCCAGGACTAGGCTGCCAGAGCTGCCTGCCAGTCCGGAGCCGCCAGAGCTGCCCGCCAGTCCGGAGCCGCCAGAGCTGCCCGCCAGTCCGGAGCCGCCAGAGCCGCCCGCCTGTCCGGAGCCGCCAGAGCCGCCCGCCTGTCCGGAGCCGCCAGAGCCGCCCGCCTGTCCAGAGCAGTCAGAGCCGCCCGCCAGCCCGGTGAGTCCTGTGCCTACGCCTAGGGCCAGGCCTCCTTCATATCTCCCCAGCCTGGTGAATCCTGGGTCAGTGCCGCCGGAGCCGCCAGGGACGCCCGCCAGCCGGGCGCAGCCAGGGACACCCGCCAGCCGGGCGCAACCAGGGTCGCCCGCCAGCCGGGCGCAGCCATCGCCGCCCGCCAGCCGGGTGCAACCAGGGTCGCCCGCCAGCCAGGCGCAACCATCACCGCCCGCCAGCCGAGCGCAACCAGGGTCGCCCGCGAGCCGGGCGCAGCCATCGCCGCCCGCCAGCCGGGCGCAGTCAGGGTCGCCCACCAGACCTTCGGCACGGCCAGGTGCACCACCTAAGAGGGCGACACCAAGGGTGGAGCAGAGGCCACGTCCCGCACCTGACCCACCGCCGTAAGAAGGCCCACCCGGACCGTCCCCTTCAGAGTCAGGTTTTGCGGCCTGAGTCCGCACCTTTGGGGGGGTACTGTAACGCCCTGGCCATAGAGAGGGGTTTTTTGTTCTTTATTTTGGTTAGGCCAGGGTGTTACATTGGGTGGGCGTTCTATGTTCCTTTCTCTATGTTTTTGTATTTCTTTGTTTTGGGCCGTGTGTGGCTCCCAATCAGGCACAGCTGAAGCTCGTTGTTGCTGATTGGGAGTCACACATAAGGAGCATGTTTTTCCTTTGGGTTTTGTGGGTAATTGTTTCTGTTAGTGTTTGCACCTGACAGGACTGTTTGGCTGTCAGTTTTCTTGTTTTGTTTTGTATAGTGTTCTCTCTGCTATTAAATATTCTATGATGAACACTAACTCCGCTGCACCTTGGTCCACTCTCTCTCACGACAGCCCTTACACTGAGCTTTCTTATATCTCCTAGATATAGGTCAGACACTTCTTCACTGTCTTTTTTTCAATTTATGAATATAATTCAATGCATTTCTCTGGGCTATAGGAGTAAAGGACAAATGCAAATATGTATTTTTTTATTCCTAAATGGTTCCTAAAATTCTGAATCAAATATCTAAAGTATTCGTGGTATGACCATCTTAAAACAATTCCATATGTTACCTTAGTAGAATCAAACCTACATTGCAAGCTCCATGCTCTACCGACCACCTGAGCTACAGAGGACGTACACTATTATAGTATTTTACATACACGTTATAATACATTATTATAGACATTATACATACAATACCTGTCAAAAGTTTGGACACACCTACTCATTCAAGGGTTTTTCTTTATTTGTACTATTTTCTACATTGTAGAATTGTGAATACATCAGAACTATGAAAAAACACATATGAAATCATGTAGTAACCAAAAAGAAGTGTTAAACGAATTCTTCAAAGTAGCCACCCTTTGTCTTGATTTCTGAATTACCCTAGAGGCACCAACTCCACCAACTTTAAGGACTTTTGGAGATCATTCCACAAGAGAGGCGCAAAAATACTAACATCAGATGTACCTGGCACGGTGGAGATTGAAGGGATTTATCTCCAGGGTTAGCCATCCCTGAGTCCAGGTCTGGTAACTTACCTGTCTGAAGGTTAATAATGAGGTAAGGTATGGCGAACGTTTATGCAAGAGTGCTTCAAAGACAAAAAGAGCGCAATGCATCGATCTACGCGACTTAAAGGAGGGCCAGCCTACTTGCTGATACAAAATGCAATGATGTTTACTGGACCTATCATCTGTAATAAACTGCGCACAATGGCTTCAATACAGTGGCATCTTCATTCATATAGACTACGTTGTCATAGACAATAACGGGAATGAATGTTGACTAGAGTATTTGTTTTCTGCTATTTAACAAAAGGCAGGTGCTGATCCCATAGAAGAGGCCTATTTGAATGAGTAATTTCCAGTGGTGAAAAAATAACCCAATTGTCAAACTTGAGTAAAAGTAAAGTAAAGATACCTTAATAGAAAATGACTCAAGTAAAAGTGAAAGTCACCCAGTAAAATACTACTTGAGTAAAACTCTAAAAGTATTTGGTTATCAATATACTTAAGTATCAAAAGTACTTAAGTACTTTACTCCACTGGTCATTTCTTAACTGAGTTGGAAGTTGTCCCTGAGTGCTTGGTGTGTTCAGTAATAGTTTTATAGCCTTGACCTCTATGGCAGCTGTTGTTTCTGTTGGACACTGAGGATACCAGTTTGACTGAAGATGTGATGAAAGGATCTATTTTGTCCTGAAATCCACCCCACGAACAGAGCCATATTCTGAGGGACTGACTGTAATTAACTGTCAAAACTGTCATAATAACTGTCAACGTAATTCAACGACCGTCTTAATAATGTTGTATGGAATAGATCGTGAAGATGAAGTGAGGTGCATTTGTTGGATCGGAATCAGATTTGCTGCATTCATTAGTCTGGCATCTCTGTAAGGTTGTCCTAGTGTAGTAGCTATAATAATGTGGCATACAATTCTCTACACTCTTGGGAAAAGGTTTACAAGACAGTTAATCAGCTGTCCCCATAGGATAACCCTTTTAGATTCCAGGTATAAACCTTTTTGGTTCCAGGTAGAACTCTTTTGGGTTCCATGTGGAACCCTCTCCGGGAAGGCTTCTACATGGAACCCAATTAGGGCTCTACCTGCAACCAAAAATAGTTCTTAGGATAGGATAGCCATATTACCTTTTTCTAAGAGCAGTGTTTCTCACACAAACAATGTAAACTGAGGTGAACTATAAAACAACAACCTTCAAACAATACGGCTGTGTTATTTTAACTACGACTGTCTGCTTGGCCTTGAAGCCAACCTTTCCTGCCTCACTGGATTCTATGTTTAGCTGTCCCATAAATGTCTGAAGTCTCCGCTATGTATGTTGCATGGTAGACATAGTGGAGATCTGAGATCAGACGATATTGATGTAATACTTGCTGACAAATATCTACAGGCTGGGCTCATTGCAACTTGAAGCCCCTGGTATAAGTGTAACATTACTGAATACATGAAATGCTTTTATCTTGGTTGTAAACGTGTAGACTAATTGACAGCTTAGGACAATAATGTTTTTTCTGAATTTTTTTGTAATAGCCTTGTTCTGGTCAATGTTCTTAACCTATATAGTTTAAATACCCAAATAAAACACCATTTAAACCAATCACAGTTCCCAACTTTAAAGCCAATTATCTCAGAATCATATTTTTTGCAGATAAAACCTTATAGTCCCAAACTGTCATAATGTTATCATTATAGGAGCTTGTTTCAAGTAAGCGCTGACAGCATAATTCCACTGTGTCTAGTTTTGATGAACGCTATAATAAATGTATTATCATTTTATAATTTATAGTCTGAGGACAGTGGAAGGCAAGTTGATAAATACATTTGTTGGGATAATTGAGAGTAACATTTAGGTTCTGTCACTGACTCACAGACAGCCAGGAGGAGAGGTTCTGTCACTGACTCACAGACGGCCAGGAGGAGAGGTTCTGTCACTGACTCACAGACGGCCAGGAGGAGAGGTTCTGTCACTGACTCACAGACAGCCAGGAGGAGAGGTTCTGTCACTGACTCACAGACGGCCAGGAGGAGAGGTTCTGTCACTGACTCACAGACGGCCAGGAGGAGAGATTCTGTCACTGACTCACAGATGGCCAGGAGGAGAGGTTCTGTCACTGACTCACAGACGGCCAGGAGAAGAGGTTCTGTCACTGACTCACAGACGGCCAGGAGGAGAGGTTCTGTCACTGACTCACAGATGGCCAGGAGGAGAGGTTCTGTCACTGACTCACAGACAGCCAGGAGAAGAGGTTCTGTCACTGACTCACAGACGGCCAGGAGGAGAGGTTCTGTCACTGACTCACAGACGGCCAGGAGGAGAGGTTCTGTCACTGACTCACAGACGGCTCTGTACCAGTTTGCTCTGTCAGTGTCCGAGATTTCTTTCAGACACCCCTAGGTGAAACAATTAGCATGGAACATCAGTCGTCATCAGCAGAACTAACACTGCAGAACTAACACTGCTTTGTCCTCTCATGTTATGCTACCTGAATGCTGAGTACTGGCGACACCAGGCGAACCTCTGTTCAACATAGACGCTGGCAACCAATGACAAGACACTGGAACTCATCATGGCTCTGGTTCCTATGTCAGTGCTGCGGGCTAGCTATGAGCTGTGGCCTGCCCAATTCTGCATTGGCACTGCTACAACTTCTCAATCCGTCCCGGCTTCACCCTCGAGATCGTGGGCCCGTGATCCTCTGCTGCTATAATGTTACATTTGATTGATTATGAGATTGTGGAAACTACATGAGTTCCTGCAGTGTTGCTATGTGATCATGATTGTGTCAGCCCTGTGTCCCAGTAGCTATGTTGCATAGGTAGAAATAGCCTCATATACCAAGATGACAGCTCATCCTGCCTCAGCTTAGCCACCCGGTGATGCAGCTAATATGGCAGGTGGTTCGGCTAGGTTCATTGCATGCGTGTTCATACTACTTACGGTTGCCAAGTTAGATAGGAAGAATATTCCCATGTAGCAAGAATATTCCCATGTAGCATCTTGCCTCATCGAGGGCGGTGTCGTCGTATTAGAAATACGTAAGGCTGCATTAGCTGATGCTACATATAGTTAGCATTCACATATAGACCTAGTGCTCAGTCATGTAATAGAATTAACTTAGCTGGTCTATTGTAGAGCTCCTAAAGGGTGATGAGTTTACCTGCCAGTACCATGCCTCATCAAGTTTACTTCTGTATGACGGCGTCAGCCGTGGTGAATAGCCGACATGTTGCCGTCTTTGCTGTCTACTTGATATAAGTACATTGCGTATATCAACAGGTGGTTTGCTGGGTCATATTGCTTAAGGTTACTAGTTAGATAAGGAGATATTTTAATGTAGACCCACCAGATGATTTCTCATTTAGTTTCAGCGAGAACACCCGGGAGTGGGTCTCCAGGGCAGCTGGGTTCGTATTGCTTAAGGTTGCTAGTTAGATGGGTAGAATATTCCCATATACCAAGATGACAGCTCATCTTGCCTCAAGCGAGGGTACCCAGCGGGGCGTCATATGAGAAATATGAGACATACGTTGAACAGGTCATACTATACTGTACATGGTTAATATTCACACATGCATACAGTATGTCATACAGTCTTGTAATGGTAGGATGAATTTAGCTGGTGTGTAGTATACAGTCTTGTAATGGTAGGAGGATTTTAGCTGGTCTGTAGTATACAGTCTTCTAATGGTAGGATGAATTTAGCTGGTCTGTAGTATACAGTCTTCTAATGGTAGGATGAATTTAGCTGGTCTGTAGTATACAGTCTTGTAATGGTAGGATGAATTTAGCTGGTGTGTAGTATACAGTCTTGTAATGGTAGGATGAATTTAGCTTGTCTGTAGTATACAGTCTTGTAATGGTAGGATGAATTTAGCTGGTGTGTAGTATACAGTCTTCTAATGGTAGGATGAATTTAGCTGGTGTGTAGTATACAGTCTTGTAATGGTAGGATGAATTTAGCTGGTCTGTAGTATACAGTCTTGTAATGGTAGGATGAATTTAGCTGGTGTGTAGTATACAGTCTTGTAATGGTAGGATGCATTTAGCTTGTCTGTAGTATACAGTCTTGTAATGGTAGGATGAATTTAGCTGGTGTGTAGTATACAGTCTTCTAATGGTAGGATGAATTTAGCTGGTGTGTAGTATACAGTCTTGTAATGGTAGGAGGATTTTAGCTGGTCTGTAGTATACAGTCTTGTAATGGTAGGATGACTTTAGCTGGTCTATAGTATACAGTCTTCTAATGGTAGGATGACTTTAGCTGGTCTGTAGTATACAGTCTTCTAATGGTAGGATGACTTTAGCTGGTCTGTAGAATACAGTTTTGTGATGGCAGTGGTGTATAGTACTTAAGTTAAAATACTGTAAAATTATACTTAATTAGTTGTTGGGGTATCTGCACTTTACTTTACTATTCATAATTTTGACAAGTGTGTGAATTGGACCATGTTCTGTCCTGCTAAGCATTCAAAATGTAACGAGTAATTTTGGATGTCAGGGAAAATGTATGATTTTCTTGCATAATTTTCTTTAGGAATGTAGTGAAGTAAAAGTAAAAGTTGTCAAAAATATAAATAGTAAAGTACAAATACCCCCCCCAAAAAAATACTTAAGTAGTACTTTAAAGTACTTTACACCATTGCACTTGTCAAGAGGACATCCCTGGTCATCCCTACTGCCTCTGATCTGGTGGACTCACTAAACACAAATGCTTCGTTTGTGTTTAGTGTTGGAGTGTGCCCCTGGTGATCCGTAACTTTAAAAAAAAATTGTGCCTACTGGTTTGTTTATTATAAGTAATTAGAAATGATTCATGCTTGTACTTTTACTTTTGATACTTTAATACATTTTTGTAATTACATTTACTTTTGAAACCAAATACTTTTAGAGTTTTACTCAAGTAGTATTTTACTGGGTGACTTTCACTTTTACTTGAGTCATTTTCTATTAAGGTATCTTTACTTTACTTTTACTCAAGTTTGACAATTGGGTTATTTTTTCACCACTGGAAATTACTCATTCAAATAGGCCTCTTCTATGGGATCAGCACCTGCCTTTTGTTAAATAGCAGAAAACAAATACTCTAGTCAACATTCATTCCCGTTATTGTCTATGGCAATGTAATCTATACGAATGAAGATGCCACTGTATTGAAGCCATTGGGCGCAGTTTATAACAGATGATAGGTCCAGTAAACATCATTGCATTTCGTATCAGGAAGTAGGCTGGCCTTCCTTTAAGTGGCGTAGATCGATGCATTGCGCTCTTTTTGTCTTTGAAGCCCTCTTGCATAAACGTTCGCCATACCTTACCTCATTATTAACCTTCAGACAGGTAAGTTACCAGACCTGGACTCAGGGATGGCTAACCCTGGAGATAAATCCCTTCAATCTCCACCGTGCCAGGTACATCTGATGTTAGTTTTTTTGCGCCTCTCTTGTGGAATGATCTCCAAAAGTCCTTAAAGTTGGTGGAGTTGGTGCCTCTAGGGTAATTCAGAAATCAAGACAAAGGGTGGCTACTTTGAAGAATTAGTTTAACACTTTTTTGGTGTTATTTCATAGTTTTGATACTTCACTATAAGATCTACAATGTTGGAAATAGTACAAATAAAGAAAAACCCTTGAATGAGTAGGTGTGTCCAAACTGTTTTCTGCAACGGTTCTGGACAGCTGCAAGGTGGACAGACTTTTGTTCCACAGCAGCTCTATCACAGCTGATTCAGTGAATCAACTCCTTATAGTCTTGATTCAAACCAATCAGGTGTGTCAGCTCTATCACAGCTGATTCAGCGAATCAACTCCTCATAGTCTTGATTCAAACCAATCAGGTGTGTCAGCTCTATCACAGCTGATTCAGCGAATCAACTCCTTATAGTCCTGATTCAATTCAATCAGGTGTTTGTTAGTGAAAATAGCCTGTTCACACTGCTAGCAGCTCTCCAGGCCCAGTCTTGGTCCACTGCATTCATCTACAGCACACCTTTACCCCTTCCTGTCCATGTACTGTTTTACCACTCCTTTACACTGCTCACCCCATTATGAGAATCCTCAGCTTTGGCCTTTGTTACCGGGTGTACAGGTGTGCCCTCTAGCCTGGAGTGTCAGCTAAGCACAGAATAACTTTTACATTGATCTAAGATCTGTTTTGTAATTTCCCCCGTAATGGTTAAGTTGAGGACTTGGTAAACTGATTTTAAGGAAAACTTATATACCCAACTGTGGATCTAAGAGAAAAATGTCCCGCGGATACAATGACAAATGTTAAATATCATGTAAGATATCTACACACCTGCCCATTAAAATACCTTTAATGTCATTTTAATGTCATGAACTCAATTTTAATAACCTGCATTGTAAGAAGACTCTCTCTATCCACAAACGTGTCTCGAAAATATGTTGTGGCAGCTGTTTGGAAGAGTTGGCCGATACTCAATCACTTCAAAGGCTTTAAACAATACGCCATGACTGCAGATATGATAATAGCATAGCCTAAGAAATTAAAAGATTGTTTGCCTTGCCTACTCAACATGTGTCTCCTGCAGCGCCCCCTATGATGTTTCCAACAGTGACTTTATTAATACATGACATTGTCACATTGTTGCTAATGAGTTGGGAGAACGTTGTGACATCTTCATTTTGCTCGTAGGGGGATGGAATGAGACGCTGCATCTGAAATAAACAGAATGCCACATTAGTTCATCTGAACCAATTGGAAATGAATAACTTTTACACAACAATTGATTGCAGATATTTGACAGAAAATATTCACTGGATATTAAAAGCTGTGAAGTGATTGACTTGGGAAAAAGAAGTGTTGATTTGATACCACGAACCTATGTCTCTTAACAACTACAAATCACAGCACTATATACCATATTAAGGATACATCTCACATGTAATCTCCATTTTGGAGAAACAAATTGTAAGGCTCGGGTGTAGAGGGTGTGAAGTCAGGCGCAGGAAGCAGAGAGTACAGGGTAGTGTGTGACATTGTCACACACAGCGAACATAAGCCACCTCACGGAGATACAGGGCGCACACAAAAACAAATGCCCCAAACACTGGGGACTGAAAATAGTCAGAGGAAACCCACGACTGAAACAGCTCAAACACGAGCGTCTACAGAAGCAATACACAAAACAATCCCACACACAGAGCAGACGGGCCTGCTGGCTAAAATAACCCGGCTAATCAGCCTAACCCAAAACAGGTGCAAACAATAAACAGAAAGGGGGAAAAAGGGAATCAGTGGCAGCTAGTAGGCCGGTGACGACGACCACCGAGCACCACCCGAGCAGGAAGGGGAGCTACCTTCGGTAGGAGTCGTGACACAAATTCATTGTTTCAGTATTTGTGGTTGTTTTGGTAACATTTTATTTGAAGGGGATATACATAAGGCATTCATAACACTTTTGTGAAACCATTCATAAAACCTTAAAGCAAGTTTTGTAGTGTCATTCATTGTAACAATCAAAACACATGTATTCAGCGTCATTCATAAGGAATCTTCAAAATACAAGTCTTTATTTTTACGGTGAAAATGTGTAATTTTAAAGTCCATGTACCCAACACCATGACAGACACACTATTCAGTGAACAGGCTCGGGTAGTGTAACAGGGTTGGTTATGCTTCTACTAGACTCTTCAGAAATATCTATTCTAATGTTTATGTATTCAGATTGGTTGGTTGAATTTACATGTCAATAAGGTGTTATGCCATTGGCCATACTTGCAGATAGCGGGAGATTGCATTTTTCTCAGTCTGAGATTTACATGGAAGCAGTAGGTCAAGTTTTAAACTAAATCATTGCATTTTATTTATGTAAATTACAGTGTGTTCATGTTTAGTATGTACAGCAGCTCAAGGTCAGCCATAGAGCTCTACTCTAGTAGCAAGTTAGATGGACATGTCATTTGTAGACATTCCTGCAGTAGGCAACCTGATCCTCCTTAAGGTCTCAAAATAGTCTAGAACAATCAATGGTAAAATAATAAGGAGTGTGGTGCTCCTCGAAGTGGGTGGGGCTAGAGAGACACAGGCACACGGAGGTCTCTCATCCAATCCATTTCCTTTTCCAGAGTTGTCCATAATTAACTTTTGCTTGGTTGTCCCTTCAAACCAGATATAAGGAGGCTGAGGCCCCAGTATCCATGAGTCAGATACCTTCTTCCTCTGTGGTAAGACTCCTTAGATTTTTACATTTGTCTCATATTTGTGCTCAGCATCTGAGGCGGTAGCTAAATGCACTGTTTGAGTTCGTAATTTAATGTATTGTAAGGCTTTACAATATGCAATCAATTGGCATTGATTTAAAATGAAATGTGTAACATTTTACTTTAAATGTGTTTTGCTTCAAATCTGTCACTTTCATTCAAGGTCAATAGTGCTGCACCTGCATTTGTTTCAGGTGGTGGTGTAGAATGTAATTGGATTGTCAGGGCTACTTGACAGAATGCACAGTAAAGTAGAAAAATTTAAGTTACCAGTTGCACATGTAGTTGAATAGGACATGGCTGTAATGATGGAGTTGAATGATGCCATTCAAAATGTTTCTTGCTCTTCAGGGGCTAAATTACAAGGTTTCAGACTTGTGTGTATTCACAACACGCTAATGTTTCACAGGATCCTGCAAGACGTACAAATTAAACATTAGGAGGGGAAAAAGGTGAGACATGGTTTGTCTTCACATAAAAAGTGCTGAAAATAATTCTGTGTGAGATACCTCTTGACTGTGGAGGAAGCACCACAGAGTCATTCATGTTTCTTGTTTCATCGCTTTCCTAGTGATCCGTCACCATGAGTACGGACGCGGAGATGCAAATCTACGGCAAGGCTGCCTTGTACCTTCGTAAACCAGAGAGGGAGAGGATGGAGGCACAAGCCTCACCCTTTGATTCAAAGAACGCCTGCTATGTGACAGATGTCAAGGAGCTGTACCTTAAGGGGTTGATCACTGGCAGGACAGAGGGAAAGTGTACTGTCAAAGTTACAAATGCTGACGGTACTAAAGTGGTTAGTCTGATCAGAAAAGTACTGAATCAAAAAATGTTTCTCCAAATTATCAAATACATGCCAAAAGCCAATATTAAATCAATAACAAAAATAGATTTATGAGCATTTCTTTGTTCTTTTTTAAGCAGAATATAACCCTCCAACAAAACACTTTTATTGCTGCTATTTCAAAATGGTGTGGAATTATTGATAATGACAACTCAAGAATCTCTATTTGTCAGTGGGTGATAACAAAGTACTTGGATTAATTACATTTTTGTATGCTTTTAAAAAAAAAATTATTTAACTTGTATTTAATGAGCAAAAAGCTTTGAGTAATGTCCAGCTTGATCTGTGTGAAATCTAGATTTCTGACTGTTTCAGGATAAAGATTTCAAAGAAGCAGACATCTACCAGATGAACCCCCCTAAGTACGACAAGATTGAGGACATGGCCATGATGACCTACCTGAATGAAGCCTCTGTGTTGTATAACCTCAAAGAGCGTTATGCAGCATGGATGATCTATGTAAGAAACCTACATAAACATACACACGTACTGTAAATGAACATAAGAATATCCCACATGCATGAACATGAGAAATACACACATACAGTACTACACATAAATGAACAGTAGAAACCAAAACATACCAATACAGTAGACCCACATTAGTATACCATAGTACACCCACATCCTCACATAAATCCAGGTAAAAGTCAATCTGACTTTGCTAATCGCCCAATTGGATCCCTTTCATCCAGACCTACTCTGGGCTCTTCTGTGCCACGGTGAACCCCTACAAGTGGCTCCCCGTGTACGACGAAGAGGTTGTCAACGCCTACAGAGGGAAGAAGAGGATGGAGGCTCCACCCCATATCTTCTCCGTCTCTGACAACGCCTTCCAGTTCATGATGATTGGTACGAGCTCTCATGGAGAAATGAATGGATGGATGGGATCTGCTGTCTTCTAGTCTAAGTTAGAACAGTTTGCTGGGAATCTCTCATTTCAGTATCCTTGAATGGAAAATATTCCAAAATTAAATTCATGATGATGCTTATGAATACAATGATGTGCTCATATTGTTGATTTATTATAATAAGCAGCATGTTTTTTGTTTCCAGATAAGGAGAACCAGTCCGTCCTGATTACGTAAGTTGTTTTCTATCATTTCACTTGAGAAAGTGTTTCTATTCTAATATATTGGGAGACTTGGGTGTTATAAAATACAGGACATTATGAACGGATTAGGCTATCTGTAGTAATGACTGGGTGTTATAAAATACAGGACATTATGAACGGATTAGGCAATGCCTAACAATGACTTGATGAGTGGGAATATTTATTAATTATTTACTTATGTTAGAAAACGTGTCTACAGTGTATTTTTCAAAGATATTTCTTAGTGAAAGCCAATCTGACGTTCAAACATGTGACTCAACCCATCTTTCTCTGTTATATAAACCAGTGGAGAATCCGGTGCAGGAAAGACTGTCAACACCAAGCGTGTCATCCAGTACTTCGCTACCATTGCAGTTTCTGGTGTCAAGAAGGAAGTAGACCCCAGCAAAATGAAGGTAACACATTTCAGTTTGGTGTAAACTTTTTTTCAAGTGGTGAATCATGTTTTAAGTAAAGCGTTTGATAGTTTCTGAGCAACTTGTGTTTGTCTCAATCAGGGGTCTCTTGAGGATCAGATCATTGCAGCTAACCCTCTGCTGGAGTCTTACGGTAATGCCAAGACAGTGAGGAACGACAACTCATCTCGCTTTGTAAGTATGAAGGGCATACTGTGGAAGTGACCTTCAATTGGAAAAAATATTTTAGTAGTTCCCTATAGGTGCCATAATACCCATAAAACCTAGCGGTCAAACAGGGAAATGCAACCAATCGTTTTTCCACCATTTATTTCTCCCATAGGGGATTTTAGAAACAGTTAAAATAATGGCTGTGTTCCATGTAGGCTTACCCTGGTGTGATGTTTTTATAACCATGTAAATCAGAATAGGTGACTTTTATCAATATATGTCTCCATCTACTCTCAGATTTCAAAATGCTAATTAGCATCAAAGTAGACATCATGAACAACTACAAATCCCTGCAAGCTCCTGCTGGTCATCTCTAGCTGACACCTTTGCTAACAGCTATTTTGTCAATTTTGTAAATTTAAAACTTACACAAGACAGAATGTAACATTTTAAATAAATGTAGCCAGTTTATTCATTATCAAATTTAGCTAACATTAGAAAGTTTATCCAGAGATTCTGACCTTTGCATAAATTAGGCAGTCTCGTCCAGATCATCATGGCATTTGTAGTTCTTTATGATAGCCACATTAGCAGCTAATTAGCATTTCATTTGTTGTGGGAAAATACAGGCAAAGATCTTTCCCTAAAAGTCACCTTGTCTTAGATTTACACGGTTATCAAAACTACACACTAGGGTAAGCCTACACAAAACACAGTGCTTGTTTTAAGTGTTTCTAAAATCCACTATTGTGAAATGAATGGTGTAAAAACGTTTCGAACCATTTCCCTATTTGACCGCTAGGTTTTATGGGTATTATGACTCATACTGTGCTGCTCTATAGTTTAGTCAATAGATGTGCAATAAACTAACTTTTCAAGGGGTTTATCAAAGTAAAATGCTAGATTTATTTAGTTAACCTATTTCTATCCCCCATGCTCTACTACAGGGTAAATTTATCAGGATTCACTTCCAAGGAGGAAAACTGGCTAAAGCTGACATTGAGACCTGTGAGTTGGTTTTCCTTGTTTCTCAATGCTTTCCTTAAATCAAACAGAATATTTGTTGGAGATTGAATCATCAAATGTAATGTTATCTTATGTTCTCTCTTCCTTTTTCTCCCTCTCCCTGTCTCTCTCTCTCTCAGACCTGCTCGAGAAGTCCAGAGTGGCCTTCCAGCTGCCCGCTGAGCGAGGCTACCATATCTTCTACCAGATGATGACCAACCACAAACCTGAGCTAGTTGGTAAGGCAAAGTACAGGTTTAGGTGGAGTTATTCACACCTCCATCTGTGGAACTTATTCAAATGTTTCCTAGTCCACACTGTTAATATTATTACAATGAGTACATCCAAGTTAACAAGGCATCTAAACATGGGTCAGGTCGTTCAATGTCTTTTATTGGAAAGATCAAGTACTGCAATGTGATGCACTAGTCCAGGAGCCTCAGTCCACCTCTTTTGATGCTATGCACTATATACTGCATGTATCATTGAGTCCATCTATTGAGTAAAGGAGGGAGAGATACTGTAAAGGTAGGACAGCAGAATTCTCAGAGATTTAACTGACAAGCCATTCTCTGTTGTCCACAGAAATGACGCTCATCACCACCAACCCTTACGACTTCCCCATGATTAGCCAGGGTCAGATCAGCGTGGCCAGCATTGACGACAAGGTTGAGCTGGATGCCACCGATGTGAGTGATACAAAGTGTGAACCAAACTGTAGATATGGAATGGGTAGGACCACAATACACACTGAATGCATTGCGCAAATCCAGCTTGATAGCAGCTGGGCACCTTCTGTTAGTTAGGCATGTGCTTCAAGGCACTCTTCATGCCTTCACACTTCACCTTGAGGCACATACCTGTAAGACTTCCACAAGAGACTGCCTCTAAGTGCCCTGTGGAACTGTGTAAAACTCATGTTGTGCTGTCATATACTAGTTTGTTGGCCAAGAGTAATCATGTGGAACAGAGAAGCCAGTTAATTCTAACCATCCCATTTGTTCTGGACTGAACACAGAACAGTAGTGTACTGTAACTGAGTAAACTACCGTTCAGTTCTTCACTGTTGTACTTCGTCTTTAATACCAGGATGCAATTACAATCCTGGGCTTCTCTAACGATGAGAAAATGGCCATCTACAAGCTGACAGGAGCTGTAATGCACCATGGCAACTTGAAATTCAAGCAGAAGCAGCGTGAGGAGCAGGCCGAGTCAGATGGAACAGAGGGTGAGTCCCACTCGTAAGACGTAAGATATGGAAAGCATTAGTCCCTTTCCCAGTCCCCAACATAGAAATACAACACGTAAGAAGTTAACTCCACGGTAACGGAATTGTGTTGAGATTTTCATTTAAAATGTATGACAAACAAAAATCATACATTTTACAGTTTAACCACCCATTTAACTCTATGTACAATGAACACTTTTAACAATTTACACTGAACATGTCACAAAAACACATTTACAGGAAGAACTGTGCAGATGCAAAGTTTGGTAACAAGAATTTTGGTAAAATCTGCCTCAGTTTTTCTGTGCCCACTTTTTCCTAAAACACTCTTAAATATCTGCTCTGAATTAAGATTCAACGATGTCTGCAAATAGCACTGCTAGGTGATTTGAAAAGTCAAAGTAAATCAATAATATAATAATCCTTTTAGCAAAAACATTTAATAATACTCTTAGCAACAAACAAAATCTTTAATTTACAATATTTAGAAACTGAGAATAGAAAGGTTCAGTACTTTTGTGACGCATCACAGCACAGTTAAAAATATATGGCGAATAGAAATCAAAACTGGATGGTGTTCAGAGATCGATGGGAGGGAAGCTAAAGGGTGGGACTAAAAACAAACAAAAGATAAGTATTGTAAAATATCCATGAAATGTATATAGTATGTATAAGCTGGAATAAGAAGCCTGAGTGTTGTTGTCCATTAGTTTATTCCAATTAGGGGAGAGGTGGTAGGGTTAGGTGAAAATAAAGACTTTGGACATCACATTAGAGCTCAGTAGAGCACAGCACAATATAGTTCAGTACAGCAGAGTTCGGTACAGTACAGCAGAGTAGATCATAGTTCAATACAATACAGTATAGTACAATACATTATAGAGTACTCAACTTGCGTGTTCAACTTTGTACTGTACTGAACTCTACTGTATCGTACTATACACTACTGTACTGAACTATAGACTACTGTACTGTACTATAGTATACTGTACTATACTCAACAATACACTACTGTACTATACTGAACTATACACAACTATACTGTACTACACACTACTGTACTATACCATACTGAACTATACTGTACTATACTATACTATACACCACTATACTATACACCACTGTACTGTACTATACTGTACTATACTATACCTAACTATACACTAACGTACTGTACTATACACTAATGTACTGTGCTATACTATACTGAACTATACACTACTGTACTATACACTACTTTACTGTACTATACAGAACTATACACCACTGTAATGTACTATACTGTACTATACTATACCTAACTATACACTAACGTACTGTACTATACACTACTGTACTGTACTATACTATACTGAACTATACACTAACGTACTGTACTATACACTACTGTACTGTACTATACACTACTGTACTGTACTATACTATACCTAACTATACACTAACATACTGTACTATACACCACTGTACTGTACTATACTATACCTAACTATACACTAACGTACTGTACTATACACTACTGTACTGTACTATACACTACTGTACTGTACTATACACTACTGTACTGTACTATACACAACTGTACTGTACTATACACTAATGTACTGTGCTGTACTATACCATACTATGCTATACTAATCTGTACTATACCATACTATGCTATACGATACACAACTGTACCATACCATACTATACTATACCATACTATATTGTACTATACCATACTATGATATACTATACACAACTGTACCATACCATACTATACCATACTATATTGTACTATACTATACTGTGCTATACTATACCATACTATACTATACCATACTATACTATGCTATACACTACTGTACTATACTATACTGTACTACACTATACTACACATTACTGTACCATACTATGCTATGCTATACACACTGTACTATACTGTACTATAATATACTATAGTATACTGTACTATACTATACTGTACTGTGCTATACGATACGATACGATACTGTACTGTACTGTACTATACTATACTATACTATAATATTCTATACTATACTGTACTATACCATACACAACTATACTATACTGCACTACACTATACTGTGCTGTGCAATACTATATTATACTATACTATACTAAACTGTACTATACACTACTATACTGTACTATACTATACTATACTATGCTATACTATACTGTACTTTACTATACTGTGCTATACAGAACTGTACTATACTGTACGGAACTGTACTATACTATACTATACTGAACTGTACAATCTTGTGAACCGAACTGTATTTTATGACTACTATGATTTCCCATTGTAGCCAATTCAATTACATTCAAGAAATTCTGTTACCGATTAATAATTCATAAACAAAACTGATATTAGTAAAAACACCAACTAATTGGCAGGTCTACCTTTACTTGTTAATTCTGTAAAGTTTCATTGTTCTCCCTCCTCATGAGGTAACAGAATTTTAAAGCACAAGGCAATGTTTTTTAAAGATACAGAAGGCAGAAACATTTCTCCAAAACAAAATCTAAGTGTTGATATTAGTTGTATTTCTAATACCTTTTAAGACTTTTTCTGCTAGCTGTTTTATAAGGCCCCTTGTCCATCTGTTTGACCAGAGCATTTGTTTATTCCTCATTTTCAAGATGGCAAATGGTAAAACATATATATATATATATATATATATATTCCTTAATTTCTCGAAAAATATAGACTCTTAGCTTTCATTTGACACCCAATTTGACATGCTCCTATAAACTTCCCATGTTGGTGCTCATTGGTCCTTTTACAGGGAAATGAACAAGACAGACGGTGCCACATGAAAGTCAGGCAGGATATACATTTGAGACCAAATTCCAATCTCCAGAAATGATTTGAATAATGGATGTGTGTGAAAATGAAAACTTAACCTATGAAAGACATCAGAATCAAGTGATCTGTTCTCGTTGGTTTTCTCTCCAGTGGCTGATAAAATCGGCTACCTGCTGGGCCTGAACTCAGCTGAGTTGTTGAAGGCTCTGTGCTACCCCAGAGTGAAGGTCGGCAATGAGTACGTGACCAAGGGACAGACTGTGTCTCAGGTAAAGCGGTTAAACACACAGCATCAAACATTTTCTAACCACCTGAATTATTTTGGGAACAATTGCATTTGCTTTTTCATGTTGTTTTTCCCAACCTTATCACTGGACATGGTCAATATCTCATGTATTAATTTGAGGTATTATCATTGCAGGTTTATAATGCAGTCATGGCTTTGGCCAAGTCCATCTATGAGAGGATGTTCTTGTGGATGGTCCTCCGTATCAACGAGATGTTGGACACCAAGAATCCAAGGCAGTTCTATATCGGTGTGCTTGATATTGCTGGATTTGAGATCTTTGATGTGAGTATGAGACCAGAACAAGACATTTAGTTGTGATTGAGAAGGATTACAGCCTTGTATGATGAAATGATCCCTTTTGAAATTCATCACCAGTACAACAGCATGGAGCAGCTGTGCATCAACTTCACCAATGAGAAACTGCAACAGTTTTTCAACCACACCATGTTCGTCCTGGAACAAGAGGAGTACAAGAAGGAGGGAATCGTCTGGGAATTCATTGACTTCGGCATGGACTTGGCTGCCTGCATTGAGCTTATTGAGAAGGTAAGCTGTCCTGTAAGGATTATAATGGGATGCAACAGCAAAGCTCATAGGGAGCGCATTAAGAGATATTAGCATAATGGTACAATTTAACTGTTGAGAACTCAATATGTTTCCTATTATGTCCCCCTAAATGAATATAATCCTATAAAATGATGCTTGCTAATGGAATAAATGTGATCCTATATGTAAATGTTTTTACATCATATATGCACAGTCACTTTAACTATACATTCATGTACATATGTACATACTACCTCAATTGGCACGACCAACCAGTGCTCCCACACATTGGTTAACCGGGCTATCTGCATTGTGTCCCACCACCCACCACCTGCCAACCCCTCTTTATGCTACTGCTACTCTCTGTTCATCATATATGCATAGTCACTTTACCATATCTACATTTACATACTACCTCAATCATCCTGGCTAATCGGTGTCTGTATGTAGCCTTGCTACTTTTATAGCCTTGCTACTGTATATAGCCTGTCTTTTTACTGTTGTTTTCATTTCTTTACTTACCTATTGTTCACCTGATACCTTTTTTGCACTATTGGTTATAGCCTGTAAGTAAGCATTTCACTGTAAGGTCTACACCTGTTGTATTCGGCGCACGTGACAAAAAAACTTTGATTTGATTTGAAATATCACTCATTTGATATACATCTCTTTTTGTAAAGCCATTGGGCATCTTCTCCATCCTTGAAGAGGAGTGCATGTTCCCCAAGGCTTCAGACACTACTTTCAAGAACAAGCTGAACGATCAGCATCTTGGCAAAACCAAGGCATATGAGAAACCCAAGCCTGCCAAAGGCAAGGCAGAGGCCCACTTCTCCCTGGTGCACTACGCCGGTACTGTGGACTACAACATCACTGGCTGGCTGGAGAAGAACAAGGATCCCCTGAATGACTCAGTTATTCAGATGTACGGGAAGTCCTCAGTCAAACTGTTGGCTGCCCTGTATCCTGCTGCCCCACCTGAGGGTAAGACTAGGATCAAGTCAAAAGATTGAATTAAGCGATAGTTACAACTCAGACCCACATTGTCTTTAAAGCAGTGGCCACCAACCTTTTCAGAGTCAAGATCACTTTCTGAGTCAAAATGCAAGCCAAGATCTACTGCTGAGAACTTTTTAAACATGACTTAGAAAACACAAGCCTATGCAACATTCACCAATTAAAAACAGTTCTGTAGCAATGAGGTTTGTTCAGTAGGCTACAGGCCCAATATATTATCACTGTATATAGGTTATACTTGAATTGCCCTGCCAATGTTGTTCTTCTCAGACCATTTTGAAATGATATATATATATATATATATATATATATATATATATATATATACACTGCTGAAAAAAATTAAGGGAACACTTAAGCAACACATCCTAGATCTGAATGAAAGAAATAATCTTATTTAATACTTTTTTCTTTACATAGTTGAATGTGCTGACAACAAAATCACACAAAAATAATCAATGGAAATCCAATTTATCAACCCATGGAGGTCTGGATTTGGAGACACACTCAAAATTAAAGTGGAAAACCACACTACAGGCTGATCCAACTTAGATGTAATGTCCTTAAAACAAGTCAAAATGAGGCTCAGTAGTGTGTGTGGCCTCCACGTGCCTGTATGACCTCCCTACAACGCCTGGGCATGCTCCTGATGAGGTGGCAGATGGTCTCCTGAGGGATCTCCTCCCAGACCTGGACTCAAGCATCCGCCAACTCCTGGACAGTCTGTGGTGCAACGTGGCGTTGGTGGATGGAGCGAGACATGATGTCCCAGATGTGCTCAATTGGATTCAGGGCTGGGGAACGGGCGGGCCAGTCCATAGCATCAATGCCTTCCTCTTGCAGGAACTGCTGACACACTCCAGCCATATGAGGTCAAGCATTGTCTTGCATTAGGAGGAACCCAGGGCCAACCACACCAGCATATGGTCTCACAAGGGGTCTGAGGATCTCATCTCGGTACCTAATGGCAGTCAGGCTACCTTTAGTGAGCACATGCAGGGCTGTGCGGCCCCCCAAAGAAATGCCACCCCACACCATGACTGACCCACCGCCAAACCGGTCATGCTGGAGGATGTTGCAGGCAGCAGAACGTTCTCCACGGCGTCTCCAGACTCTGTCACATCTGTCACGTGCTCAGTGTGAACCTGCTTTCATCTGTGAAGAGCACAGGGCGCCAGTGGCGAATTTGCCAATCTTGGTGTTCTCTGGCAAATGCCAAACGTCCTGCACGGTGTTGGACTGTAAGAACAACCCCCACCTGTGGACGTCGGGCCCTCATACCACCCTCATGGAGTCTGTTTCTGACCGTTTGAGTAGACACATGCACATTTGTGGCCTGCTGGAGGTCATTTTGCAGGGCTCTGGCAGTGCTCCTCCTGCTCCTCCTTGCACAAAGGCGGAGGTAGCGGTCCTGCTGCTGGGTTGTTGCCCTCCTACGGCCTCCTCCACGTCTCCTGATGTACTGGCCTGTCTCCTGGTAGCGCCTCCATGCTCTGGACACTACACTGACAGACACAGCAAACCTTCTTGCCACAGCTCGCATTGATGTGCCATCCTGGATGAGCTGCACTACCTGAGCCACTTGTGTGGGTTGTAGACTCCGTCTCATGCTACCACTAGAGTGAAAGCACCGCCAGCATTCAAAAGTGACCAAAACAACAGCCAGGAAGAATAGGAACTGAGAAGTGGTCTGTGGTCTCCACCTGTAGAACCACTCCTTTATTGGGGGTGTCTTGCTTATTGCCTATAATTTCCACCTGTTGTCTATTCCATTTGCACAACAGCATGTGAAATTTATTGTCAATCAGTGTTGCTTCCTAAGTGGACAGTTTGATTTCACAGAAGTGTGATTGACTTGGAGTTACATTGTGTTGTTTAAGTGTTCCCTTTATTTTTTTGAGCAGTATATATATATATATATATATATATATATAGAAAGAAAATAGGTCTATGATCACAATGGTAATAGATCATGTGTTGTATTACTTGTGATCCACAGCTGAGTGAGCATAATAGTTTCCTTTTTTTTTACTGGACTGACGGCCTGCATCTGATAGTCAGTCTGAGGGGAGGGAGGGAGCAGAGGCGAGGCTGCCTCTCCCCCGACTCATTGTCCCTCCGCTCTCCCTCCCTCCGCTGAGAAAACGGGACACGGTCTTCCAGCTGATGGTGAAACTCTAGTCGCGCTGCATTATTTCTGTCTCATGCACCAATTCATGTTGTTACTGCTGTGACAAGAGAAAGTGAAATATTCCTCGATATTAAAAAAAGCCACAAGCCACTAATGATAACAACACAAGCGTATCAGAACACTTTGCTCTACTCATTCATTACAGCTGCAGTGCTGGTTGTAGCATGAGTGGAAGTAGGGAGAACGCGCATTTTATGTCTCATAAAAGTGTTGAACAAAGTGTTGAATAACAACTTAAACATGAACTAACTCATTAAAACAGCATCTCTCTGCTGTATTCGTTGAGTCTCTCTCTAGTCATAGTTTCAATGGATTTAAAATCTCAAAGTAGCAACTTTGCTGAGCGTCCGATTTTTCTTTTTACAGTCTATGGCGCGAGGAAACTGTACATGCATGGTGATCTAAGCTATCTGATTGGCCAGCAGTAGGCCTATACGTGCAGTTGATTTGCTCTCAGCCTTCAGACATGAAACGGTTCAAAATCCCGATCGACCTGTTGGTGACCAATGCTTTAAATTCTTTGAATGTATCACAATTTATCAGGGTTATTTACTGGGATAATTTATTCATTCAATAGGTGTTATTTTACACAATCTCATTGGCAGTATTTGCATTTGATTCTCTCATTTCTAATCATCTTTTACTCATCCACATTTGAACAGACACAACCAAGAAAGGAGGCAAGAAGAAGGGTGGTTCCATGCAGACTGTGTCCTCCCAGTTCAGGGTAAGCTCTTGAAATGTCTATATTCAGTCCTTCAAAAGGTGCATTGATTATCATAAATGATTTCTGAGAACATGGTTTGTAACCCTCTTACAGGAGAACTTACAAAAGCTGATGACCAACTTGAGGAGCACTCATCCTCACTTTGTACGCTGCCTGATCCCCAACGAGTCAAAGACTCCAGGTACAAGAAATATTGACTTGAATATTACATTTAATCAATACAGTATCAGTAACCTTAACAAGGCCAATCCTTTAATCTGTTAATAAGTATTAAAGAGACTTGGTTTGTTGTTCCAGGTCTGATGGAGAACTTCCTGGTTATCCACCAGCTCAGGTGTAATGGTGTTCTGGAGGGGATCAGGATCTGCAGAAAGGGCTTCCCCAGCAGAATCATCTATGCTGACTTCAAGCAGAGGTACACTCATGCAAACACAACACACACACAAAACACACACACACACACACACACACACACACACACACACACACACACACACACACACACACACACACACACACACACACACACACACATAAAGCTCCACGGGTTTTCCCAGCATCAGAATAGGCTTAGCTTTTATGTAATATAACCGACCTATTACAACTTGACATGTGTTAAAAATATCTCCTCATTCAGGTACAAAGTACTGAACGCCAGTGTCATCCCTGAGGGCCAGTTCATGGACAACAAGAAGGCTTCTGAGAAGCTGCTTGGGTCCATTGATATAAATCACGATGATTACAAGTTTGGACACACCAAGGTCAGTCAAATACCTCCAGCAAAAGCTGACATCAAAACACAACAACAGATGAACCATTCAACATCTCTCCAGTTGGTTTTTCCACTTAGAAAAGCCTCATGAGCTTCAACTGTAGAATCCAAAGTATAAGCTTGTTTTACTCCAATGTTTGTAAATGTAGACTAATAGTTTATAGCCTCAAAACATGGTTCAACCTATCATTTAATAGCATGGATGGTCAGTCCTTGCATCAATAGCTCTGTCTATGAATTTGAGAGTGGTTACATATCTTCAGCTCCATCCTTCTTTTTTTAAACTGAAATAGGGGCAGGGAGTACACTTTGTTATTGCTTCAACTGCTGATTTTAAACTAATGAAAAAGGTGGCTAAAACATTTAACAATTGTTTTCTTCAAATTCCTACAAGTATAGGAAATCAACTCATTATCATGTGCATTGTGTTAGAGTGGTATGGCTTCAGTTATCTGTAGCATCTACAACTCTGCAATAACTTTGTTTGTAAGCATTGCAAAGTTTATGTTGTTCAAATGAATCTAGAGTGTTGTTCCCCTGTTTTGATCCAACCCTTTCTATCTGTCCCCATCTGACTGTGGTTCCAATGGCCATGTTTACCTGTGTCTCAGGTGTTCTTCAAAGCCGGTCTGCTGGGGGTCTTGGAGGAGATGAGAGATGAGAAGCTGGCCGTTCTGGTCGGCATGGTCCAGGCTCTCAGCCGTGGATTCCTCATGAGAAAAGAGTTCACCAAGATGATGGAGAGGAGGTGAGGAAGAGTAGACATCTTGGCAAAGCTTTCTGTGAACCACCTGTATGTAATGCATTATGATTACATACTGTATATACTGTGAGTTGATCAGAATGAGAAAGTAGGTGTTATAATGCTCTATTAGTGCTGCAGTTTGGGATTCGGCAATGCTGTTCAGTTTTCATTTGTATTGGTGATATTTACCCATTCATTCTTAAATAACATAAAATGCCTCCTGATTTAAGCATGACCTGTCAGTCCTTGCATCTAGAACTCTGTCTATGAATTTAAGAGTTGTTCCATTTCCTTAGCCCCGTTCCTCAGCTGGAACACAAAGTGTTGGTGGGGGGGGTTGTTCTTCGAATCCCAGAATGTAGCTTTAAGCATGTCACTCACCATGTCACTCTATCCTCTCTGTCGACCAGAGATGCCATCTTCACCATCCAGTACAACATCCGTTCATTCATGAATGTGAAAACCTGGCCATGGATGAAGGTGTACTTCAAGATCAAGCCCCTGCTGAAGAGTGCTGAGACTGAGAAGGAGCTGGCCAACATGAAGGAGAACTTCGACAAGATGAAAACAGACTTGGCTAAGGCTCTGGCCAAGAAGAAGGAGTTGGAGGAGAAGATGGTGTCCATTCTGCAAGAGAAGAACGACCTGGCACTCCAAGTTGCATCTGTGAGTGAGAAATTATCATCATAAGGCCATATTTTCATACACATGAATACACAAAAGCGCACAATTTTTTTATTTCCCATGTTAAATATATATTTCATGAATATTGATTTGCTCTGATCTCTATGACTAAATCAAGTCTATATTTTGAAAAACAAAGTGAGGAGGCTGATTTTTCTCCTGTTCTGAAATCAGGAATCAGAGAATCTGAACGATGCTGAGGAAAGGTGCGAGGGGCTCATCAAGAGCAAGATCCAGCTGGAAGCCAAACTCAAAGAGACGACAGAGAGGCTGGAGGATGAGGAGGAGATGAATGCTGAGTTGACTGCCAAGAAGAGGAAGCTGGAGGATGAGTGTTCTGAGCTGAAGAAGGACATTGATGACCTGGAGCTCACCCTGGCCAAAGTGGAGAAGGAGAAGCACGCCACTGAAAACAAGGTCTTGTGTCTTACCATAGACAGTCTAAACAAACAATAACCCAAACCATAATCAACTCAAACATAGCTCAACAGAAATGGAATTCCAGATGTATTGTGGGTGGCGGAAAAATGAAGACACAAAATAGTGGAATAGTAGTACTCCCCACATTCATTGTATTTTTAGCTGCCCCTCGTTTATAACTTCCATTCAGTACACTGGCATGGAGTACACTGCCACCTAGTGTTGAATCTATAGAACAGTAGTTGTTGACACATTTCTAATCTGAATTAAATTAATGCAATACATCTGAAACTAAATCTCCCCTTTATGGTGAAGTGACCAAAGACACATTTTCTTGTGGCCGTTTTCAGGTTAAAAACCTGACAGAAGAGATGGCATCTATGGATGAGAGTGTTGTCAAGCTGACCAAGGAGAAGAAAGCCCTCCAAGAGGCCCACCAGCAGACACTGGATGACCTGCAGGCAGAGGAGGACAAAGTCAACACTCTGACCAAGGCCAAGACCAAGCTGGAACAGCAAGTGGACGACGTGAGTGGAGTTACACATTTTGGCCATGATAGTATCATTATCTTCTGTTGTTTAGATTTGAACAATACATGTGTGTTTTTATCTTGTAGCTTGAGGGTTCTCTGGAGCAAGAGAAGAAGGTCCGTATGGACCTTGAGAGAGCAAAGAGAAAGCTGGAGGGAGATCTAAAACTGGCCCAGGAATCCATAATGGACCTGGAGAATGACAAGCAGCAGTCTGATGAGAAACTCAAGAAGTAAACAAACACTACGTGCCATATTGACAATAATGGTTGTTCTTGACTAATTCTTGTAATTATGAATTAGCATTTACATACGATTCGTATGATACTCTCTCTTTGCTCTAAACCAACTTTGCAATCGACTTGTTTGTGTTTCTTAGGAAGGAGTTTGAGACATCCCAGCTCCTCAGTAAAATTGAGGATGAGCAGTCTCTGGGAGCTCAGCTGCAGAAGAAGATCAAAGAACTCCAGGTACAGTACAGGACCTAAGCTCCAGTGCAGGAAAGGACACACCTGAAATATTTCCTAAAACAACATTCTGGTAGCACACATTTTTTGCTGGTGGGTCAGTAGATTGGAAGATGCGGTTTCTTACAGTTGTGGTTTTGGTTCCCGCATGGGAAGCTATCTATTAAATATATTAGTGTAACTGGTTTTGTATGAACACATTTAAAAAAACATTATACTATTATTGTTTTATGTATTGTAGTATTCATCAACCGTGCTCCTGTCCCCTGTTCTAGGCCCGTATTGAGGAGCTGGAGGAGGAAATTGAAGCTGAGCGTGCTGCCAGGGCTAAGGTTGAGAAGCAGAGAGCCGATCTCTCCAGGGAACTTGAGGAGATCAGCGAGAGGCTGGAGGAGGCCGGAGGCGCCACTGCTGCTCAGATTGAGATGAACAAGAAGCGTGAGGCTGAGTTCCAGAAGCTGCGTCGTGATCTTGAAGAGTCCACCCTGCAGCATGAGTCCACAGCCGCCGCTCTGCGCAAGAAGCAGGCCGACAGTGTGGCTGAGCTCGGGGAGCAGATCGACAACCTGCAGCGCGTCAAGCAGAAGCTGGAGAAGGAGAAGAGCGAGTACAAGATGGAGATTGATGACCTCTCCAGCAACATGGAGTCCGTCGCCAAGGCTAAGGTGAGTAGTGATCTTTTGATCAAGCAGTGATGAGGAGGTTCAACTACATTACCATTCAAGTGAACTGAAGTTGACAGGAGTCTCATATATGAAGTAATGATGGAACGTTTCACTAACAGGGCAATCTGGAGAAGATGTGCCGTACTCTTGAGGACCAGCTGAGCGAGATCAAGACTAAGAATGATGAGAATGTTCGCCAGATCAACGACATCAGTGGACAGAGGGCCAGACTCCTGACAGAAAATGGTACCATCATCAACAATGAACAAGAAACCAATTCTTTCTTCAGTAAAACACAATAACATGTATTGGGGGCTGTATCCATGTAGTCCAGTCCACATAGTTTCTACTGTTCTGACTTAAACTTTAATGGTCTCACTTTTGACCCCTGGTTACATTATCAGAAAACAATATTTTATTCAGATTACTAATACTTTTGAAAAACTAAATGATTACTTATTTGATTACTTTTAAAAATGAGAAATTATGTTTGGCAAAAAATACATTGACATTTTGTTTTCTCGCAAGTTTGTTAGTTTCACCTGAGCGAGTCTGACCACTCGTCAGAGACTACTATGATGACACACCAAATGAGTTTGATGGATGCTTTGTCTGCTTCTCATGCCTCTTAAGGGGAAAGTAATCCAAAAGTAACGTAAAGTAATCAGATTACATTGCTGAGTTTGGGTAATCCAAAAGTTACATCACTGATTACAATTTGACAGGTAACTAGTAACTGTAATGGATTACATTTAGAAAGTAACCTACCAAACCCGACTATTCAACACCTAACACTGCCCTACGTAACCTAGAAATACATTTTCAATCTTAGAGAACAGAGACCCCATTAACAAGATGTCGCTCTGTCCCTGCAGGTGAGTTTGGCCGCCAGCTGGAGGAGAAGGAATCCCTGGTGTCTCAGCTGACCAGAGGCAAACAGGCCTTCACCCAGCAGGTTGAGGAGCTGAAGAGGCAGATTGAAGAGGAGGTCAAGGTAAAGGAATTTTGAAATCCCAATGTGGCCCTCGAGACAAAATGATTGCCCACCCCTGATATAGACGGTGACTAGGCCACCTTCAGAGACTTCTACTGTCATTTGTTTTACTATCTCCCTTCGTCTTTATATTTCTCACTTTGTCTCGCAAAGGCTAAAAACGCACTGGCTCACAGTGTCCAGTCTGCCCGCCATGACTGTGACCTCCTGAGGGAGCAGTTTGAGGAAGAGCAGGAGGCCAAGGCAGAGCTGCAACGCGGCATGTCCAAGGCAAACAGTGAGGTGGCTCAGTGGAGGACTAAGTATGAAACTGATGCCATCCAGCGTACAGAAGAGCTGGAGGAGTCCAAGTGAGTTGCACGGAACAGCAAAACTCAAATATAGGGTGTGGATAGTGAGTGGTAGGGGGCTCTAAAAAATGTTACGTCGATATGTATTGTGATGTTTGTAAACCCTCTGTCGTCCAACAGGAAGAAACTGGCCCAGCGTCTGCAGGAGGCTGAGGAGACCATTGAGGCGACCAACTCAAAGTGCGCCTCCCTGGAGAAGACCAAGCAGAGGCTGCAAGGAGAGGTGGAGGACCTCATGGTTGACGTTGAGAGAGCCAACGCAATGGCCGCCAACCTCGACAAGAAGCAGAGGAACTTTGACAAGGTGAAAATTAATAATCCTCAACCTAGAGTTATTTTCTGTCTGCTATATGATCAAATGAAGCATAATTGTAGCATATTTCTGATTCAAAACTCTTCATCAAGACCTAATGAAAATCCCATTTATTTCCCTAGGTTCTGGCAGACTGGAAGCAGAAGTATGAGGAGGGCCAGGCTGAGCTGGAAGGAGCTCAGAAGGAGGTTCGTTCTATGAGCACTGAACTCTTCAAGATGAAGAACTCCTACGAGGAGGCTCTGGATCATCTGGAGACTCTGAAGAGAGAGAACAAGAACCTGCAACGTGAGCATTTGACAGCAGTTCTATTGGGCTCATGTTTGACTAGTGCAATCATCAACATTTCAAATTTTTTTCAACTTAGAATCAGTATTCCTTTGAACAACCCAAAGAAGTGGGGGCATTTAGATTTGCAAGAACCTATGAAGTGCTGATTAATTCATGAATCAAATCAAATTGTATTTGTCACATGCTTCGTAACCAACAGGTGCTTACTGCCCTTCCCAACAATGTAGCAAGAAAAACATTAAATAATAGAGAAATAATAACACAAGGAATAAATACACAATGAGTAAGGATAACTTGGCTATATACACAAGATACCAGTACCGAGTCGATGTGCAGGGGTATGAGGTAATTGAGGTAGATACGTACATATAGTTAGGCATAAAGTGACTAGGCATCATCATAGACAAACAGTAACATTAGCACATGTGGTGATTTAGTGCAAAAAAAGAGACAGATAGTTACATAGTAACCAATAGCTACCCAGACTAACTATTTAGCAGTCTTATGACTTGGAAGCTGTTCAGGGTCTTGTCTGTTCCAGACCTGATGCATCAGTACTGCTTGCCATGCGGTAGCAGAGAGAGCAGTCTATGATTTGGGTGGCTGGAGTCTTTGACAATTTTTAGGGCCTTCCCTGACACTGGCTGGTATAGAGGTCCTGGATGGCAGGGAGCTCGGCCCCAGTAATTATTATGATTCAATGTCAACTTCATTGCATTGGCAATACCCACTGAAAATCTCCCAAGTCTAAACTGCTCCTGTGTTTGCGTGTGCAGAGGAGATCGGTGACCTAACTGAGCAGATCGGAGAGACTGGCAAGAGCATCCATGAGCTGGAGAAGGCCAAGAAGACCGTGGAGACAGAGAAGTCTGAGATCCAGACAGCTCTGGAGGAGGCTGAGGTACAAACTACAGCTGTTTGATGGGAAAAGCAATGTTAATTTGATCATTTGGATCCCCATGAGCTTTTGCAGAAGCATCAGCTTCTCTTCCTGGGGTCCACAAAAAAACACAAAACACAACAGGTAACAAACACTGATAGACAAGCATAGTCAAACAATTGTAAAATACGATATACAAACAATACAACTTATGTGTTACACTAGTCAATGCCAGCTCCCTGTATTGGTGATTATTGTACTCATATATATATTTAATTCCTTGTGTTATACACATCCAAATGTATTGAACACAATTCGCCTGACTGCTTCTCTTTGTCCAGGGAACACTGGAGCACGAGGAATCCAAGATTCTGCGAGTGCAGCTGGAGCTGAACCAGATCAAGGGCGAGGTGGACAGGAAGTTGGCTGAGAAGGACGAGGAAATGGAGCAAATCAAGAGGAATAGCCAGAGGATGGTTGACTCCATGCAGAGCACCCTGGACTCTGAGATCAGAAGCAGGAATGATGCCCTGAGGGTGAAGAAGAAGATGGAGGGAGACCTGAACGAGATGGAGGTCCAGCTGAGCCACTCCAACAGGCAGGCCTCTGAGGCCCAGAAACAGCTGAGGAATGTCCAGGGACAGCTCAAGGTAAAGGGACTGAGGAGAAATTTGTTTGTGAATCTGTAGAAAAGAATAGAACAGAGGAATTGAATAGAGTTGACTAATATAGTGTAGAAAGGCAGAGATATTGGGGAAATTCTTACCAATTAACATTTCTTTCACTGACCCTATCACCTCTACTTCCACAAGTCCTAATGAACCTATGTCATTGTGAACCCCAGGATGCCCTATTGCACCTTGATGATGCTGTCCGCGCCGCAGATGATATGAAGGAGCAGGCAGCCATGGTGGAGCGCAGAAATGGCCTGATGGTGGCTGAAATCGAGGAGCTGAGAGTTGCTCTGGAGCAGACAGAGAGAGGCCGCAAAGTGGCTGAGACTGAGCTGGTAGACGCCAGCGAGCGTGTTGGACTGCTGCACTCCCAGGTATGGGTCGATAGCCATTTCTAATGAAACTCAACCAAGCATACCATTTCTGCCTTGTCACTTGAAAGTTCTCTTGAGAGTCAAGAAAATGGTTTTGCCTCCTCCAGAACACCAGCCTTCTGAACTCCAAGAAGAAGCTGGAGTCTGACCTGGTGCAGGTGCAGGGAGAGGTGGAAGACATTGTCCAGGAGGCCAGGAATGCAGAGGAGAAGGCCAAAAAGGCCATCACTGACGTGAGTCCTTATGATCTATTAAATTGTATTCACTTGATTTGTATCCAAAGGCCAATGGTAGCTGGGATGGTTTACCACAACAAAGATCTCAGAGAGATGTTATGATTTGTGCCAATTGGTGCTTAATTTAAACAAACTACGATTTCAGGCGGCCATGATGGCTGAGGAACTGAAGAAGGAGCAGGACACCAGCTCTCACCTGGAGAGGATGAAGAAAAACCTGGAGGTCACAGTCAAGGACCTGCAGCACCGTCTGGATGAGGCTGAGAATCTGGCCATGAAGGGAGGCAAGAAGCAGCTCCAGAAACTGGAGTCCAGGGTGAGTTAACAGCAGGGTGGATTAGGGTGGATTGAAAGACTGACTGCTGGAAATGTATTTAATCATACAAATACACAGGAGCATTGTGTAATGACATTCTCTCAATAACCCACATAGATAATGATAAGCTGTTGTTATCATTACAGATCCCTTTAATTACAATTGTAAAAGTACATAGGAACAGACAACATTTGTGCCTCCTTGACTGAGTAGAATAATATACCTCTGTTGTACTAAGATTTGTTACGTCTGATTTCACCAACTCAAACAAATGCCTTTCTTCCACAAAGGTGCGTGAGCTCGAGACTGATGTGGAGGCTGAGCAGAGAAGAGGTGTAGATGCATTCAAGGGAGTCCGCAAGTATGAGCGCAGAGTCAAGGAGCTCACCTACCAGGTAAGAGAAAATGCCTTCCTTCCATACTTGACACTAACACAGACAGGTTTGTGTATAAAACTATGGGCCATTGATTCTTTGATCTTGTCCCACAGACTGAGGAGGATAAGAAGAACATTGTCAGACTTCAGGACCTGGTAGATAAGCTGCAGATGAAAGTCAAGGCCTACAAGAGGCAGGCTGAGGAAGCGGTGAGTCACATACTTTGTCAGCATATATTGACAAACAAATGTTTTCCCTTGTAGACATTACAAAACTTAATGTCCATACAGTTTAGTTTAGGCTTCAACCAATGCCTCGCAAAGAGGAGCACTGATTGGTAGATAGGTTAAAAAAATGGCAAAGGAATTAACATGTTACGGCTATGCTTTTCAACGGCAAGTACTGGGGAGTTTTTCAGGATGAAAAAAAACAGAATGGAGTAAATCACAGGCAAAATCCTAGAAAAAAAACAGATTCAGTCTGCTTTTCACCAGACACTGGGAGACAAATTAACCTTTCAGCTAGACAATAACCTAAAACACAAGGACATATCTACACTGGAGTTTCTTACCAAGAAGACAGTGAATGTTCCGGAGTGGACTAGTAAAGAGACTAAAGTAAAGGAGGAACGGTGATATCAGGTGTCGCTAAAGTTGTTCATGGCCAAAATCCACACTGTGAATGGGAAGATTTCCATCCCATGCGCCATCCACTTCTTTCGGTGTAGGTGTAACAGGAGTGGGGGATAATCTACACCTTTGAATTGTAGAGTAAAACAGAAACGCCAAAGCATGGCTTCTGCTTACAGCCATATTGATCGCTAAAATAGGCTACAAAAGCAAAACAAAAAACGAGTCTATCGTTCTGGACCTGTACAGGCCGTCGGTTGATACACTCAACTAAAAAACTTTTTTAACAGCCTATAAATGAAGATAAAATAACTTACAGACAAATACTCGCACCAAACACATTCTTTAAACAGACACACTCATCCAGAGCAATTAGTGTTCGGTGCCTTGCTCAAGGGAACACTGACCGACTTTCACCTAGTCGTCTGGGGGGTTTCAAACCAGCAACCTTTTGATTACTGGCCCTACGCTCTTAACCGCTTGGCTATCTGTGGCTCAGTATTAACTGTGGGTAGCTAACGAGAAAGATTTTGACTTACATCTGCTTGAAAAATGATGGCGAGACTTAAAAATGTCTGTCTAGCAATGATCAACATCCAAATCGACAGATCTTGAAGAATTATGAAAATATTGCACAATCCAGAGATTTACCCATAAAGACACAGCTAAATGTGTTGATAACATGTATGTGTGAATACCTATCTATTCCTGATATAGTGTTTTATTTTTTATTAATACAAATGTTTTTGTTTTTATTGTTTTTCTACTTTGATATTATAGAGTATGTTTTGTTTAATTTTTTTGTTATTTAAATCCATTTTAATCTCAATTTGTAACACAATAAAATGTGAAGAAGTCCAAGGGGGGTGTGAATACTTATGATAGACACTGAATGCCCCTGGAGGCAGTGGTTTTATCCCCCTTTTCACCACTCATTCTTTCTGCTGTATCATCAATTTCATATACATCGCTATCCTAAATCTGTAGATAAAAAATAACTTTAAAATACCTTAAGAAAAAAAGAATATTAATTTTCTACCTGAAGCTTCAAACTTTGAATGCTGATTTTACACTCTCCTTCTCTTTTCCTCGCCCAGGAGGAACAAGCCAACAGCCACATGTCTAAGTTCAGGAAGGTTCAGCATGAACTGGAGGAGGCTGAGGAGCGTGCTGACATCGCTGAGTCTCAAGTCAACAAGCTCAGAGCCAAGACCCGCGACACTGGAAAGGTACAGAGCTGTTACTAAACCTACACCTGACTCATGTTCAGATATGGCCACATCAACACCACCTATGATTCAGTCCTCACAGAGGTCAATAGCAAACTTTTACATTCACAAAAATATATTTAAGGTCTCTAATAAGCACATTTCAGGTAGGGTAAAAATAGATGAATTTGAAGTTGGTACTTCAAAATTGAAAATCAAAGCTCAGCACTGAGCCTTTAATGCTTGATCCATTACATTATTTCTAACTACATATATTCATATATTTTGCATGTTCATTATTAATACTCATCCATTATTTTCTTCTTACAGGGCAAAGAAGTTGCTGAATAAACAAGACCAAAGTCTTACATCATTTTCCTGTGTTGCATAAAATATGATTTTCATGGTGAAAATGTTTAACTTTGATTAAAAAACGTGTCGGCCTACATACTCTCTTTGTGACTGTGGACTCATTACTCAGCTAACAGCTGTTTCATATCATACAAATATTGTACTTTAATTTAAGGCGCGATCTGGGGTTCCAACAACAACGAAGCGGTCTATGTCTAGCTATGGCAGAAATCGTTGTTTAGATATTCTCAAATAGACCAGCTAATATCATTCTACCATTACACAGTGGTGGAAAAAGTACCCAATTGTCATACTTGAGTAAAAGTAAAGATACCTTAATAGAAAATGACTCAAGAAAAAATTGAAAGTCACCCAGTAAAATACTCCTTGAATAAAAGTCTAAAAGTATTTGTTTTTAAATATAATTAATAAGTATCAAAAGTAAATGTATGAGTCATTTCTAATTACTTATCAACCATTTTTTTATTTACGAATCGGCAGGGGCAGACTCCAACACTCAGACATCATTTAACAAACTAAGCGTTTGTGTTTAGTGAGTCCGCCAGATCAGAGGCAGTAGAGATGACCAGGGATGTTCTCTTGATAAGTGTGTGAATTGGACCATGTTCTGTCCTGCTACGCATTCAAAATGTAACAAATACTTTTGCGTGTCAGGGAAAGTTTATGGAGTAAAATGTACATCATTTTCTTTAGGAATGTAGTGAAGTAAAAGTAAAAGTAGTCAAAAATATTGATAGTAAAGTAAAGTACAGATACCCCAAAAAACTACTTAAGTAGTACTTTAAAGTATTTGTACTTAAGTACTTTACACCACTGGTCATTTCTTAACTGAGTTGGAAGTTGTCCCTGAGTGCTTGGTGTGTTCAGTAATACTTTTATAGCCTTGACCTCTATGGCAGCTGTTGTTTCTGTTGGACACTGAGGATACCAGTTTGACTGAAGACGTGATGAAAGGATCTATTTGGTCCTGAAATCCACCCCACGAACAGAGCCATATTCTGAGGGACTGACTGTAATTAACTGTCAAAACTGTCATAATAACTGTCAACGTAACAAGAAATGCTATAAAAAAAACTTCCTCTCAACTTTTTAATCATTTTCTTACCTCATAGTTACAAGTTGAACACTGCGATAGCTGAATCTGAAACTATGATGTATAATGCATCATAATGCGGTTATCACGCCTCATAAGGTCTTATTGTCATCTCATAACGATCCTGATTAGTGCTTTATAAAAATACATAAAGGCTCATACATGCTTATAACAAATAATAATGCATTATACCTGTCAGTCTTACCACCTACACCTCCAATTGACGTGGGTAATGACATCATCCACATTAGACCGTCATTCTTACGTCCCTGAATTAGGACCTTCTGATCTTCTTAGATCCCACAAGATAATTATTTGTGGAGTTTACAGGTGTGTTTAAGAACAATGGTTCTCACACAAACAATGTAAACTGAGGTGAACTATAAAACAACAACCTTCAAACAATACGGCTGGGTTATTTTAACTGTAACTGTCTGCTTGGCCTTGAAGCCAACCTTTCCTGCCTCACTGGATTCTATGTTCAGCTGTCTCATAAATGTCTGAAGTCTCCTCTATGTATGCGGCATGATAGACATAGCGGAGATCTGAGATCAGATGATTAAAATAGCGAAAGCGACAGTTTCCTCCTCACAAACTTAAAAGGTTAGCAGCTAAAAAAATTAAAAATAAGAGGGGACATAATAAAACGTAACTCATGGATGTGGCTGCCGATCACTGGTCCATTGAAATGACATTCAGAATGTATCAGAGACCACTAGTGACTCTGGTCTCTATGAGTCACTCTTGTGGTGAAAACTATCTATACCAATAAAAAAATACAGAATGAACTCAAACATTTTTTGGAAAATGTGCATGAGATTTGATGTTTTATACCTCAAGAGTAGGTTAAGTTCACATCCCAGGCCATCTGCTGTTCAGATCCAGCTATATGCCTCAGTCCACATTTAGTTTAAAGCACCATATAATTTCCTGGTTTTATCTGTTGCTAATCTGTTCCATTCATTTGGAGTTGAGGCAAACACATTGCTGCAAATCCAAGTAATACATAATAATTCATTCATTAATAATATATGCCATGAAGCAGACACTTTTATCCAAAGCGTCGTACTGTCATGCGTGCATACATTTTACATGCGGGTGGTCCGGGGAATCAAACCCACTATCCTGACGTTGCAAGTAGCACGCTATACACTCTTAGAAAAAAAGGTGCTATCTAGAACCTAAAATAATTCTTCAGCTGTCCCCATAGAAGAATCCTTTGAGGAACCCTTTTTGGTTCCAGGTAGAACCCTATTGGGTTCCATGTAGAACCCTTTTTCCCCAGAGTGTTCTACATGGAACCCAAAATAATTGTATCTGGAACACCAAAGGGTTCTCCTATGACCTATGGGGACAGCCGAAAAACCCTTTTGGAATCCTTTTTTTCTTAGCTACAGTTGGCTGCAATTCTACTCATTTTGGGAAGGAGAGAATTTTTTTTACAGCTAATTTCCTTCAATTTTGCCATAGGGGAATGGCAAATGTTTGCCGTTTTTAATATGATAACTGATGATCAATGGGCCTCACCCCGGTCTGTAATTCGACGATGCTTACTACAAGTTTATGTAACCTTCTTCAAACACCATGGCTGTGTTATATTAACTGTAACTGTATGCTTGGCCTTGAAGCCAACCTTTCCTGCCTCACTGGATTCTATGTTTAGCTGTCTCATAAATGTCTGAAGTCTCCGCTATGTATGTGGCATGGTAGACATAGTGGAGATCTGAGATCAGACGATTTTGATTTAATACTTGCTGAAAAAGATCTACAGGCTGGGCTCATTGCAATTTCAAGCCCCTGGTATAAGTGTAACATTACTGAATACATTAAATGCTTTTATCTTGGTCTTAAACAGGTGTAGACTAATTGACAGCTTGGGACAATAAGGTTATTTCTGTGTTATTGACATAGCCTTGTTCTGTTCAATGGTCTCTACCTATATAGAAGTCTAAATACCCAAATTCATTCAGACCTCTTTGATGTAAAGTCCCCTCCGTGGTTCTGGCACCGGTTACAACAGATATTTTTGCTTATGAATAGATCTGTGGACACCGTAGATTGAAATCGCTTACATTGAGCGGGAACCCTGATTCTCACAAACACAGGAGTATGTCTCATCTGCCTGTATGAAGCAGGATGTGAAATCTGACACCATGTCACGACTTCTACCGAAGGTGGCTCCTCTCCCTGTTCGGGCGGCACTCGGCGATCATCGTCGCCGGTCTACTAGCTGCCATCGATCCCTTTTCCTTTTCATTTGGTATTGTCTGTCTTGTGTTTCACCTGTGTCTAGTTTAGGTTAATTAGTGGGGTATTTAATCTCGCCCTACCAGTTTGGTTTTGTGCGGGATTGTTTGTGTACCTGTCGTTGGTTTGGGTTGCGTTTTATTTTGTTCTGTTAGACAGGTGTATTTTCTGGACTGTGTTCCGGATTATTTTAGTGGGCTGCTGTTGTGGTCCTGTGTCTGTTCTATGGATGTACTCTTTAATAAACGCCTTCTCTATATTATTACTCTCCTACGCCTGACTTCACACCCACCTCTCCTAGGGAGCTGTTGACACACCACTTAAAGCTGGGATGTACCTTTTAACATTTCATTTGCTCTTCCGACTGTCCATCAACTCCTGGCTGAACCCTATGTCACAGCCTGTAATCCTTCCATCCTAGCGCAGTAGGAGAGAGTGGTTTAATCACTGTAGCACATTCAGAGATGGATTTATAGCCAGTAATCTATTTAGGCTGTATTATATTTTATTATTTAAAGACTATAGAGACTACAAAGAAATACATTATGAAACATTTGTGTGTGTGACATGGCAGGGACATTAATTCGCAGCATTTAAACAACAGTTGATTGTATTAAATCATTATAGTCTATAAATTGAACATACAGTCTGTGTCTTAGAATTGAATACAAATTAAATAAAAAAAAATGCCTTATAAGGCTCCATCTACAGCTCCTTTGAATTGATTTGTAGAAACATGAGTTTGGAGTCTGTGGCTTCAGGCTCATGCGATGCTGCCTGGAGAGCAGGCCAGCAGCGGAAAATACCCTCTCAGTGCTTGCAGAGCCACTGGGGATGCGAAATACCCTTCGGGCCACTCTTGTCAGATTAGGCAGGGATGAGCTTTCCCTATCAAAATGGAAAGCTCATTGAAAGAGGTAATATGTCAGGCCTATTGGGCCAAAATCAACAATGACAGCCTATTGTATAGATAATATGAAAATTAACAAAACTTTTAAGAGATCAGATTTTTTAGTTTATTAATACAACGACACACTTAGCTAGCTACTCAACTCGTTGCTTTCTGTTAGCATTTGCACCTAGTACACCGTCATGCTTTTGAGATACCTGTCTTTTCAGATTCCACACTGATTTTTTAGTTGTGGACATCCCTGCACTTCTTCTCTTGGTCTTGGTTCTCCTCATCTTTATAAGTCACCTTGATTTTTCACCTGTGTGTGTGTTATTAGATTCCTTTATGAAAAATATTTAGCATACTAGATGACTGTAGCTAAAGCAAGGGGGCTATTAGCAGCACACAAGTGGACTACAAATGCATGCTCTGCCGGGCATGCCCTGGGCTCATGAAGTTATGGAGCAAAATTGGAGTGGGCGAGAAGGCTGACGCTCCAGCCTTTGGGAAACCCGCTCCACGCTCTAGTCTAATTGGCTCCTCTCACATATTCCGGTCCCAAGAAACTGGTGTTATTGTTATTAATGTTATCGTTATAGGAGCTCGCTTCAAGGGAACGCTGACGGCATAATATGTCTAATTTTGAAAAGAAATGCGATAATAAAAAATAATCATAATTTTATCATTTACAATCTGAGGACAGTGGTAAGCAAGTAAATACATACATTTGATGGGATAATTGAGAGTAACATTTATTGTAATTTCACAAACCAATATACTGCACTGGTCATGCTGTTCCCTAAAGAGTGTACCACGCAGGCACATTCTCTCTCACACAGACAGGCACACACACTGGTAGACATAGAATGTAAAGTACTAGCGGAAGCCCTGGCAGCATGCGGACTACTGCAGTGATTCTCTTACTACACACTGAGAGGTTCTGTCACTGACTCACAGACGGCCAGGAGGAGAGATTGTCACTAACTCACAGACGGCCAGGAGGAGAGGTTCTGTCACTAACTCACAGACGGCCAGGAGGAGAGGCTCTGTCACTGACTCACAGACGGCCAGGAGGAGAGATTGTCACTAACTCACAGACAGCCAGGAGGAGAGGTTCTGTCACTAACTCACAGACAGCCAGGAGGAGAGATTCTGTCACTAACTCACAGACAGCCAGGAGGAGAGGTTCTGTCACTGACTCACAGACAGCCAGGAGGAGAGGTTCTGTCACTAACTCACAGACAGCCAGGAGGAGAGATTCTGTCACTAACTCACAGACAGCCAGGAGGAGAGGTTCTGTCACTAACTCACAGACAGCCAGGAGGAGGAGAGGTTGACTCACAGACGGCCAGGAGGAGAGATTTTGTCACTGACTCACAGACGGTTCTATACTAGTTTGTTCTGTCAGTGTCTGAGATCTCTTTCTGGCTCCCCAGTAACTTCTCCAGTAGATAGCTGTCATTCAGCACATCCCAGGCCGTCAGTATCCTCTAGTATTCAGACCACTTGATTTTAACAACATTTTGTTACATTACAGCCTTATTCTAAAATGGATTAATTATTTTTAAAAGCTCAGCAATTTACACACAATTTACACACATGTCTGCAGCATTGAAGGTCCCCTAGAACACAGTGGCCTTCATCATTCTTAAATGGAAGAAGTTTGGAACTACCAAGATGGCGGAGGAAAGCCTTTGTCAGGGAGGTGACCAAGAACCCGATGGTCACTCTGGCAGAGCTCTAGAGTTCCTCTGTGGAGATGGGAGAACCTTCCAGAAGGACAGTCATCATTGCAGCACTTCACCAATCAGGTCTTTATGATTGAGTGGCCAGACGGAAGCCGCTATTCATTAAAAGGCACATGACAGCCCGCTTGGATTTTGCCAAAAAACACCTAAAGACTCTTAGACCATGAGAAACAATATTCTCTGATCTAATGAAACCAAGATTGAAACCAAGATTGAACTCTTTTGACTTAATGCCAAGCGGCACGTCTGGAGGAAACCTGGCACCATCCCTAAAGTGAAGCATGGTGATGGCAGCATCATGCTGTGGGGATGTTTTTCAGCAGCAGAGACTAGGAGACTAGTCAGGATCGAGGGTAAGATGAACGGATCAAAGTACAGAGAGAGATCCTTGATGAAAACCTGCTCCAGAGCGCTCAGGACCTCAAACTGGGGGCGAAGGTTCACCTTCCAACAGGACAACGGCACTAAGCACACAGCCAAGACAACGCAGGAGTGGCTTTGGGACAAGTCTCTGATTGTCCATGAGTGGCTCAGCCAGAGCCCGGCCATGAACCTGATCAAACATCTCTGGAGAGACCTTAAAATAGCTGTGCAGCGACGCTCCCCATCCAACCTGACAGAACTTGAAAGGATCTGCAGAGAAAAATGGGAGAAACTCCCCAAATACAGGTGTGCCAAGCTTTGTAGCGTCATACCAAAGAAGACTCTAGGCTGTAATTGCTGCCAAAGGTGCTTCAACAAAGTAAAGGGTCTGAAAACGTATATACATCTATCGTTACAGTTGTTTTCTTTTTTATAATTTAGCAAACATTTCTAAAAAACAGTTTTTTCTTGTCCTTTTGTGATGTCATTATGGGGTATTGTGATGTCATTATGGGGTATTGTGATGTCATAATGGGGTATTATGTGTAGATTGATGAGGGAAAAAAACGATTTAATCAATTTTAGAATAAGGCTGTAACGTAACAAAATGTGGAAAAAGTCAAGGGGTCTGAAAACTTTCCAGAGGCATTGTTTAAATACAGTACCAGCCAAAAGTGTGGACACACCATTCTTTATTTTTACTATTTTCTACATTGTAAAATAATAGTGAAGACATCAAAACTATAAAATAACACATGTGGAATCATGTAGTAACTAAAAAAGTGTTAAACAAATTAAAATATATTTTATATTTGAGATTCTTCAAAGTAGCCACCATTTGCCTTCATAACAGCATTGCACACTCTTGGCATTATCTCAACCAGCTTCACCTGGAATGCTTTCCCAACAGTCTTGAAGGAGTTCCCACATATGCTGAGCACTTGTTGGCTGCTTTTGCTTCACTCTGCAGTCCAACTCATCCCAAACCATCTCAATTTGGTTGAGGTCGGGGAATTGTGGAGGCCAGGTCATCTGATGCAGCACTCCATCACTCTCCATCTTGGCCAAATAGCCCTTACACACCCTGGAGGTGTGTTGGGTCATTGTCCTGTTGAAAAACAAATGATAGTCCCACTAAGCGCAAACCAGATGGGATGGCATATCGCTGCAAAATGCTGTGGTAGCCATACTGGTTAAGAGTGCCTTGAATTCTAAATAAGTGTCACCAGCAAAGAACCACCACACCATCACACCTCCTCCTCCATGCTTCATGGTGAGATCTACAAATGCGGAGATCATCCGTTCACCTACCCTGCGTCTCACAAAGACATGGCGGTGGGAACCAAAAATCGCAAATTTGGACTCATCAGAGCAAAGGAAAGATTTTCACCGGTCTAATGTACATTGTTAGAGCTGTTAGAGCTGTTAGAACTGTTAGAGCTCAAGATCATGTATGGAAAAATGTAGGCCAGTGGAGATTATTGTAGTCTCATTCCCATGTTCCGCTCCTTGATTGGTGGAGAGGTGGTTATTTATGAACTGTTAGTTAAAGCAATGCTTTAGGCTTCTCCGATTTCTCTCCAGGATCTCTTTCAGGCACCTCCAGTAACCTGTTCAGTGGCAGTCAAAAAAAGGCCCCTTGCATAGCCTCTTCGAGCCTGGGCATTTAGTGCCCTCTATTGGAGAATAGTTATTCTACTTGTTTAGAGATGTGCTATAAATAGCAAGGTCCATTATTTTGGGAGATTTGTGGTAAATAGCAAGACCCATGAGATGGCATGCAACGAAAAACATCTTCAAACATTTTGCAATGGAAAACATTTTTTATTTCTTATTGGATCAAAGTATTCCCTCCCTCTTTCAGTCTGTTTTACTCTTTTTGGTGCCTACTGAACACAATATACTAGAAGGGATGCTGGACATCCCTTCTAGATCAGAGGGGTGTACTTCAAAGCTCGTCAGTTCTGTGTTCCACTCGGTCAGTTCTGTGTTCCACTCGGTCAGTTCTGTGTTCCACTCGGTCAGTTCTGTGTTCTGGATAACTGTTGACACGAAGGTGACCTTTTAGCCAGATACCCTTCTATGGCAACAAATGCTGCAGCTCTAACCTCCTGATTGAAGTGTTTGAGCCGTGAGTTGTGGACCAATCAAATTAGATTCCCTCATCATCCTCTTCTCCAGACCATATTTGAGGAAGACGTCTGATTAAAGATTTTATTAATCAAATGTTATTTTGTGTTAAAACAGTAATAGTCACAGCACACATTTAGTAATGACAGGATGCATTTGCAAACTTCAAATGCAGAAATCCCACTCTGGAACTTTAATATGCCCGTAGAGTATATTATGTTCAACAATATATTGAAAAATAAGCAAAATCCCCCAAAAAACATATTTTCAATATTCATGTTTACATTTTTCAATATTCAAAACTTTACGTAAGAAAATTGTTCTTGAAATCAAAATACTACTCATATTACAGAGCAAATGCTAAAGCTTCATATTAAACCAATATTGGCTTTGTTGCAACTACAGATTGAACATTTGGAGTCCCTCTTGAGGCTATGTGGGACGTTAGCGTGCCCCCCGTGGCGCACCCTATCAACAGCAGGTGCATTTCAAGAGCGGCAAATTTGAAACCAAATAAATGTCCAAATTCTAATTTCTCAAACATACAACTAACTTACAGCCTTTGAAAGATAAACATCTTCTTAATCTAACCACGTTTACTGATTTCAAAAAGGTTTTACGGGGAAAGCATAAAGTTAGGTTATGTTAGGAGAGTACATTGACAATAGCTGTGTGCAATGCATTGTCGATTCAAAGACAGGCGTCACCAAAACCATACAATCAGCTAAAATTATGCACTAACCTTTTACAATCTCCATCAGATGACACTCCTAGGACATTATGTTAGACAATGCATGCATTTTTAGTTCTATCAAGTTCATATTTATATCTAAAAACAGCGTTTTACTATGGCGTTGATGTTCAGGAAATCGTTTCCCTCCAATACCGGCAGTCAAGTCATGACAACAAAATAATTAATTAATATTAGAAAACATTGCTAAAATATTATATTGTCATTCAAAGAATTATAGATTTACATCTCTTGAACGCAATGGACTTGTCAGATTTAAAATTAACCTTACTGGGAAATCACACTTTGCAATAATCTGAGCACTGCGCCAGAAAAAAAGCATTGCGATACAGTCTAACCGCCATGTTGGAGGAATCGAAAATCGAAAATACTATATAAATAATCCATTACCTTTGATTCTCTTCATCAGATGTCACTTCCAAAGAGTCCCAGGTCCATAACGAATGTAGTTTTGTTCAAAAAAGCTCATCATTTATGTCCAAAAACCTCCGTGTTGTAGCACATGATCTAAGCCAGCCGGACTTCACTTCACTTCACTTCAAGAACGGAAAAAATATATTTCCGTTCGTTCAAACATGTCAAACGTTGTATTGCATAAATCATTAGGGCCTTTTTTAACCAGAACATGAATAAAATTCAAGGCGGACCATTTGGTTTTCTTTTAAAACGTTTCGGGATGAGAGTACCCACCATCAAATCGCGCGCCAGGGGTCTAATGGGCCATCACGTTCCATGACTCTTATTCGGTCAGATCTCACTGTAGAAGACTCAAAACACTTTGTAAAGGCTGGGGACATCTTGTGGAAGCAATAGGAAGTGCCAGAATATTCCTATCCCCCTTTGTTTTTCAATGGCATAGGCTCAAAGTCAATTCAACACATCAGGTATCCACTTCCTGTCAGAATCTGTCTCAGGGTTTTGCCTGCCAAATGAGTTCTGTTATACTCACAGACACCATTCAAACAGTTTTAGAAACTTTAGGGTGTTTTCTATCCATATATAATAAGTATATGCATATTGTAGTTACTGGGTAGGTGTAGGAGGCAGTTAAAAATGGGCACATATTTTTTCAAAAAATTCTCAATACTGCCCCCTAGCCCCAACAGGAAGTCTGTAAGGCCAAAATGTCTTAAATATGCCAACTTTTATTAATTATTTCTCTATCATGATTCTAGATACAAATGTCAAATATACTGCTCAAAAAAATAAAGGGAACACTTAAACAACACAATGTAACTCCAAGTCAATCACACTTCTGTGAAATCAAACTGTCCACTTAGGAAGCAACACTGATTGACAATAAATTTCACATGCTGTTGTGCAAATGGAATAGACAACAGGTGGAAATTATAGGCAATAAGCAAGACACCCCCAATAAAGGAGTTGTTCTGCAGGTGGAGACCACAGACCACTTCTTAGTTCCTATGCTTCCTGGCTGATGTTTTGGTCACTTTTGAATGCTGGTGGTGCTTTCACTCTAGTGGTAGCATGAGACGGAGTCTACAACCCACACAAGTGGCTCAGGTAGTGCAGCTCATCCAGGATGGCACATCAATGCGAGCTGTGGCAAGAAGGTTTGCTGTGTCTGTCAGCGTAGTGTCCAGAGCATGGAGGCGCTACCAGGAGACAGGCCAGTACATCAGGAGACGTGGAGGAGGCCGTAGGAGGGCAACAACCCAGCAGCAGGACCGCTACCTCCGCCTTTATGCAAGGAAGAGCAGGAGGAGCACTGCCAGAGCCCTGCAAATGACCTCCAGCAGGCCACAAATCTGCATGTGTCTGCTCAAACGGTCAGAAACAGACTCCATGAGGGTGGTATGAGGGCCCGACGTCCACAGGTGGGGGTTGTGCTTACAGCCCAACACCGTGCAGGACGTTTGGCATTTGCCAGAGAATTCGCCACTGGCGCCCTGTGCTCTTCACAGATGAAAGCAGGTTCACACTGAGCACATGTGACAGACGTGACAGAGTCTGGAGACGCCGTGGAGAACATTCTGCTGCCTGCAACATCCTCCAGCATGACCGGTTTGGCGGTGGGTCAGTCATGGTGTGGGGTGGCATTTCTTGTGCTCGCCAGAGGTAGCCTGACTGCCATTAGGTACCGAGATGAGATCCTCAGACCCCTTGTGAGACCATATGTTGGTGCGGTTGGCCCTGGGTTCCTCCTAATGCAAGACAATGCTAGACCTCATGTGGCTGGAGTGTGTCAGCAGTTCCTGCAAGAGGAAGGCATTGATGCTATGGACTGGCCCGCCCGTTCCCCAGACCTGAATCCAATTGAGCACATCTGGGACATCATGTCTCGCTCCATCCACCAACACCACACCACAGACTGTCCAGGAGTTGGCAGATGCTTTAGTCCAGGTCTGGGAGGAGATCCCTCAGGAGACCATCCGCCACCTCATCAGGAGCATGCCCAGGCGTTGTAGGGCAGTCATACAGGCACGTGGAGGCCACACACACTACTGAGCCTCATTTTAAGAACATTAAATCAAAGTTGGATCAGCCTGTAGTGTGGTTTTCCACTTTAATTTTTAATGTGACTCCAAATCCAGACCTCCATGGGTTGATAAATTGGATTTCCATTGATTATTTTTGTGTGATTTTGTTGTCAGCACATTCAACTATGTAAAGAAAAAAGTATTTAATAAGATTATTTCTTTCATTCAGATCTAGGATGTGTTGTTTAAGTGTTCCCTTTATTTTTTTCAGCAGTGTATATGTCAACAATCCTTTCATTCTATTGGATTAAAGTTCTTGAAAACATTTTGGATTTGAGATGAAATGTTTCATATGAGGAGACAGTACAGAATGTCAGCTTTTATTCGATGGTATTTTCATACAAATCTGTTTTACCATTTAGAAACGAAGGAACTTTATGTACTGTATCTAGTCCCCCCATTTGAAGGTGTCATATGTATTTGGACAAATTCACTTATAGTGTAATAAAGTAGCCAAAAGTGTGGTATTTGGTCCCATATACCTTGCATCCCATATTCCTAGCACGCAATGACTACATCAATATTGTGACTACAAACTTGTTGGATGCATTTGCAGCTTGTTTTGGTTGTGTTTTGAATTATTTTGTGCCCAATAGAAATTAAATGGTAAATAATGTATTGTGTCATTTTGGAGTCACTTTTAATTGTAAATAAGAATGGAATATATTTCCGCACATTAATGTGGATGCTGCCATGATTAATAAGGATAATCATGAATGAATCGTGAATAATGATGAGTGAGAAAGTTACAGAGGGACAAAGATCATACCAACAAAACATGCTAACGTTTCACTATTACCAATAACAGGGGAGGTTAGCATTTTTTTTGGGGGGGGGTGATATTCACAATTCATTCATGATTATCCATAATCATGGTAGCATCCACATTAACGTAGAGGTATTATTTGTATTTTACATTGTCCTTTTCAGCACAGTTCCAGCATCTATCATGGATGTGTAAGCAGGCCAGCTCAGCACAGCTCATGCTTGGTTCGTCTCAGGTCTGTGAAAATGGTACTGGAGTCATGTCAAAGGGAAAGGCAATATTCTGCCAGTGGTTTAAATTAGCTGAAGATTGTAGTGGCTCTTGAAAGAAAATCAAACCATGGATAACAGTTTAAACTGGCATATAGACCACTTTGCGGATGAGCACCCATCTGTCATTAAGTTGTAAAACACTGAACTTCCCTTTTAAGAGGAGCAGAGGGAGTTAAAGAGCCATTTACATATATGTAGATGAATTGAGAAAAGCAGAGGGTTTCCTCTAGTTTGCTGACTCATTTGTCTGTGTAAAAGGCGAGTTTAAAGTCTGTGTATCGACACGTTTGTTGACAGTGGTCGCAGTGACATCTTGAAAATTATTTTGTCATCTGACATCAGACTTGTCGTTATCATTATGGAAAAAGTATAAACAAAAAAAATGACAGCCTGGTGGTCCAAATAGCTGTATTTTAATGACAATAAACCCATCCGTTAAAACATTTATTTAGTATAGTTATGTCAATCTAGCAAACCAGGCAACTAAAAACAACTTTCTAAACAATGTCTGGTTGGTTTCTAGCTAGCTAGATAATAATGACCAGAGCATACAGTAGCTGACAATGTCTTAACATTTGCAAATTTCTTTTAATTATTACAGGAAGATAAATCACAACAATATCATTATTTATTTATTTATTATTATTAACAAGGTAATGGCGAGCTAACTACACAAAATAGCTTACGGTTGTGAGTCTCAGCGAAGGTCTACAGACATTCTACCGGAGTATAAATTAAATGTAGTTTTGACCGGTGACATTTGTCACATTCTAATTGTCTACAGACATGTCGTCAGACCAAGCAAGTATTAACCAGCCTTAAAGCAGTAATACACAAAGCAAAATAAACATTTCCACTTTTGATGAATAAATTCTTCCTGTTACCAGTCTTCTGATATTTTTTTAGCATGGTACCCATAGTTCATATAGCAGTGGACAGGAAGTCAAATTTTAACAAGGAGATAAACACAAAGGCTCATCCTTAGTCAGGTTCAGGTAGGTAGGCCTATGATGTCAGAGCATTACATCATCAACATGCGTCACAGTTCCAACAGATCAGTGTGTAATGGAACCCACTCAAGCTGTAGATAGCTATAAAGCCAGCTTGCTTGAAAAACACGTGGTGGTATTGCAGAGGTGTGGTAAAACATGAGTCAGCTTGGTGGTTTGAAACAGAGCTAATTAAATACTAGGGGGATTTTTTTAACTCTTCTTTTTAAAGCTGCTTTCACACGATATACGCCACTCATGTCTTGTTCATATGATGTCTCAAAATGTGTGTTGTGGGGAAGGTTCTATGAGGACTGTCTCAGTGGTCCTGAAGGAAGTATGGGCTCCTGAATTGCAGGTGATGGTCATTGGTTGGCCCTTGAAGGATATACTATTATGTAGGCTGCATAAGGGGGACACCTAGTCAGTTGTACAACTGAATGCATCTTCTGCATTTAACCCAACCCCTCTGAATCAGAGAGGTGCGGGGGGCTGCCTTAATCAAGATCCATGTCTTCAGCACCTGGCAAACAGTGGGTTAACTGCCTTGCTCAGGGGTAGAACAACAGATTTTTACCATGTCAGTTTGGGGATTTGATCCAGCAAACATTTGGTTACTGGCCCAACACTCTAACCTCTAGGCTACCTGCCTAGTGGTTAATAACAATAACAAATGAATAACCCATATATAGCCAACTGGCCCAACACTCTAATGAATAACCCATATATAGGCAACTGGTCCAACACTCTAATGAATAACCCATATATAGCCAACTGAAATACCACATTCATAAACAGTGCATTTAAGTCAATATTTGCAAGTTGATATTTTGACATTACCCTGACTTGACCCTCAAATATCTTGCTCTGCTCAAGGGGTCTCCTCAACTGGTCTCCTCAACTGGTCTCCTCAATGGTCAAAACTGGGCAAGACTGGTTGAAATGATGTCATTAAGTAATGTCACCCAGACTGGTTTTGGTGATGTCATTTCAACCAATTTTGCTAGTTTCAGAGAGCTCCAACCTGGTTGGGGCTGGGAGCTGTGTCGGACTCCGCGGTTTTCGGACAAGGCGGACAGTCATACCAGCGAGGCGGCACAGTGACTGCATTCATACGGGCTACACAAAAGGCTATGATCCTCTTCTACAAAGGCCGGCAATCCCTGGAGAATGTCATCGTGTTCTACTGTACACAGAGCTGAAACTCTCTGAACAAGGAATCGGGGCAGCACACTCTAGAACCCAGTGATTCTAAACCAGGGGGCCTAGGACTGAACCCTGGGGGGCCTCAGTGCGCTTTCAAGGGAAGGGGTTCCTGAAAAAGCAGGGGGAAAGTGGGTCTCAGAATGGGAAGGTTGAGAGCTTTAGCCTAAAGTAAAGTACTTGGAAATTGTAGCAAAAACGGTTGCGTCGAGGACACCGAACTCACAACACCCAGCAACCAGAGATTTCAACCAAGACTGAAAAGCAATAAGAGAGAAGCTGTAAGGGTGTGAAATGGATGTATATTTTAGTAATTTAGCAGACATTCTCACCCAGAGTAATCAGGAGGGCTAAAGTAGGTCAGCCAATGTGCTTCAGATCATGTGCCTTCTTTGGTCTCTCTCTCTCTCACACACACATAAATACTATACATTATATTTCAATAGCAGACAGTGATGATAGGTTGGTTGCTCCATGAGGGAAATATATTCTGCACATAGCGGGTGGGATCAGATCCTGTTCACATCTGGAGCAGAGCTTTACACTCACATACGGTATACAGATGTAGGATCTTCATTTGTGTAACGACTGTCGTAGAGAGGGGACCAAAGCGCAGCGTGTTGATTGCTCATGATGATATTTATTATAACTCAAAAACACTAAAGGAAAAATAACAAACAGAAAACGATCAGCTCACAGTTCTGTCAGGTACATAGACTAAACAGAATACAACTACCCACAAACACAGGTGGAAAAAAAAACCCTCCTTAAATATGATCTCCAATGAGAGACAACGAGGACCAGCTGCCTCTAATTGGAGATCATCCCAAAAAACAACAACATAGAAATAGAAAACTAGAACTAAACATAGATATAGAAAACATAGAAAAACACAAAAAAACACCCCCTGTCACGCCCTGACCAACTCTACCATAGAAAATAACATCTTACTATGGTCAGGACGTGACAATTTGAGCCAGTTTACTACAGCAAGGAAATAATCTTGCAGCAAAAGGGAATGTGAATTATTATGTGGATTGTAATTAATATACATTTTTTGTGTTGCTAAATGTTTCATAAGTGAAAATCAAGTCTGAAATTTCAACGTCGCAATTACAACTTCAGAATTTTTTTTAAACCTCAAATCCGCTACAAGTTTTTAATTTGCTGCATTGCAGGAAAGTTCTCCTGCAACAGGGTGATCAAATTAAGATCCTACATCTGTAGGTTGACAAACACACTTTCCTTCTCTTTCTTTCACAGAGAAGGTTTCTCGCACCCAAGGATTTTCTCTCCGTCCATTGTCTAGAGACGCCAATGTTTTGAACTCCAACAAACCGTCTGGAAGAGTCCTTCATTCAGTTGCCGACGTTTTCGTTTTGCACATGACAGAAACACAGGCCCCTCTCCAGCATGTCAATTTACTCGTACAGCTAGCCTGCTGCTTGATGTCCTGCAACCATCGAGGCTCTTGTAAGATGAGTGTTCAAGACCTTTTTCCCCTCTCTCTCTCTCAGGGTAGGAAACCCATCTATCTCATCTCGAAGTTGGATATTCAAACTGACCTGGGATCAAATATGATTTGAAATTGATTCAAATCAGCTGGGCTTGTTTGGCATAACTGAATTAATAGAATAGTGGCAAAATGCAAACCCCTCACATTAGGCACACAAAGCCTTACCTCCCTAATCTTCTACATTTGCACAAACTGTACATACATTTTTCTATTGGGTTATTGACTGTACGTTTGTTTATGTGTAACTCTGTGTTGTTGTTTGTGTCGCACTGCTTTGCTTTATCTTGGCCAGGTCACAGTTGTAAATGAGAACTTGTTCTCAACTAGCCTACCTGGTTAAATAAAGGTGAAATATATATATTTTTTAAAAAGCAGGTTAAAAGTATTTGAACCAATGCTGCGCTAGGCTTTGGTCCGCGTGGACTGTTTTACAACGTAGCATAGCTATAAACTAGCGCCTCCTGCTGAGCTCTGCTGTCTTTCATAGTGACAAAGCACTTGAGTGAACCGTGTCCATCACGTAGCACATTACCGCCAACAATCAACAAAGTTGTCTAGATTGGTCTGTTTAGATCTTTACGGACAATTTGGTACCATTAACGACAGGATGAATGGGCCCAGGGTGCATTTCAACAGTCTAAAAACTGCTTCTTCTCCAAGTCTCCTTTCCATTAGTAGTTGTCAATGGTCTGATCGGAATATAACAAGACAAAGAAAAACACATTTCCATTATAGTGGAGCCATCGGCCATCTTGCTTTTACCTGTCCCGCTGCGTGTTTTCAGCTCGGTGAAGAGGACAGACGGGAGAGGAGCAAAGGAAACCACTTGAGACTATAAAGACGCACCCTGTCGACTCCTCTTATTGGTGTGAGGTAGTGAAGGGTCTGTCGTCTCAGGATGGTAAGTTGGTGGTTGGAGATATCCCTCCAGTGGTGTGGGGGCTGTGCTTTGGCAAAGTGGGTGGGGTTATATCCTGCCTGTTTATCCCTGTCTGGGGGTTTCATCGGATGGGTCCACAGTGTCTCCTGACCCCTCCTGTCTCAGCCTCCAGTATTTATGCTGCAGTAGTTTATGTGTCAGGGGGCTAGGGTCAGTCTGTTACATCTGGAGTATTTCTCTTGTCTTATCCGGTGTCCTGTGTGAATTTAAATATGCTCTCTCTAATTCTCTCTTTCTCTCTTTCTCTCTCTCGGAGGACCTGAGCCCAAGGACCATGCCTCAGGACTACCTGGCATGATGACTCCTTGCTGTCCCCAGTCCACCTGGCTGTGCTGCTGCTCCAGTTTCAACTGTTCTGCCTGCGGCTATGGAACCCTGATCTGTTCACCGGACGTGCTACCTGTCCCAGACCTGCTGTCCCAGACCTGCTGGAACCCTGACCTGTTCACCGGACGTGCTACCTGTCCCAGACCTGCTGTTTTCAACTCTCTAGAGACAGCAGGAGCGGTAGAGATACTCTCAAAGATCGGCTATGAAAAAGCCAACTGACACTTACTCTTGAGTTGCTGACTTGTTGCACCCTCGACAACTACTATGATTATTATTATTTGACCATGCTGGTCATTTATGAACATTTGAACATCTTGGCCATGTGCTGTTATAATCTCCACCCGACACAGCCAGAAGAGGACTGGCCACCCCTCATAGCCTGGTTCCTCTCTAGGTTTCTTCCTAGGTTTTGGCCTTTCTAGGGAGTTTTTCCTAGCCACCGTGCTTCTACACCTGCATTGCTTGCTGTTTGGGGTTTTAGGCTGGGTTTCTGTACAGCACTTTGAGATATCAGCTGATGTAAGAAGGGCTATATAAATACATTTGATTTGATTTGATGTCCTCTCCTCTTATTGGTGTGATGTAGTGAAGGGTCTGATGTCCTCTCCTCTTATTGGTGTGAGGTAGTGAAGGGTCTGATGTCCTCTCCTCTTATTGGTGTGAGGTAGTGAAGGGTCTGATGTCCTCTCCTCTTATTGGTGTGAGGTAGTGAAGGGTCTGATGTCCTCTCCTCTTATTGGTGTGAGGTAGTGAAGGGTCTGATGTCCTCCTCTTATTGGTGTGAGGTAGTGAAGGATCTGATGTCCTCTCCTCTTATTGGTGTGAGGTAGTGAAGGGTCTGATGTCCTCTCCTCTTATTGGTGTGAGGTAGTGAAGGGTCTGATGTCCTCTCCTCTTATTGGTGTGAGGTAGTGAAGGGTCTGATGTCCTCTCCTCTTATTGGTGTGAGGTAGTGAAGGGTCTGATGTCCTCTCCTCTTATTGGTGTGAGGTAGTGAAGGGTCTGATGTCCTCTCCTCTTATTGGTGTGAAGTAGTGAAGGGTCAGTTCAAGTGAATATACACCGATGGGTGCTCCAGTGAGTTCATTACCTTCCAGCTTTACTCTGTTCTGGAGCATTTTCTTCTGTTTTGGTAAGAGGTCCTTGGACCTGTGTCTTATTTGTCACCATATAACCCTTGACAGTGGTACGATTCTTAACATCAACCACCCATGATGGTTATGTAACAGCAACAATCACCAGCTGTATCTTTCCACAGTGGATAGACGTAGAGGAAAACACACCGTTCTCCTGTAGAGTGCTTTAGGTATCACGTTACACCAAACCAATTCATTGTTATAATACAGACAGAGGTGAAAAGCTGTTCATCATGTTACACGGAGGAGAAAAGACAGCTAGGGATAAAACGTGGGAGAGAAAAAAATGCTTGGGGTGAAAGAGAGGGCACAGGAGGTAAAGACGAAGAGTTGAATAAAGTGGAGGAGAAAGGGAAAGAAAGAAAGAAAGGAAGAAAGAAAGAAAGAAAGAAAGAAAGAAAGGAAAGAAATATAAAAGCAAAGAGAGAAAAGTCATGTCAGCTTACAGAGAATGATTTAAGAGAACATAGCAAAATAATAGAGATATGAAATCAGGGTTGGGGTCAATTCCATTCCATTTTAGTCATGTTCAGGAAGTAAACAAAAATATTTTCCTTCATGAAAAGCAATAAGGGTAATTGACCTCAAACCTGGACATCTGTTCATATTCCTCTGAGATTTATACCATTATATCTAGACGTAGTTCAGTATATACAGTAGTTAGATGTGATCCTGTTCTAGTAGAATAGACCTGATGTGGTTTATTACAGATCAGATATTCAGTAAGACTGACGTTAATATACAGTAGTTAGCTGTGGGAGAGATGCTGCCCGGAAGTTACTCCAGCTTGGGCTGGACACCCTCAGTGTGGCAGACTATGCGGTGGAGTTCCGCACGCTAGCAGCAAAGGGTACCTGGAACACAGAAGCGCTGTTCGACATGTTCCTGCACGGATTATTGGAGGAGGTAAAGGGTGAGCTGGCAGCCCGAGAACTACCGACTGATCTCAACTCACTCGTCGCTTTAACCATCCGGATCGATGGTCAGTTACAGGAAAATAGGAGGGAGAAGAGATCCGATTGCAGTCCCAATCACTCACTCAGGGAGCCCACCTTGCATTCTGATGAACTCCGGAAATCCCCTGCGTCTACGTCCCCGAGAGTATCCGAGCTTACTCGAGTCCCTCCAAGAGCATCCAGAGACTGAATCAGCCCTGCCGAGCTGATGCAGCTCGGCAGGGCTAGGCTGTCTCCAGCCAAACACGTACGCAGACTTGAGACCCAGTTGCCTGTATTGCGGTACTGCCGGTCATTATGTTAACATAATAATGTTAACATAATGTTAAATTTCACTGCTATGCGGATGACACACAGCTGTACATTTCAATGAAACATGGTGAAGCTCCAAAATTGCCCTCACTAGAAGCCTGTGTTTCAGACATAAGGAAGTGGATGGCTGCAAACTTTCTACTTTTAAACTCGGACAAAACAGAGATGCTTGTTCTAGGTTCCAAGAAACAAAGAGATCTTCTGTTCAATCTGACAATTAATCTGGATGGTTGTACAGTCCTCTCAAATAAAACTGTGAAGGACCTCGGTGTTACTCTGGACCCTGATCTCTCTTTTGAAGAACATATCAAGACTGTTTCAAGGACAGCTTTTTTCCATTTACGTAACATTGCAAAAATCAGAAACTTTCTGTCCAAAAATGACGCAGAAAAATTAATCCATGCTTTTGTTACTTCTAGGCTGGACTACTGCAATGCTCTACTTTCCGGCTACCCGGATAAAGCACTAAACAAACTTCAGTTAGTGCTAAATACGGCTGCTAGAATCCTGACTAGAACCAAAAAATTTGATCATATTACTCCAGTGCTAGCCTCCCTACACTGGCTTCCTGTTAAGGCAAGGGCTGATTTCAAGGTTTTACTGCTAACCTACAAAGCATTACATGGGCTTGCTCCTACATATCTTTCCGATTTGGTCCTGCCGTACATACCTACACGTACGCTACGGTCACAAGACGCAGGCCTCCTAATTGTCCCTAGAATTTCTAAGCAAACGGCTGGAGGTAGAGCTTTCTCCTATAGAGCTCAATTTTTATGGAATAGTCTGCATACCCATGTGAGAGACGCAGACTCGGTCTCAACCTTTAAGTCTTTACTGAAGACTTATCTCTTCAGTAGGTCCTATGATTAAGTGTAGTCTGGCCCAGGAGTGTGAAGGTGAACGGAAAGGCTGGAGCAATGAACCGCCCTTGCTGTCTCTGCCTTGCCGGTTCCCCTCTTTCCACTGGGATTCTCTGCCTCTAACCCTATTACAGGGGCTGAGTCACTGACTTACTGGTGTTCTTCCATGCCGTCCATGGGAGGGGTGTGTCACTTGAGTGGGTTGAGTCACTGACGTGGTCTTCCTGTCTGGGTTGGCGCCCCCCCCCTTGGGTTGTGCCATGGCGGAGATTTTTGTGGGCTATACTCGGCCTTGTCTTCGGACGGTAAGTTGGTGGTTGTAGACATCCCTCTAGTGGTGTGGGGGCTGTGCTTTGGCAAAGTGGGTGGGGTTATATCCTGCCTGTTTGGCCCTGTCCGGGGGTATCATCGGATGGGGCCACAGTGTCTTCTGATCCCTCCTGTCTCAGCCTCCAGTATTTATGCTGCAGTAGTTTATGTGCCGGGGGGCTAGGGTCAGTCTTTTTCATCTGGAGTATTCTCTTGTCTTATCCGGTGTCCTGTGTGAATTTAAATATGCTCTCTCTAATTCTCTCTTTCTCTCTTTCTTTCTTTCTCTCGGAGGACCTGAGCCCTAGGACCATGCCTACGGACTACCTGGCATGATGACTCCTTGCTGTCCCCAGTCCACCTGGCCATGCTGCTGCTCCAGTTTCAACTGTTCTGCCTGCGGCTACGGAACCCTGACCTGTTCACCGGACGTGCTTGCTGCACCCTCGACAACTACAATGATTATTATTATTTAACCATGCTGGTCATTTATGAACATTTTAACATCTTGACCATGTTCTGTTATAATATCCACCCGGCACAGCCAGAAGAGGACTGGCCACCCCTCATAACCTGGTTCCTCTCTAGGTTTCTTCCTAGGTTTTTGGCCTTTCTAGGGAGTTTTTCCTAGGGAGTTTTTCCTAGGGAGTTTTTCCTAGGGAGTTTTTCCCAGCCACCGTGCCTCTTTCACATGCATTGCTTGCTGTTTGGGGTTTTAGGCTGGGTTTCTGTACAGCACTTTGAGATTTCAGCTGATATACGAAGGGCTATATAAATACATTTGATTTGATTTGATTTGATTATGTGTCTACCTGTCCCTTCAGGAAACCTAGCTCATTCGTTGGCGTGAGTACTCTGGTGGGTCTTAAAGATAATTTTTCATCTCCCCTTACTCGCCCCCTTCTCCATGCCATCCTGTGGTGGGGCAACCAGTCCAAGACTCACATCGGGGGCCGATGTGAGCTGTCTGAGGATACCCGTCTGACGGGGATACCCGTCTGAGCTGGGTATCCCCACTCAACCCCTCTCCATTCCCATGGGTGTTTAAGCGCTGGACGGGCGCTCTATAGGCCGGGTCACCCACCAGACCACCCCTGTCCAATCTACGAGTGTCGGGGAACCACAGCGTGATTATCCAATTCCTGCTGGTTGAGTCTCCACAGGTTCCCATCGTATTGGGATTATCTTGGCTCCAGCAACACAATCCCTCCATTGACTGGGCTACTGGTGCCATCGTGGGCTGGAGCCCGTCCTGCCACACTCATTGCCTGAAGTCAGCTCTGCCTGCCCCGGGACGTCTTCCTGGGGGCTTGGAAATTGCCCCGGACCTCTCTACCAGCTCCGCAGAGTACCAGGACTTCCGGGAGGGGTTCAGTAAGGCCCGGGCCACTTCGCTTCCACAGCACCGACTGGTATCCAAGAAGGTCAAGCCTGAGGCGCTGGCACACTGCTATAGTGCAGCGGCTACAACCCCGGAAACCGAGACCTTTTTCCCCCCGCTCCAAGATCATTAGCCCCTCTGCTGTTTGTCCTCTGTTGCCCTATGCCCTCCGTATTGTTCCTACCTTTGTCTAGAGTTAAAGCCATGTCTGACTGCCCCTCGTCTCCTGTTTCCAGGCCCACCCCTCTCCCCCGTCTCATTGAAGGCCGACCGGCGTACATGGTGAGATGTCTCCTGAAGGTTTGACCTCGGGGCATGGGATTCCAGTACCTGGTTGATTGGGAGGGTTATGGCCCGGAGGAGAGGTGCTGGGTCTCCGCTTGGGATATCCTGGACCCAGGCCTCATCTCTGAGTTCCAGCGCCGGCACCCCGCTCAACCAGGTATGCGCCCAGGTAGGACGCCAGGTGCTGGGACCCCTGCCTGTCCTGACTCCGAGTCCGCCTGCCTGACCACTCTGCCTGCCCCTGACCCTGCATGCCTGCCGTCCTGTACCTTTGCCCCCTACTCTGGATTACCGACCTCTATCTGACTGTCATGTCCTGACCATAGTAAGATGTTATTTTCTATGGTAGAGTTGGTCAGGGCGTGACAAGGGGTGTTTTGTGTTTTTCTATGTTTTCTATTTCTATGTTCTTAGGTTCTACTTTTTGTATTTCTATGTTGGCTTGTTTGGGATGATCTCCAATTGGAGGCAGCTGGTCCTCGTTGTCTCTAATTGGAGATCATATTTAAGTATGGGTTTTTCTTCCTGGGTTTTGTGGGTGATTATATTTTGAGTAGTGATGGTTTCTCCCTGCGTCACGGTTTGTTGTTTTATCATATTCAGTTATTTATGTATTGCAAAGTTTCACGGATTTAATAAAATGTGGGACTACAACCACGCTGCACTTTGGTCCGCTCCTTTCGACAGCCGTGACAGAATCACCCACCACAAAAGGACCAAGCAGCATGCCCAGGAGGAGCAGGGATCCTGGGCTCGGGAGAAGAGAGAATGGAGGACGTCCTGGACCTGGGAGGAGGTAATGGCAGGGGACAAGACTCTGCCATGGAAGCAGGTGGAAACGGCGCAAGCGGAACGGCGATGCTATGAGGAGCTAGCCCAACGACGGAAGCCCGAGAGGCACCCCCCCAAAAAAATTGGGGGGGCGGGGGGGGGGGGGGGGGACACAGGGGGAGTTTGGCAGAGTCAGGGTGGAGATCTGAGCCAACTCCCCGTGCTTACTGTGGGGAGCGAGTGACAGGGCAAGCACTGTGTTATGCGGTGATGCGCACTGTGTCGTCAGGGCGCACTCACAGGCCGGTGCGATCCCCCGCGCCTTGCAGTTGTCAAGCTGGGTTGAGCATCCAGCAAAGACGGGTTGTGCCAGCCATAAGCTCCAGACCTTCAGTGCACCTCCACGGCCCAGTATACTCTGTGCCTCCTCTCCGCACTCGCCCTGAGGTGCGTGTTACCAGCCCGGTGCCACCTGTACCGGTCCCACGCATCAGGCCTCCAGTGCGCCTCCATAGCCCAATACGTCCTGTGCCTCCTCCCCGCACTCGACTTGAGGTGTGTGTTACCAGTCTGGTGCCACCTATGCCAGTCCCATACATCAGACTTCCAGTGCGCATGCGCATCCCCAGTCAGGAGCCTCAAGCGACGCTCCCCAGTCCGGAGCCTCCAGCGACGCTCCCCAGTCCGAAGCCTCCAGCGACGCTCCCCAGCCCGGAACCTCCTGAGACGGCCTGCAGCCCGGAACCTCCTGAGACGGCCTGCAGCCCGGAACCTCCTGAGACGGCCTGCAGCCCGGAACCTCCTGAGACGGCCTGCAGCCCGGAACCTGCAGCGACGGCATGCCACCCGGAACCTCGAGCGACGGCATGCAACCCAGGAACCTCCAGCGACGGCATGCAGCCCGGAACCTCCAGCGGCGGCCTGCAGCCCAGAACCTCCAGCAATGATCTACAGCCCGGTTCTTTTGACGATGATCCACGGTCCGGTGGTAATAAAGCAGAAGGATCAGCGGGTGGAGCGGGGATTACGCCCCGAACCGGAGCCGCCTCCTCTGCTGGAGGTTAAGGTTATGTGGACTGCATTTGAGCCACCATAAACAGGAGTTGCCCACCCTACCCTCCCTTTTTGTTTTTGTTTGTTTTTGTTTAAGTTGCATTCGGAGACTGCACCTTTGGGGGGGGGGTACTGTCACGTCCTGACCATAGTAAGATGTTATTTTCTATGGTAGAGTAGGTCAGGGCATGACAGCGGGTGTTTTGTGTTTTTCTATGTTTTCTATTTCTATGTTCTTAGGTTCTACTTTTTGTTTTTCTATGTTGGCTTGTTTGGGATGATCTCCAATTGGAGGCAGCTGGTCCTCGTTGTCTCTAATTGGAGATCATATTTAAGTAGGGGTTTTTCTTCCTGGGTTTTGTGGGTGATTATATTTTGAGTAGTGTTTGTTTCTCTCTGCGTCACGGTTTGTTGTTTTATCATATTCAGTTATTTGTGTATTGCAAAGTTTCACGGATTTAATAAAATGTGGAACTACAACCACGCTGCACTTTGGTCCGCTCCTTTCGACAGCTGTGACACTGACCTGACCCTGGGCCTGCCTGCCGTCCTGTACCTTAGCCCCACTACTCTGGATTATCGACCCCTGTCGTTTGCCTTCCCCTGTTGGTACAATAAACATTGTTACTTCAACACAGTCTGCACATGGGTCTTATCTGAAACCTTATAGCTACAGTTTATTTTTTTTATTTTTTTTTACCTAGCTTTTGTAAATAGGTATTTCGTTTTGAACGGTTTGTGCTAGAGATTGCATTTTAAAGGTCCAACCACTGACACCATGCTTTGTTTGTTTCTATGGCAGAGGCTGTGATATAGCTAAAGCCCAGAGCCATGTATTAAGAAATAAATTACTCTGGCTAAGCCTAATCAGACTTGCCTATATGAATGGTTTTCACAGTAGTTCACAGACAAAGTCAAATGAAAAAAATGCTTGTGAAGTGCGCCACTCAAATGATACAAATGTAACAACAAATCCAGCACACTGGACTTGTCAGAACACCACAGATGTAACCATGTGACATGTTTACTATTTTATCTGACCGTCACTAGTCCTTCCAAGGCAACAGTCCAATGTGCATTCCAACAGGTCACGTTTATCAGCGACTTATCCCTCAAGGAAACCACTGCCCAAGAAACTGACTCTAGGTTGAAGAGAAATTCCCTAGAGAATTTATCAAACATGTAATCAGTGGTGTGATGACACTTGGCATGCTTTAACACACGATGATGTCATGCTGATTCATGAGTATAGCTTATTGTATCCCTGTGTGTGTGTGTGGTGTGTCTGTGTCTCTGTGTCTGTGTGTGGTATGAATGGATCAGGGAGACACAGTGATTCTTCCTCCTCCTCCATGGTGACGCACAAGATGGGGAGTAGAGAGGGAGGAAGTAGTGAAATATACAGTAGTAATGGGGAGTAGAGAGGGAGGAAGTAGTGAAATATACAGTAGTAATGGGGGGGTAGAGAGGGAGGAAGTAGTGAAATATACAGTAGTAATGGGTGGGGGGTAGAGAGGGAGGAAGTAGTGAAATATACAGTAGTAATGGGGGGGTTAGAGAGGGAGGAAGTAGTGAAATATACAGTAGTAATGGGGGGGTTAGAGAGGGAGGAAGTAGTGAAATATACAGTAGTAATGGGGGGGTTAGAGAGGGAGGAAGTAGTGAAATATACAGTAGTAATGGGTGGGGGGGTAGAGAGGGAGGAAGCAGTGAAATATACAGTAGTAATGGGTGGGGGGGTGTAGAGAGGGAGGAAGTAGTGAAATATACAGTAGTAATGGGGGGGTTAGAGAGGGAGGAAGTAGTGAAATATACAGTAGTAATGGGGGGGTTAGAGAGGGAGGAAGTAGTGAAATATACAGTAGTAATGGGGGGGTTAGAGAGGGAGGAAGTAGTGAAATATACAGTAGTAATGGGGGGGTTAGAGAGGGAGGAAGTAGTGAAATATACAGTAGTAATGGGGGGGTTAGAGAGGGAGGAAGTAGTGAAATATACAGTAGTAATGGGGGGGTTAGAGAGGGAGGAAGTAGTGAAATATACAGTAGTAATGGGGAGGTTAGAGAGGGAGGAAGTAGTGAAATATACAGTAGTAATGGGTGGGGGGGTAGAGAGGGAGGGATAAAAAAAAGAGAGAGTTGAGAGTGAAAAAGAAAGAAAGAAAGAGAGAGAGAGAGCGAGGGAGCACTCTAACCCTGCCCACTTTTACAAAGCCATTCAACTCCGACATAGTGAGGCTTCTCCAGTGCTGTGTACATCAGCAGGAAAGGACACCATCACTACTGCAGCTCAACACACTGCTCTATCTCCCAGTCACTTTGTTCAAGGACTAAAGTAGCGTGGACACTGTCTACCAAACACGAGACTGGAAAGTGTGGACAAGAGACTTTACTAACTGGACAAAAGAAGAGCAATGGTTTTACAAAGCTGAGAGGAGACACCTGCTTTCCTGGATTTGATAGGAGAAGTGGTTTACAAGGACTGCAGCAAAGACCTGGTTTATGAGGACCAAGTAAAGAACCTGGTCTCAAAACCTCCATCTCTACTTTCCAACATCCAACTTTTTGAAGCTATAGTACCGCTCTCAAAGAAGGATTGTACTTTTCTCAAACTTGTTCTTTCAGAGAAACCCCTTCAACAGAGGTAAGGTGAAGAGAGTTGTCCGGTGTGCTGCTTCTCATTCGTCACCCCTTGCCGCAGTCCTCTCATCACCTTCTCCAGAGAGTGTGTGTGTGTGTGTGAGTGTGCGTGTGTGTGTGTGTCTGTGAGTTGTCTGCTCTTTGTGGCACAGGATGCCCTCGTTAGCCGCGTTGGCTGGGGTGTTGGCGTTGCTTCTCCCTGGGCTGCAGACAGGATGTGGCTCCTCTACTGTAGCGGGATCACTTGCGGCGGTGGATGGGGCTACACGGGGACAGGAGCAGGGGCTGGTGGAGGAGATCCAGGTGACCCCCTGTCCTTCCTGTGTGCTGGCCCAGATGAGGAGGGACTACCTGGGCTCGGACCCGGGTTATGTCCCTGCCCCTCCTGGATCTGAGTCAGCATCTGAATCGGCTTTGGCCCAGACTTCGGCGCAGATGGACATGGTGGAAGCGGTGAAGCAGCACATCCTCGACATGCTCCATCTCAGCGCGAGGCCCAACGTCACTCACCCGGTACCACGCGCCGCCCTGCTCAACGCCATCAAGAAACTACACGTTGGCCGCGTGGGGAAGGACGGCAGCGTGGAGATCCAGGAGGAGGGGCCGGGGGGCGGCGAGGGGGCGGCGCCCCCACCCGAGCCGCCTTCCGAGATCATCACCTTTGCCGAGCCAGGTGTGTATAGCGTTAAAGTGTATTACTAGGTACTAAGAAATGACATGGTAAAATGTTAATTATACAGTAATGACATGAATTACTTTCTTGATTTGTTTTGGTTGATTTAAACAAACACCACTCTGTAATGGTCAGGTACAATGTAGTTATTACCCTGTTGAATGGTTTGAAAAAAGAACCAGAAATTACCCACTGTTTTCTCTTCATTAAATACCGGAAGTAAACAAAGGTTCCCAAGGGGTTCTTCGGCTGAAACATAAAGCAATTTATGTTGCTAGCCCATAGGAGAACCATTTTTTTGTTCCAGGTAGAACCCTTTTGGGGTTCATGTAGAACCCTCTGTGGAAAGGGTTCTACATGGAATCCAAAAGGGTTCTACTTAGAAGGAAAAGTGTTCTACCTGAAACCAAAAATGGTTCTTCAAAGGGTTCTCCTATGAGAACAGCCGAAGATCCCTTTTAGGTTCTAAATAGCAGCTTTTTGTCTAAGCGTGTAGTGTAAGATAACGTGCTGCCTGAAACCCACGCTGCCTGAGACCCACGCTGCCTGAAACCCACGCTACCTAAAACCCACGCTACCTAAAACCCACGCTGCCTGAAACCCACGCTGCCTGTAACCCACGCTGCCTGTAACCCACACTGCCTGAAACCCACGCTGCCTGTAACCCACGCTACCTGTAACCCACGCTGCCTGTAACCCACGCTACCTGTAACCCACGCTGCCTGTAACCCACGCTGCCTGAAACCCACGCTACCTGTAACCCACGCTGCCTGTAACCCACGCTGCCTGAAACCCACGCTGCCTGAAACCCACGCTGCCTGAAACCCACGCTGCCTGAAACCCACGCTACCTGAAACCCACGCTGCCTGTAACCCACGCTGCCTGTAACCCACGCTGCCTGTAACCCACGCTGCCTGAAACCCACGCTACCTGTAACCCACGCTGCCTGTAACCCACGCTGCCTAAAACCCTCGCTACCTGTAACCCACGCTGCCTGTAACCCACGCTGCCTGAAACCCACGCTGCCTGAAACCCACGCCGCCTGAAACCCACGCTGCCTGAAACCCACGCTGCCTGTAACCCACGCTACCTAAAACCCACGCTACCTGTAACCCACGCTGCCTGTAACCCACGCTACCTGCGTGTGTGAAATGTGTGGGCTGCCTATGTCTGGGTCTGGAAACGTTTTAAAGTTGACAAGTGTCTGTGGTGCTTATGGCTTTCTCTTGAGGATTCCTTCGAACTTGTAGTCAACAAGGCTTAGATTAAACTATTGACATCCCTTTTCAGTTTGTTAGTTTGGGGGTTATGTGTATCCTCAGCTAGCACGAGTTCCCCACGCTTCAGCGAATGTCGACTGCAGCTTTTACTAGATGATTTCAGTGTGTACCAGTGAGACATTACAAACGCAGCTGCTGGAGGCCCACATTCAATATATGTTTGGGAGGTTAAATAGAGGTTAAATGAAAGGTTGGTATGAGAATAAGATAAATTATGTGACATGCCAATTGTGTGTATGGACTATAGACTAAATGAATATGGACTATAGACTAAATGAATATGGACTATAGACTAAATTAATATGGAATATGGACTGCTCCACAGTCCAATGGCGGCGAGCTTTACACCACTCCAGCCGACTCTTGGCAATGTGCATGGTGATCTTAGGCTTGTGTGCGGCTGCTCGGCCATGGAAACCCATTTCATGAAGCTCCTGATGAACAGTTCTTGTGCTGACTTTGCTTCCAGAGACAGTTTGGAACTCTGTAGTGAGTGTTGCAACTGAGGAACAGATGATATTTCAGTGCTACGCCCTTCAGCACTGGCCGGTCCCGTTCTGTGAGCTTGTGTGGTCTACCACTTCGCGGCTGAGACGTTGTTGCTCCACTTCACAATAACAGCACTTACAGTTGACTGTGGCAGCTCTAGCAGGGTAGAACATTTACGAACTGACTTGCTAGAAAGGTGGCATCCTATGACGGTGCCACGTTGAAACTCACTGAGCTCTTCAGTAAGGCCATTGTACTGCCAATGTTTGTCTATGGAGATTGCATTACTGTGTGTTCGATTTAATACACCTGTCAGCAACAGGTATGGCTGAAATAGCCTAATCCACTAATTTCAATGGGTGTCCACATACTTGTGTATATATATATATATATATATATATATATATATATATATATATATATATATATATATATATATATAGTGTACATCAACCACGTTCATATCTAGTGTTGGAAAGAATTGTCATATTCAGGTATGAAGTGGGTGAGTCAGAGATGACATCAGACAAAGATGCAAAAACAGGAACAGGAAACGTTTAATATGATGCATCGGAACAACAACATGTATCCATGTTCCACAACACGCTGTCATGCGCTGCACGCTAACCCAATGAGGGGGGTGCTCCGATTCTGGAGGCTTTCCTGATTGCGGGTCGGCCATTGTATACTGCAGAGCGATGCAACAAGCGTGTAACAAGCACATTCTTCCCCTGGCTTGTTCGCTTACATAAATGTGCATAATGGCTTGGCGCTATAAATAACCACCCTTTTGAATGAACCTTCGATTAAAGAAAGGGCCATCAATGAGTTGGCGGAATTGGGGGAGGTGTTAACGATTGTGTGTGTGTGGGGGGGGGGGGCATGGAGGCGAGTCGGAGGGCTCCTGGCCGTGTATAATCACTTCATTCATCCAAATATGAGCCCCAATAATTACTTTAGGCTGTGTGGAAGCTATATGTGGAGATAGGGTTGGATGGAGAGGTCTTTGAAAGAGCCTGAGCAAAGTGAGAGAAGGATATGGAAAGGGAGAGATATAGGAGGAAGGTGGGAAAAGGAAAAAAGAAGAGAGAGAGGACTAGAGAGGGAAAGAACAGAGAGAGAGAGGACTAGAGAGGGAAAGAACAGAGAGAGAGGACTAGAGAGGGAAAGAACAGAGAGAGAGGACTAGAGAGGGAAAGAGCCGTACTCCTTCTTTTTTTTTTTTTTACATCTAGCCGAATATATTTAGAAGCGCTTTTCATTGAAACTATTGTTTGTTCCCCGCTTTGTTTATTCATTCGTTCGTTAGTCGGAGAAAAATAGATAGAGGAGGAGAAGAGATTGAGAGGGTAGCGTGTGAATTAATTGTATGAATGTAATTTAGTGTTGGTGGGCTTTTCTGTACATGCATATCCATATGCGATATGAGTTGCTCCCGTTTCAATATATTGACGGTTTATGATGCCTAATTAACAACTACACCCCCCAAAGTACTGAATAATTTCGACCAACCTTGACAGACTGTTTGATGGTTGACTGTCTTTGTTAAGTTACGTAGGTGTCCTATTTGTTTGTGATTAAATTCAATGAGATTCCCAGGACATGTTTCTCCAAAACCGACAAAAACCACGGAGAACCAGCACGAACACTGCCAGACAGATGCACGCTTTGGTAATAGATAATTAGAAAGTTGTAAAAAAAAAATACAAAAAAAAAATGGCACCTAGGCACACACGTCACCACTCGCCAGTGACTTGATAAACTGATTGTGGCCTGGCTGCTCAATGTGTCTGCTACAGTAACTACTAGTCGCTAGCTTTATCGAGTTGGAACTTAGCTAGCGAGCTAGTGATTTTGGGCACTGATAAACAGCCTGTAGCTTGTGCTTATTTACGATATTTTGGACAGCTGATGAGGAAGTTATTGACGTGTTATTGTTCTCAGAAATCCGTCCTGAGAGTGCAGACAGATTTTCCTGACTTTCCAGACTTGACTAGACTGCATGCATATTTTTTTAGAAAGATAAAATACTACACCAAACACAGTGTAAAATTGTGCGACTAAGACATCTGCAAAAAAAACATCAAAATTGTAATTACAGATTTCTTAATTTATCCTAAATTAAATCAGACTATTTTAAGGAAGTGACTATTTTGAGGAAGTGGCTATGTTGTTGCTACGGTAACTCAGGGGGGGACAAACAACAGTCTCTGCCAGGGTACGATATGTGAAAATAACACACCCACATCAAAACCACACCCCCAAGACAACTCTCGTTTGGCTTCAGTCATGGCTGCTAGCATTTCTTAATGAGCAATGAGGGTGTGTTGGAGACGTGTGGTATTACATGAGGGGTTCCACAAGTTGACCATTGGCCAGAGAGACTTCATGGTAGTTCTCTGTATTACATTTTTCTGGAAACATTTAATATAAGAGATATAAATATTCAATTCAAATTTTTTTATTAGGTGCAACTGTGTACAATATCAGACAATAAATGTCTGGTATTCATGAGGTTGTCCTAATATGGACATCGTACACTTGTCCAATCACTGCATCTCCAGGACTCAATTCTACAGAAGTATTTATAAAGGCTTATTAATGAAAGTAACTAGGAGGTTATTGTAAAGTGTAACCCGACTCACAACAATCTGCCCGTTGCTTTCCTAACTAAACAGATGCCAGAGTGACTGGGGAAGATAAATCCAAGCCCACCTAGTCAGACACGACAGACCTTGAACAAATGCATTCTTGTACGAACAGAGTATGGATTTGGAATAGAATGGACTGTCCACGGTCAAAAGCATGTATAATATATATCTCCTTTAGCCTATAGCTCTATTTGATACATAGAGTAAGCATTTGAATGTATTTAAAGAGGCTATAGGGCTTTTGCCTTTAGGGGTGCTCTTAAACCAAAAGAAGTCCCCTAAATGGACAGACACACAGAATTACCCAGAAATTACATTAATGGACAAAGAGGGGCACACCTCCAGTCAGCAATTACATTTCTGTAAAGCCGTACAGAGCCAACAAAAAAACATGCGTTACCTAACCAAAATGATTATGCACATTTGAAGCGTTGCCCTCATTGTGTTGACTAAACACCCTTTTCCCTTTTCTCCTCTAGGTGACACTACATCCGCCGTGACCTTTGACATTTCCAAGGAGGGCAGTGAGCTCTCAGTGGTGGAGCAGGCCAACGTGTGGCTCTTCCTCAAGCTGGCCAAGGGGCAAGGGCGAGGCAAGGGCAAGGTGAACATCCAGCTTCTGCAGCGCCGCCGGCAGAAGACCAAAGCTCCAGGCTTTGCCTTCACCGAGACCCAGGGCGAGGAGGAGGAGGAGTTGGTGTCTGAGAAGATGGTTGACACGCGGCGCAGCGGCTGGCACACGCTCCCCGTGTCGCACAGCATCCAGTCCCTCCTTGACACCGGTGGCAGCGTCATCGATCTGCGAGTCTCCTGCCCGCAGTGCACCGAGGCGGGCGCCACACTCATCTTGGTCCCCACCGAGGGCGAGCAACCAGGACGGGAGAGGGAACAATCCCACCGGCCATTCCTCATGGTTGTATTGCGGCCCGGCATGGAGGAACACGCTCGCCGACGCGCCAAACGCGGCCTGGAGTGCGACGGAAAGATGCGCATCTGCTGCAAGCGGCAGTTCTATGTCAACTTCAAGGACATCGGCTGGAACGACTGGATCATCGCGCCGCCGGGCTACCACGCCAACTACTGTGAGGGCGACTGCCCCAGCCACGTGGCCAGCATCACGGGCTCCTCGCTGTCCTTCCACTCCACCGTCATCAATCACTACCGAATGCGGGGCTACGCGCCCTTCCAGAACATCCAGTCGTGCTGCGTGCCCACGCGACTACGCGCCATGTCTATGCTCTACTACAACGAGGAGCAGAAGATCATCAAGAAGGATATCCAGAACATGATCGTGGATGAGTGCGGCTGCTCGTAAGAGACAGTGAAAGAGAGCAATATAGACTCATCAATAACAAGGAGACACCGTTGGGATGATGGGCCATTTATCCCTTCAAACAAAAACAATACCTTTTTTTGGGGGAGTCATGTAAAAAAAATTGTTGACTGACTGATCTGTCCGTTTCGTCTGATTACCCGATGGGAAATTGTGAAGTCTCTTGTGACACTTTCAGATTAAAAAAAAAGAGATACAGAATATATTTTTGTTGAATGGAGAGCACTAGGGATTAGTCATGTGATTCCTGCTTCTCTGCACTGCAATGAACACGGAACAATTTTCCCTGAAAGAAACACTATGCAACTGATCAAGTATTACCGTGTGATCTTTTTAATGTTTCTTTACACATTATGGGTGTTTTGATTTATTTTTAATTTGTATACAAGGAAGACTTTTTTGCTAAGTTTTTCGTTGTTGTTTTTTGTTCAAATGCGCGTCTGTGTTTCAGTTGTTTGTATTGTTACTGTTGAGAGATACTTGAAAGAAATAGGTTTGACCAGCTACTGGAGCCAAACACTTTTATAATTAATAACAAGTTTTATTATTATTATTATTATTTCTGAACTATTTTGTCTTTTTTACATAAAAAAAATAGTGAATGTTGAAATTTGCACTATACCAACATTCTTGCCAGCTTGATCACATTGACGGTAAGTGGCAATACACCAGAAAGATGTAAATACATATACAGTATATATATATATATATATATATATATATATATATATATATATATATATATATATATATATATATATATATATATATATACACTACAGCTACAGACAGTCTCTCAAGCAAAGTAACATATGAAGAGTTTTTTTCCAAAACTGTAAAAAAAAAGAAAAAAAAGATAAATTAGCTTTTATAGTTAAAAGAACTTCTGAAAGAAATTGGGTTGGGTCTATCCTCATCATGGCGTGGAATTGCTCAATGATAGACATGTATTTGTTTGAAATCTATCACCTGATGGTTTGTTTCAGAGACAAATAATCATGTCGTTTAGCTAAACGAAGTACTGCTAGGTTTTACACAGTCAAATGTAACAAATAACTACTTTTTTATATATATATATATATATAAAGAACTGTACAAATGTTAGGTATGACATCAAAACTGAAATAAATGAAACAATAGAAATCAGTAGAGTAATATGATATGTGTATTTAAAACTTTTAGATTTGACCTTTTAGTCATTTAGCAGATACTCTTATCCAGAGTGACTTACAATTGCATTCATCTTAAGATATCTAGGTGAGACAATCACATTATCACAGTCAAATATACAGGATATGAACATTCCATTCCACCTAAACAATGGATATATATATATATACGTATATATATAAACAGTTAAAATATTTTAATGAAACATCTGAGAACAGTCTTTTTTTTTACACACACATGAAGGTACCCATAAACAATCATTTCTGATGGAAAAACACAAATGTGAAAAATTGGTGGATATAACATTTTTGGAAATAAACTCTTCATATATAGTACATACTACAGCTACGGACATAGTCTCTCAATCAAAGTAACACCAAAGATAGGAGCACCATTAGCTTTCAAGTTGAGCAGTTTACCAGAAGGACAATCTCTACTGAAACATCTCGATTAATATTCCTAACAACTAGTGATGACAAAGACAAAAAAAACACTTTGATGTAGGAACACCATGAAACTTACACTTAAAAGTCCCCCCAAAAAAATCTATTCCGACAGTTAATAAATTAGATTTTTTTTCTCCATAATTTTCTTTCTTCATCACTTCTTTCACTGCCATTATCTTGTTCTAAATGATTGACAAATTGAAATAGGAGAGCAGTGGTGTTGTAGACATATAACATATATGATAATAAACATACTATATGACATGAAATGTCATAAATGACAAATGTATAAAGATCATTGAATGTGTTTTAATTTGGTTAATTATTCTTCCATTGGCAAAAGAGAAGACTCTGAAACATTTGGACTTTACATACTCTTAAGTTACTGAAAATAAGGTGTTATATTGCTTTGTTGTACAAATCACAAATGTCGCTTGTGGATATGTTTTTATATAATTTATTTGGCAGCAATTTTTGCTTCATTATTAAACACAATGAGTTGTACAAGTTCTGTATTGTGTTTAATTTACATTTTCAGTAACACTTTACTTCAAGCATCCCGGTAATGGATCAATAATACAGTTATGGAAACATCAGAATGCTTTCGTTTTTTAAATTGTTCTACACTAAACAAAAATATAAACGCAACAACAATTTCAAAGATTTTACTGAGTTACAGTTCATACAAGGAAATCAATACATTTAAATAAATTAATTAGGCCCTAATCTATGGATTTCACATGACTGGGAATACAGATATGTATCTGTTGGTCACAGAAGTAAAAAAAAAAAAGAAAAAAGGTAGGTGCGTGGATCAGAAAACCACTCAGTATCTGGTGTGACCACCATTTGCCTCATGCAGCGTGACACATCTCCTTCACATAGAGTTGATGAGGCTGTTGATTGTGGCCTGTGGAATGTTGTCCCACTCCTCTTCAATGACTGTGCAAAGTTACTGGATATTGTTAGGAATTGGAACATTCTGTCGTGCACATCGATCCAGACCATCCCAAACATGCTCAATGGGTGACATGTCTGGTGAGTATGCAGGCCATGGAAGAACGGGGACATTTTCAGTTTCCTTTAATTGTGAACAGGTCCTTGTGACATGGGGCTGTGCATTATCATGCTGAAACATGAGGTGATGGTGGTGGATGAATGGCACGACAACGGGTGTCAGGATCTCGTCACGGTATCTCTTTGCGTTCAAATTGCCATCGATAAAATGCAATTGTGTTTGTCGTCCGTAGCTTATGTCTGCCCATACCATAACCCCACCGCCACCATGGGGCACTCTGTTAACAAACGTTGACATCAGCAAACCGCTTGCCCACACAACACCATACACGCTGTCTGCCATCTGTCCAGTACAGTAGAAACCGTGATTCATTCGTGACGAGGCCAGTGACCATCGAAGGTGAGAATTCTCCCTCTGAAGTTGGTTACGACGCTGAACTGCAATCAGGTCAAGACCCTGGTGAAGACGACTAGCACGCAGATGAGCTTCTGAGACGGTTTCTGACAGTTTGTGCAGAAATTCTTCGGTTGTGCAAACCCACAGTTTCATCAGCTGTCCAGGTGACCGGTCTCAGATGATCCCGCAGGTGAAGAAGCCGGATGTGGAGGTCCTGGGCTGTACTCATAAAGCCAGGTTCCGAGACACAGATTAAGCCTAGTAAGAAGTGGTGTGCATTCATGGATACCAAGGGAAGCCAGCCCCCCCCCAAGCAAATACCAAGAAAAAAACATATAAAATAATTTATCTTTCGTCTTTCTGTGTTTCATTATTTTCCTTCAATTCTCAAGAGGTTGAATGTATCTCACCAGAGAAATCATCCGAGAAAGGGAAACAGCGCCCATCTGTCTCTGTATGTGTAGCCCATCAATCTGAGGCTGTCTGGTCAAAAATAGTATTACATTGTTGCCACCCGTAGCACTGAATGTTAGGGAAGCCAGCGAGTAGTTGGCCTCCCTTGATTAAAACATTTAAAAAATAACTGAATGGTCCTTGTGCACCAAGAAAAAAGTTTAAAAGGCATCACACCAATCACATGACATCATTGACAGAAAGAACTTGAACTGCTGCATCTCATTGTGTTGTTGTTCTCCCGTGGCTAGATAGCTAGCTAAAATGTTCCCCATTTTAAATTAGCCATGGATGAAGATAGGGATTTGGACTTGTTGTTTTACTTAATTCTCCGTACTGGCTAATGATTATAAAGGGGATTCTGATCCAACCATAAATTCATACATCGTGCCCCTGGCCTGAGAGGATAGACGTTCAATATGTAGCTAGATGTAGAAGGCTAATATTAACTAGCTGGCTCATCGTTTCCCATGAAAGGAAGGTAGGCTAGCGAGCAAGTATTTTAGCCAGGTAGCCTAGGACAACAAAAACTAAAAGGGTGTACTGTATGATAGACTCATAGACTGTTTAACCAACATGAAAGAATAGGATGTCATTGCCGTTTCTCTAGGGTGAGTCAACACACACATTAATCAGAACCATGGACAGCCACATCCTATTTAGCTTACGTTGATTGAAATAAATAGCTGTAACTATTACACTAAGCATAGGGGATTTGACGATGTTGAAATGTTGAAGTTGAAATGGTGCTGGAATAGTGGAGGCAGCTCTTGTTTTCTTTGTGACTTGCGGTAACTCTCTGGTGTTCTAAATCAATAGTTGTTCAGTAGTACAATAATGTAGCAAAGATTAACTTGATTGACCGTGTTGTAGGTCATGTAACTGTTTGTTTCATGCAATATGCTTTGTGGACTCCACCGGACAGATGTTGCTCTCCAGTTTTGTGATGAAACAAAAGGTGTGGTTGAATTTATTCTTGTTGTCTCGGCCTTTAGGCCTATATATAATAGGGAAAAGGCATATGAACAGGTTATTGAGCAAACAACGCAATTATCACAACACAGAGGTTGTAATATGGCTTTTTTCCTGGCTTGGCTTCCCCAGTGATTTTACCCACAATCCTCTGCTGCTAGTGAAGCTACTTCAATAGAGATTCTTCAAGCAGCATGCTATTTAGTCCAGGACCAATAGCACCATGCACAGCATACTGTATTCTGGTGCAGACACATTTGTAGAAAATAGAAATCATATATCGGCTGACTGCCTTTGGTTTAGGAGGAAGTGGACCAGCTGTGGAGGCTTTTCCTGTTCCTGCTGCATGTGTGAACATGGTCGGATCCTGACGAGAACTTCACAGCTTTGGTACGATGTTTGGAGAAGGGTTAGAAGGCATCTGGGTGAGACAAGGGCTCTGATTGGACACTCTGAAGACACATTCGTCCCTCCTCCCTTCCTTGAAGAAGTATATACCTCGACTGACTGGTGCTCCCGCACATTGACTCAGTACCGGTAACCCCTGTACTGTATATAGCCTCGCTTGTTATTTTACTGCAGCTGTTTAATTATTTGTTACTTTCATTTTCTATTTTTTACTTTACACTTATTTTTATTTTGTTTTCTTAAAACTTCTTAAAGCATTGTTGGTTAAGAGCTTGTAAAAGTAAGCATTTCACTGTAAGGTCTACTACACCTGTTGTATTCGGTGCATGTGACAAATAAAATTTGATTTGATTTATATAGGACCAACAGTGGCTGGACTGATTCATGAAAAATAATTAGGTGCTAACGTAAGCTATATGCTAACAAGACAACCTACTATACACAAACATTTGATGGCTGTGATAAATCATTCATGGTCTCATTTCAAGGTAAGAAGGTTAAGACATTGTTAAAAATCAAAGGCTATATCCCGTGCACTTGCATACTTCCTGTCAAGGACATGGTAGAAACTCCCTCCAGCCAATGCTTACTCCAAATCCAATGCTTTTAAACCCATGATTGGGGAGAAGGGTTGAAAATGCAGACGCAATCAGTCATGGACACAAGGTAGAGATTGGAACCCCAGAGAGACACTCCCTGGCAGACAGACTGGCCCTGCCACAAGGCTAGTCGGCTGGATGCTTGTGAATGACATTGAGCCTTCGTCGCAGGGCTGTCTGACCATAAACAAGGAGAGCAGCAAACATTCCACAGCTTCAAGGACAAGAGACTCGAGTGCTCCCTGATACCCTCTGATACCCCCTTGGCCCAGTGTTGGGGTTTGGGCGGGGTAGGCCGTCATTGTTAATAAGAATTTGTTCGTAACTGACTTGCCTAGTTAAAAATAAAGGTTACATTTAAAAAATGTAAAGTAAGGAGAAGGAGGACATGCTCCCTGATACCTCCTCATAAGGAGGAGGAGGAGGACATGCTCCCAGATACCCCCTCGTAAGGAGGAGGAGGAGGACATGCTCCCTGATACCCCCTCGTAAGGAGGAGGAGGAGGACATGCTCCCTGATACCCCCTCATAAGGAGGCGGAGGAGGACATGCTCCCTGATACCCCCTCGTAAGGAAGAGGAGGAGGACATGCTCCCTGATACCCCCTCGTAAGGAGGAGGAGGAGGACATGCTCCCTGATACCCCCTCGTAAGGAGGAGGAGGAGGACATGCTCCCTGATACCCCCTCGTAAGGAGGAGGAGAAGGACATGCTCCCTGATACCCCCTCATAAGGAGGCGGAGGAGGACATGCTCCCTGATACCCCCTCGTAAGGAGGAGGAGGACATGCTCCCTGATACCCCCTCGTAAGGAGGCGGAGGAGGACATGCTCCCTGATACCCCCTCGTAAGGAGGAGGAGGAGGACATGCTCCCTGATACGCCCTCGTAAGGAGGAGGTGGAGGACATGCTCCCTGATACCTGAGGGGTTGGCGGGACTACAGTAGGTCAGTTGGATGAAAACAGGCTTTGTTGACACCAATACCTTTCAGATATAAAGAAAAGGAGGTAGAAAGTTGGTTGATCCCTGGCTTGACATATCCTGGGAGGGAATCAATGCAATGATGCTTAGGCTGAGTTGTAATAATTCATTAATTAAATGTTGAGGGAAATCAGATTAAAGCCCTGAGGGATGGTTTTAAAGTGGTGATTCACTGCCATTTCTGGATTTCTTATTCTATATGCTCTGTGCACATGCTAGCTTGTTTAACTTCCTGATTGGTTTCTGCCGGTGCAGCTGTTCCCGCGTCAACAAACAAACGCTAAATACCCCTCAATTTTGTCTTATTTATTAAATGACTTTATCTGGTGACAAAACTCAACAAAAAAAAAAGAAAAGATTTGTTTCCACGTAGCATAGCAACTAACAACAAGCTGATGTTAGCCCCATGCCCCTATCACTAAAGTTAGCTGAAGTTTGTAATTGCTGTTTAAAGATTGAACCTGCATTAGGGGAAACAGGGCCACTGTTTGCCCCAGCACCTTTGTTTTTGTTTTGTTGATGAAAAGAGAGGAGAATAGCATTTAGCAGCGTGGTTTCTGCTTAACTATATCACTCGTGAAATGATGTCAGAGGGGAAAAACAGTGTTTGTTGTTTGGCAGTAACTTCTTTGTTGTTGTTAAAACCCAAAAGGACATGTCAGTTTCACCAATTAAAGGTTTCCAGTTTTAAAGAAAACCAAACCATGGATTGTAGTTTCTCCTTGCCCATAGACTATTTTCAGGGAGAGAAACTATCGAACATTAGCGGCTAGATTCTATCAGATCCGTGCTAGCTTACACCCGCATAGCGTTTGATTTGGCGATGCAAGAACTGTGTTAGAGCTGTCAAATCCACAAGCAGCTCCTTGCGCATTATCTTATCGCAGACACTAGCATTGGATGTAACGAAACCACCAGACATTATAATCCCATGCAGCATCGTTAGAAATTCAAACACTCGAATGCGTGACGTTCTATTGTGTACACCTCCATTAGACGGACACGCTATAAATCTCCCCCATTCAAATAAACATGACTGATACGATATAAATCTCCCCCATTCAAATAAACATGCATTGGCCTATCTTTCTATCGCCGCTTTGAACTTCTAATGCAGTAGGGATAATAAAGAAGGACATGGTTGGTGAAACAACAGAGCAGCCGCTCACCTACTTGTCACCTCATACCACGGATGCCGGCCAACGCGGGTTAATGCTCGATCTGATTTAATCGTGGCTAAAAAAATAAATAATTGTAAAATACTGAACATCCCCTTTAACATGTCACAGTCATTGGGCGTTTATGAGTTTGTTCATCCTTTTTTTAATATAATTGGGTTGAAAGGTCAACAGGTCCAGGTGCTTTACATGATGCAAGTTAATGCAAATGGACATTTTCATCGTGTTGATTTAGCAGACAGTCTTATCCAGAGTGGATTACATTCAATGCATTCAACTTAGGTAGGTGATATCAAATCAAATGTTATTTGTCACATACACATGGTTGGCAGATGTTAATGCGAGTGTAGCGAAGTGCTTGTGCTTCTCGTTCCGACCGTGCAGTAATATCTAACAAGTAATCGAACAAATTCACAACAACTACCTTATACACACAAATGTAAAGGGATGGAATAAGAATATGTACATATAAATATATGGGTAAGCGATGGCCGAACGGCATAGGCAAGATGCAGTAGATGGTATAGAGTACAGTATATACATATGAGATGAGTAATGTAGGGTATGTAAACATTATTAAAGTGGCATTATTTAAAGTGACACCTTTGTTAAATCATTTGATTAAAGTGGCCAATGATTTGAGTCAGTATGTTGGCAGCAGCCACTCAATGTTAGTTATGGCTGTTTAACAGTCTGATGGCCTTGAGATAGAAGCTGTTTTTCAGTTTCTCGGTTCCAGCTTTGATGCACCTGTACTGACCTCGCCTTCTGGATGATAGCGGGGTGAACAGGCAGTGGCTCGGGTGGTTGTTGTCCTTGATGATTTTTTGGCCTTCCTGTGACATCGGGTGCTGTACAACCACATAGGACAGTCATTGCAAGTGAAGCTTTCCTAAATAAAGCAGTTAAGAGTCTTTTTTTAACTTTATCTTGGCAAGTCAGTTAAGAACAAATTCTTATTTAAAATGACAACCTAGGAACAGAACAACAGATTTTTTACCTTGTCAGCTCAGGGATTTGATATAACAACCTTTTGGTTACCGGCCTAAAACTCTAACCACTTTGCTACCTGCCACACCCTGAATGAGTGCTTGTGAGAAACAAAGTGCTCGTGAGAAACCAAGTGCAGGTGTTATTGCAAGAAAGACAAGCAAGGCAATTAAGGTTGTTAGATTTAAATATTATTAGCCAAGAGTTAATCTTTTGAGTGTAGTTACCCATTTTGGACACCTACTGTATCAACAGCTTGTCATAAAGGAAATGTGTAGATATATAACTGCGATGTCATAGCCTTCCGTGTAGCTCAGTTGGTAGAGCATGGTGTTTGCAATGCCAGGGTTGTGGGTTTGATTCCCATGGGGGTCCAGCACAGAAAATAAATAAATGTATGCATTCACTACTGTAAGTTGCTCTGGTTAAGAGCATCTGCTAAATGACTAAAATGTAATATTGTGTATTCAAATAAATGTGGTAAAAGTATATTGTAGCACATTATTCATCCCTGCCTACTTTAATCAGCTCATTCTCACTGCTTTTGTTTGGGAGAACTGAATCAGGTCTCACGCTTAGCTCCAAAACCATTCAGTTTCTCTCAGCAAATATGAATGAGAGATTGGAGTAGTTCAAGGTCAGACAGTCCAAATCTATGATACTGAATTGTGTCACACTGTTGGAAAGCTGATAGACAGTATTCAAGGTCTGTGCCATGAAAGGTTCACAAGCCAAGAGACATCAAAAGAATTAGCTACCCTCTGTCTGTCTGTCTGTCTGTCTGTCTGTCTGTCTCTCTCTCTCTCTGTCTGTCTCTCTGTCTCTCTTTCTCTCTCTCTCTGTCTCTCTCTCTCATTTTCTCTCTGTCTCTCTCTAACTACACTATTTATTTAATTATTCTCATGGAACCAGCTACAATGCCTTCAGAAAGTATTCATACCCATTGACTTATTCCACATTTTATTGTGTTACAGCCTCCATTCAAAATGGATTAGTATGTTTTTTTTCTTCTCAGCAATCTACACACAATACCTTGTAATGGCAAAGTGAAAACATGTTTTTAGAAATGTTTGCAAATGTATTGAAAATTAAATACAGAAATATCTAATTTACATAAGTATTCATACCCCTTATTCAATACATGTTAGTGTCAACTTTGGTAGCAATTACAGCTGTGAGTCTTTCTGGATAAGTCACTAAAAACATTTCCACACCTGGATTGTGCAACATTTGCCCATTATTCTTTTCAAAATGGTGTTGATACACCATCTAAAGTGTAATTATTAACTTCACCATGCTGAAAAGGATATTTAATGGCTGCTTTAAAAAAACGTTTTTTTTCTCCCCCATCTACCAATAGGTGCCTTTCTTTGCGAGGTATTGGAAAACCTCCCTGGTCTTTGTGGTTGAATCTGTCTTTGAAATTCACTGCTCGACTGAGGGACCTTACAGATAATTGTATGTGTGGGGTACAGAGATGAGGTAGTCATTAAAAAATCATGTTAAACACTATTATTGAACGCATGAAGTCCATGAAACATGTTATTTCACTTGTTAAGCAAATGTTTACTCCTGAACTTATTTAGGCTTGCCATAACAAAGGGGTTGAATACTTAAAGACTCAAGACATTTCAGCTTTTTACATTTGTAAAATGTTTTAAAGACATAATTCCACTTTGATATTATGGGGGGTACATTGGGTAGGCCTTTAACACAACAAAAATGTGTAAAAAGTCAAGTTGTCTCTCTGTCTCACTCTCTCTCTCTCTCTCTGTCTCTGTCTCTCTCTCTGTCTCTCTCTCCCCTCTCTCTCTCTCTCTCCCCTCTCTCTCTCTCTCTCTGTCTCTGTCTCTCTCTCTGTCTCTCTCTCTCTCTCTGTCTCTCTCTCTCTCTCTGTCTCCCTCTCTCATTTCGCTCTCTCTCTCTCTGTCTCTCTCTGTCTCTCTCTCTCTGTGTCTCTCTCTCTCTCTTGTCTCTCTCTCCTCTCTCTCTGTCTCTCTCTGTCTCTCTTGGCTGCAAAGACATAGCGAAGTTTTACATTGAGAAATGAGGGCATGATATGCTGCTTAGAATTGATATAGCATTACATTGGTCTTAGAGACTGGTCTTAAAAGCCGTGTGTTGTACCACGGTCTCCAGATCACATATTGAATGTCTCGGTCTCAGATCAAATTTTTTACTAGTTCAACTAGTCATTTAACTACATTTTGCAGTAGGTTGGTGGTAGTTGAACTCAATTCTAATCTAGGTAGTGTTTTCAGTAGTTCATTACTTTCTTAGCCATGTAGCGGTGTAGCTAACTGTTGGAACTACACACTACTGTTTCACCATGTAGCGGTGTAGCTAACTACTGGAACTACACACTACTGTTTCACCATGTAGCGGTGTAGCTAACTGTTGGAACTAAACACTACTGTTTCACCATGTAGCGGTGTAGCTAACTACTGGAACTACACACTACTGTTTTACCATGTAGCGGTGTAGCTAACTACTGGAACTACACACTACTGTTTCACCATGTAGCGGTGTAGCTAACTACTGGAACTACACACTACTGTTTCACCATGTAGCGGTGTAGCTAACTACTGGAACTACACACTACTGTTTCACCATGTAGCAGTGTAGCTAACTGTTGGTACTACACGCAACTTTTTTTTGCTAAAATAAAATAAAATATGGGTGAAGTAGGAAATCATTTGCTTTATCTTTCGGCATCAGAAACATCATATATGTGTTAAACCGTTTACTGCAGTGGGCTAAATCAGAGTGTTTCTTGGTAGTCTTAAACAAATCTACTTTGAAACTTAAGTATACACCTCACACATATGGTTATGGGCTTTAAAAAAAAGAAGACACCTGTACCATGCCAGATATAGGGCTCTATTTTTGGCTGGCATTAAGGTGGCGTTAGTGTCAAACGCACGTTCGTTTTCAATTTCGTCATGTAAAAAACCAGGCGCCCCGGCATTTTCCAGCCCTACCGCAAAGTTTGGCAATTTACCTGTCTTATATCAGTTCGCTTACGCTCAGATGGGCGTGTGGAAATATTTGAAGTGTGTCCTTAAAAAGATGATCCAAAGTGCTAAATTCGCTGATAGGAATATTTAAGACCAACCAAAAGCTGGTTTTAGCCTTAACGCAGTTGGTTATAGTATGAAATTTGATAGCGGAAACGCAGCTTATGCAGCCATGACACTGCCTATATGCTCATTGAACAAGAGTAGCCTAACGTGCTTTTGGTGGCTGTATACTTCGTATTTAGAAACATTTAAAAAAAAAACGAATGTTTTTTCCCATTTTGTTTTATTTGATTAAAAACCAAGCATAGCCTCCTCTCAATGTTTTTTTTTGTTTTTTTGTCTGCCCAATGCAATCGCGAAGTAGTCAAGACTGTCGATTTTATTAAAATATCAAGTTTGAGAGGAGTAAAACAGTGAGCCGACGTTCCCTTTTTTATCTCTGCATTGTAGGGTATTATTTTAGCCATGAGATACCGTTTTGGATAAAACCCCCTCCATGATGTCGGCTACGTGTCCTAACGCATCATGAAACGAGACATGAAAACTTCTGTGAATCCCGGTGAACCTCGTATTTAGAAGTTATCTGTAACCTGTAAAAAATTGCTGGTTTTTACATTTCATATGTTCAAAACCCAAGCCCTCCCTTTTAGGACTACTACAACGAAAGCTGGTTCAACAGCAATGCCTATCTTTTTTTATTCTTGCTATTTTATGATATTATTACATTTTACATGTATTTATTGCTGTTGTTGTTTTAAAAATATATATATTGCTTGATTTTTGTTTAATTTTATTACAACCAAACGTATTAGAATGATTCACTTTCCTGGTATTATGGTGACAACATCCATGTTTCGCTTGCAGTGCAACTTCTGTAGATGGGTGAATGTGATTTGATCTGTAAGATGGTTCCGATTATGTTCATAAAACACAGGCCTATTGGTGAGTGGGCGTTCTTCCTTTCTCTTTATATTGGATCTTTGTCCAGCTACTCTGAAAAGTTTGAATGTGCGTAAAAAAAAAACGTAGTCTGCGTTGTTTTAATATAATATGCCCACAAGAGAAATGATGGTGCCTGTAAGTGTGACATGTACTAGTTAAAACAAGTTGTTGTTTCGTTTTGTTTAGAATTTGATGAGAATTATTTGTTATCTTTTTAGGCCTTATACATAATACATTTATTTTTGCTTATTGACAATGTTTGGCATGTCCATGCTCAGCCATAATGCAATTTACAGTAGGCCTAGCCCCTAGTTGAAGTTGCCTTACCAGGCAGTGATACAGCCCAACAGGGTGCTCTCAATTGTGTATCTGTAAAAGTTTGTGAGGGTTTTAGGTGCCAAGACAAATTTCTTCAGCCACCTGAGGTTGAAGAGGCACTGTTGCGCCTTCTTCACCACACTGTCTGTGTGGGTGGACCATTTCAGTTTGTCAGTGATGTGTACGCCAAGGAACTTGAAGCTTTCCACCCTCTCCACTGCAGTCCCGTCGATATGGATAGGGGGGTCCTCCATCTGCTTTTTGCTGAAGTGCACGATCAGCTCTTTTGTTTTGTTGACGTTGGGTGAGAGGTTATTTTCCTGGCACCACACTCCCAGGGCCCTCACCTCCTCCCTGTAGGCTGTCTCATCATTGTTGGTAATCAGGCCTACTATTGTAGTGTCTTCTGCAAACTTGATGATTGAGTTGGAGGCGTGCGTGGCCCTGCAGTCATGGGTGAACAGGGAGTACAGGAGGGTGCTGTGCATGCACCCTTGTGGGGTGAATTTTCCCAATACCCGTCATGAGGTTGCTACAACCTAGCCAATGAATGAAAGTTTACAACGTAGGTGCAAAGGTCGAGAGAAATTTGAGTAGTCAAGGTGACAGACATAGACACATTCAATACTGCCTTGCACAATCTTACCTGCATCTAGCAGATCTAGGGTGTAATTATTAGTTCAAAAGTTGCAAATTATAGTTTCTATTGGACAAATTCAGGTATTTTTATCCCCGTTTCATTCCGTTTGCTTCTGTTTAAGAATTGTTTTTCAACAGAATTGGCGGAATGAATACAACCCTGATCACACGCAAACACAGTTCACTTTCATAGCAGCCAGATCGTTCTATAATTCCTTCTCGCATCAACGCTCTCTCCTCCTCTCACCTTATCCCTTCGCTTGTGGACTTCAGTGGATAACACATCAACTGTCTGTGACCAGGCAAAAAAAAACTTTCCAAGCCAAACCTTCATATCATAACCGCTAACCGCTACACACAGCCTACATCGTTGTCACCATATTAGCTAACGTCAAGTCAACAACATAGCTACTAGAACTAATGTGTTAGTAAACCTGCTACAATCATGCAGTACAGTGTACAGTCCGCAGCAAGCGGTTTAGCAGTTACACCTGCGGCCCACGGTGGGAATAAATGGATAAAAGAAAAAGTTTACCTTGAATTGGAAAAGTTCCAGTGTTGGATAGCCATAGCCAGCTAGTTAACATAACATCCCTCTCTGTTTGAGCCGGTTATTTGAATAGGCTAAACTAGCTAGCTGCATTTGCTAGCTAAGTAAGTGAAAGTAAAAAACAAACAAAACATTTATATAGCTAGCTCTCTCTCCCTGTCTTCTCTCTTGCTTCTCCTTCATTTTTTGAAGAAATTAATTTGTTTAAAACTGTTCAATTATTGTCTTTCTCTCTCTTTGAGTCAACTATTCACCACATTTTATGCACTGCAGTGCTAGCTATAGCTTATGCTTTCAGTACTGGATTCATTTTTTGATCCTTTGATTGGATGGACAACATGTCAGTTCATGCTGCAAGAGCTTTGATAGATTGGAGGACATCCTCCAGAAGTTGTCATAATCACTGTGTAAGTCTATGGAAGGGGGTGACATCCATGAGCCTCCTAGGATTTGTATTGAAGTCAATGTACCCAGAGGAGGATAGAAGCTAGCTGTCCTCCGGCTACACCATGGTGCTACCCTACAGAGTGCTGTTGAGGCTACTGTAGAAAGTCATTGTTAAACATTGTGTTTTAATCAGTTATTTAGTGACATGTCAATATATTATGTATAGTTTTATCTAAAAACTTTCATGTTTCACTATTTTTATTTTTATGAAATTCACTGAGTAGTTTTCTTTAAGCAGCCATTACAAATGTCAGCTAACTTTATATGATCTCTGTCACGATCGTCGTTTAAATAACTAGACCAAGGCGCAGCGTGAGTAGTGTTCCACATCTTTTATTACTTGTGAAACTTAAAAAACCCCACAAAGACCTAACGATCGTGCAAACATAGCGCACATAAGCACTCACGCAAAACAATATCCCACATCGCAGGTGGGAAATAGAACACACTAAGTATGATCCCCAATTAGAGGTAACGATTATCAGCTGCCTCTAATTGGGAACCATACACATACACCAACATAGAAATAAACTAACTATAAATCCCCCTAGTCACACTCTGACCTAAAACACCAGGGCATGACAGTACCCCCCACCCCCCCAAAGGTGCGGACTCCAACCGAGAAACCTGAAACTAGATGGCGAGGGTTAGGGTGGGCAACTAGCGTTGGTGGCGGCTCCGGTGCGAGACGTAGCACCCGCTCAGACCGCGGATCCGGCCATGGAGCCGGGCTGAACGCCGTGCCCGAACTGGGCACTGGCGCAGAGGAAGGCTCCGGCCATGGAGCGGGACTGGACGCCGTGCCTGGACTGAGCACCGGCGCAGAGGAAGGCTCCGGCCATGGAGCGGGACTGGACGGCGTGCCTGGACTGGGCACCGGCGCAGAGGAAGGCTCCGACCATAGAGCGGGACTGGACACTGTGCCTGGACTGGGCATCGGCGCAGTGGAAGGCTCTGGCCATGGCACCAGCGCAGGAAGCTCCGGGCCGTGTCACAGCGACGAGTCAACTGTGACTCGTCGCTGGAAGCTCTGGACTGTGAACCGTCACTGGAGGTTCCGGGCTGTAGACCGTCGCTGGAGACTGCGGACTGTACACACGCACTGGTGGACGAGTGCGGGGAGCCGGCACAGGACGTACCGGGCTGGGAAGATGCACTGGAGGCCTGGTGCGTGGAGCCGGCACAGGTTGCACCAGACTGATGACACGCTCCTCAGGGCGAGTGCGGGGAGCTGGCACAGGACGTACCGGGCTGGGAAGGCGCACTGGAGGCCTGGTGCGTGGAGCCGGCACAGGTTGCACCAGACTGATGACACGCTCCTCAAAACGCCTGCGCTGCAGCATACTCCTAGCCAACACCTCTCTCCGATAACCCTCCTCAAATTGTTCCATCGACTCCCAGACGGTCTCTGGCTCTCTCCTCGGCTCGGCCGACCGCCCCTTGTGCCCCCCCCCCTTGGGCTGTTTGTGGCCACGGACCCCGGCGTTGTCTCTGTCCCCCTTTACTCCTCGGCGACTCCCGCCAAGGAAGGGTCTCGCATCCACCCAGTATTTCTTCCCATGTCCAACTCTCCTTTACCTCCTGGGCACGCTGCTTGGTCCTGTAGTGGTGGGATATTCTGTCACGATCGTTGTTTAAATAACTAGACCAAGGCGCAGCGTGAGTAGAGTTCCACATCTTTTATTACTCGTGAAACGTAAAAAAAACACACAGACCTAACGATCGTGCAAAACGTAGCACACATAAGCACTCACACAAAACAATATTCCACATCGCAGGTGGGAAATAGAACACACTAAGTATGATCCCCAATTAGAGGTAACGGTTATCAGCTGCCTCTAATTGGGAACCATACACATACACCAACATAGAAGTAAAACTAACTAGAAATCTCTCTAGTCACGGCCTGACTAAAAAACATCATAGAGAACCCAGAGGGCTCTCTATGATCAGGGCGTGACAATCTCCTTTACAATGGAGTCCTTATCCAGAGACAGCAATACAAGCATCCACAACAGATCAAATGCATGGCAATAATACAGAAAGACAGTCAACAGTTTACAGAACACAGTGAATCACTGATTATAACAGCATCACACCTCTGTTACTGTAGGTAAGGTAAAGCCTCAGACACACCAAGGATACTGACTGCCTGTACTTAGCACCAAGGATAATGACTGCCTGTACTTATCACCAAGGATACTGACTGCCTGTACTTAGCACCAAGGATACTGATTGCCTGTACTTATCACCAAGGATACTGACTGCCTGTACTTATCACCAAGGATACTGACTGCCTGTACTTAGCACCAAGGTAACTGAATGCCTGTACTTAGCACCAAGGATACTGACTGCCTGTACTTAGCACCAAGGATACTGACTGCCTGTACTTAGCACCAAGGATATTACTGACTGCCTGTATTTCGCACCAAGGATACTGACTGCCTATACTTAGCACCAAGGATACTGACTGCCTGTCTTTAGCACCAAGGATACTGACTGCCTGTACTTAGCACCAATGATACTGACTGCCTGTACTTAGCACCAAGGTAACTGAATGCCTGTACTTAGCACCAAGGTAACTGAATGCCTGTACTTATCACCAAGGATACTGACTGCCTGTACTTAGCACCAAGGTAACTGAATGCCTGTACTTAGCACCAAGGATACTGTCTGCCTGTACTTATCACCAAGGATACTGACTGCCTGTACTTAGCACCAAGGATACTGACTGCCTGTACTTAGCACCAAGGATACTGACTGGCTGTATTTAGCACCAAGGATACTGACTGCCTGTACTGATCACCAAGGATACTGACTGCCTGTACTGATCACCAAGGATACTGACTGCTTGTACTTAGCACCAAGGATACTGACTGCCTGTACTGATCACCAAGGATACTGACTGCCTGTACTTGTCACCAAGGATACTGACTCCTGTACTTATCACCAAGGATACTGACTGCCTGTACTTAGCACCAAGGATACTGACTGCCTGTACTTAGCACCAAGGATACTGACTGCCTGTACTTAGCACCAAGGATACTGACTGCCTGTACTTAGCACCAAGGATACTGACTGCCTGTACTGATCACCAAGGATACTGACTGCCTGTACTGATCACCAAGGATACTGACTGCCTGTATTTAGCACCAAGGATACTGACTGCCTGTACTGATCACCAAGGATACTGACTGCCTGTACTGATCACCAAGGATACTGACTGCCTGTACTGATCACCAAGGATACTGACTGCCTTTACTTAGCACCAAGGATACTGACTGCCTGTACCTAGCACCAAGGATACTGACTGCCTGTACTTAGCACCAAGGATACTGACTGCCTGTACCTAGCACCAAGGATACTGACTGCCTGTACTTATCACCAAGGATACTGACTGCCTGTACTTAGCACCAAGGATACTGACTGCCTGTACCTAGCACCAAGGATACTGACTGCCTGTACTGATCACCAAGGATACTGACTGCCTGTACTTAACACCAAGGATACTGACTGCCTGTACTTAGCACCAAGGATACTGACTGCCTGTACTTAGCACCAAGGATACTGACTGCCTGTACTGATCACCAAGGTGGTCTTCATGTACTTATACTATGTCAATATAATTAGAATGGAGCTTTCACCGTTTACTGCAGTGGGCTAAATCAGGGTCACACAGAGTGATTCTTGGTAGTCTTAAACAAATCTACTTTGAAACAAAAGTATACACCTCACACACATGGTTATGGCTTTAATAAGATACCTGTACCATGTCAGTTATAGAGTAGAAATGTATTACATTTTGAGGTTGTATCCCAGTATTACACTTTATATATGTCACAGAAGACTGAAATATAACAAAACCATTTGACATAGAAACACCAGATTTTCAGCATTTAAAGAAATAATAATTATAACGTTTATTAATGACGAAATTATGAAAAATAGGCCACAAGTCATTGGACTGCAGGAAAGGGCTACATACAAATGAGCAGTTGTGGATGCCGTCATCAAACTGTATTAAATAACCTTGGATGGTATGAGGGAAGGTCTGTGAGGGTGGGTGTGTGTGTGTGTGGTGTATGAGGGAAGGTCTGTGAGGGTGGGTGTGTGTGTGTGGTGTATGAAGGAAGGTCTGTGAGGGTGGGTGTGTGTGTGTGTGTGGTGTATGAGGGAAGGTCTGTGAGGGTGTGTGTGTGGTGTATGAGGGAAGGTCTGTGAGGGTGGGTGTGTGTGTGTGGTGTATGAGGGAAGGTCTGTGAGGGTGGGTGTGTGTGTGTGTGGTGTATGAGGGAAGGTCTGTGAGGGTGGGTGGGTGTGGGTGTGTGTGTGGTGTATGAGGGAATGTCTGTGAGGGTGTGCGTGTGTGTGGTGTATGAGGGAAAGTCTGTGAGGGTGGGTGGGTGGGTGTGTGGTGTATGAGGGAAGGTCTGTGAGGGTGTGCGTGTGTGTGGTGTATGAGGGAAAGTCTGTGAGGGTGTGTGTGTGTGGTGTATGAGGGAAGGTCTGTGAGGGTGTGTGGGTGTGTGTGGTGTATGAGGGAAGGTCTGTGAGGGAAGGTCTGTGAGGGTGGGTGTGTGTGTGGTGTATGAGGGAAGGTCTGTGAGGGTGGGTGTGTGTGTGGTGTATGAGGGAAGGTCTGTGAGGGGAAGGTCTGTGAGGGTGGGTGTGTGGTGTATGAGGGAAGGTCTGTGAGGGGAAGGTCTGTGAGGGTGGGTGTGTGGTGTATGAGGGAAGGTCTGTGAGGGTGTGTGTGTGGTGTATGAGGGAAGATCTGTGAGGGTGTGTGGGTGTTTGCTGTTCTCCAACTTTAGCTTGTCAACAACGTAACTTCACCTACACTTTGGTTCATTTTATCTCTGACTTGGTCTCTAATGTAAAAAAAAAAAAACAATGAGAAAAAAATGCTACATCTGTTGAATTGTATAATTCCATTAGATATATTTAATAGGACATTAAGTAAGTTAATTAAATAAAATTTCATTTTGTGCTTGTATTGATTTATTTCCTGAATTGACTGAATTGAAATGAAATTGATCCCAACCTTGATTCCTTTCATTGATTATACAACAATTCTTAATCGTTGTATAATATTAAAGCTCACATTAAACACCAACCTTTTGCTTAGACCGTAAGGTTTTATACCTGTGGTCTTAAATGGCTGATAGCTTTTCCCATGAGGACAAACAGCTGAGAAGATAATTATATCCGGTAACAGAATAACGAATCAACCTATTAGAGACTTTACGCAGCCGAGGTACCATATCCAATCGTATTTGTTAAACAGGTCAACTTGGTCATCAGAAGGAGATGCTAAAACCTCCAACTTCAAGGTTTATTTTGTTGCCTGTTCCTCGGTCTAAAGTACAGTGTGCTTACTGGGGGCGGCGGGTAGCCTAGTGGTCAGAGCGTTGGGCCAGTAACTGGAAAGGTTGTTGGATTGAATCCCGAGTTGACAAGGTAAAAATCTGTCGTTTTGCCCCTGAACAAGGCAGTTAAGCAACTGTTCCCCGGTAGGCCGTCATTGTAAATAAGAATTTGTTCTTAACTGACTTGCCTGGTTAAATACAATTTTAATTTACTGTATGATGATTTCCACTAGGCACAGAGATCAGTTCAATGTTTCATTTTATTTACTTTTGGTTGAGTTGTCAACGAACCATGAAATCACCAACAAATGTCACCAAATGTCACTTTTAGGTAAAAAAAAAAGACAAAATGCCCTTACGTTTTTGCAAATCTAATCAGTTGTTCACGTTGCTTCAAAATCATCACATAAATATTTGAGACATACAATTCAGACATACAATTGTCAGGAAGTAGGTGCTCTACACTGTGAGCCATTTGTCCAGACACATTTCCAGATGTGTTCTAGTGACCTTGATTATCAGAATGTACCGGTGGAATTCCGATAAGGACGCTTCCATGAAAATGTGTTGGATCATGTCCAACTACGTCAACCATTTTAATTGGCTGATACGGAATCTGTTACCTGATATAGTGATGTGCTCAGCTGGTCGTCATCAGCATCGTGGATAATTGTTAGCAGCCATTTTTGTCCTAAGCAAAAGGTTGTGAGTATGGCCCTCATTGCTTTGAAAACGGTGTTGACATGATATTTAGATTTACTTAAAGGGATACTTCCCCAGAATCAGATGAACTTGTGGATACCATTTTGTATGTCTCTGTGTCCAGTATGAAGGAAGTTAGAGGTAGTTTTGCAAGCCTATGCTAACTAGCGTCAGAGCATTGGCTGGTAGTACATGGGTATCTGCTAGCATGCTACTGTACTATACTTGTGTATAAATTGTAGATGAGTAGATATAATAAAGTAATGGAAGATTATAGGGGCAATCTGCAGTTTAAACAATAACTGTTCTGGTCAAGGGATGAGGCTGGAGAAATGTAACCCTTTTTGAATTCAAAGACTACGGTATGGATGCAAAGACTGACCATCCATGATATTAAATTAGAGTTTGAATCATGTTTCGAGGCTATACAGTGTTTGCGGCATAATATTGTTTAGAAACAATGGAGTAAAACAAGCCTATTTTGGGTTCTGAGAGGGTATGAGTTGAAGTAAACTCATGAGGCATTCATAAGTTATATTCTTTAAGAATCAATGGGTTTATATCATTCATGTAAAATAAAAATTGAAGTAGCAATCGCATTTCGCCCCTTTAAAAATCATTCCAGCGTCATGAGAAAGCATCTTTGATTTTGATATGCAGTTGAGTTTGTCTTGTTACAGTGTGATGTGGAGTTAATCATACTTTTTTTGGGGGGGGGGGGGTAAAGTGCAGACCTGGGTTCAAATTGTATTTGCTTAATTTCACATGTTTGTGCAATGGAACCAATGGAATAGTCCCTTTAAAAGTGCAAATCCTGCACCATCTGGCATTCCAGCCAGGCTCAATTGAAAACAAAGGATTTGATTGAAAACAAGTAATGTTATATATATTATTAGTGCATTTACTAAGACCACCTTGGTAGGCCCACATTAAACCCTCAGGCCACCTGTTGAGGATCCCTGTAACAGGCTTTACCTTACCTACAGTAAGAGGTGTGATGCTGTTGTAATCAGTGACCCACTGTGTTCTGTAAACTGTTGAATGTCTTTCTGTATTATTGTCTTTGAACTGCCATGTATTTAATCTTGTTGTGGATGCTTGTATTGCTGTCTCTTTTTGTAAAAAAGAGATATCTTCTCCCAACGAGACTGACTACAAAAAGAAAAAAGATTACTAAGTTAAAAACAGTCGGACTGAAGCCATGTTACCTGGACCCGTTACCAAGTAACAAGCGAACCAAGCAACTATTTAGAGAATTGAACGTGTCCTTGTGTTGTTATGAAGTCTGCTCTGCTTGGGGAGGCCAGGAGTGCGTTCAGTGAGGTTAAACATTCAGCATGTTGCAGGTACAACTTTTTTACATGAATAATGCTGACACTGACAATTCAACACATTTTATTCATCTCTTGAGGAGGGGGCACTTATTGTACCTATGACAGCCAACCGTATCTGTATTACGTAATACATTTCTATATGAACGTTCTGTAACGTTGCAACATTTTGAACAAACCACCTGTTGGCTCATGGGACTCTCTCACAAGTTGTTCTCTGTGAACTTGGATCCTTTCTATCAGACGACTTCGGCATTGTTGGCAGCAGCAGCCATGTCCCTGTCCTACATGAGACTCAACAACACGACAGACGCTATAGTGACCCTGGAGCTTAACAGTAGCTTAATGTGGCCTAGCCCCCTGGGAACGAAACAGATGAGACACGAGGGCTGCAAAGGAAGGGTATATTACTGGAAACTTTTGAAGTTTACCGGTAAACTACCAGAATTTTGGAATCTTTCAAAGGACTTCTACTTCAGATTATCACAGGTGTATGTTATTATCTGTGGCCTTATCACATACATATTTGACATAATTAAGTAACATAATTTAAAAATTTAAAAAAAAAATAGAATGACAAACCTATTAAACATTATCCTAAATATAAACCATCAACTTAGTGAATACCATTGGTGTTTAAAAGGAGTGTTTCAGTATGACATATCCTTTATATTATTGCTTCTTTTACACACTTTATTTATTACTTTATTTATTTTACAATACCATATGTATTTGTTGTCAATGTTTTGACATCAAACTGGTAGCAGTTGTGAGGGGAAAAAAGTCAAGTTTGAAGAGTTTTGCAGAGTTAATTTTCAAATAATGCCATTGTTGATTAGATTTTTAATTTTTCATTAATTAGGACATTTTGTTATTGAACCATATGGTTCCATTTACTACAATAGAAACTCATGGACACAGATATGACAAATTAATACTATTATCACGTTTTAAGGTATGACCCAGGTGCAGACAGTGTTGAAGAAACAAAAGTGTATTCTTTAAACAGGGGCAGGCAAATGACAGGTCAAGGCAGGCAGGGGTCAATAATCCAGAGAGGGTGTAAAGCAAAGGTGCAAAGGTACAGGACGGCAGACAGGCTCAGGGTCAGGGCAGGCAGGAATAGCCAAAAACAAGAAACTAGAAGACAGCAAACAGGCACTAAAGCACAGACGGGAGCAAGGGAAAACTGCTGGTAGGAATGAACAAACAAATCGAACTGGCAACAGACAAACTGAGATAACAGGTATAAATACACAGGCGATAACGGGGAAGATGGGCTACACCTGGAGGGGGGTGGAGACAAGCACAAAGACTAGTGAAACAGATGAAGGGTGTGACAAATATATGAAAAAAAAGTGTTATTCAAGTATAAATTAGCAAAGTTACGATCGATTGCCATAGATTTGATGTTAATTACCAAAATTACTAAAGATTCCATTAACTTGGTAAACTACTTTGCAACCCTAGATAAGACAGCCCTGGAGCTAACAGTCACTTCATGTGGCCTAGCCCCTGGGAACGAGAGGGATGAGAAAGATAAGTTATTTCAAGGTTGTCAATAGCTTCATGTCACCAAACGCTTCCAAGCCTCCAACCAACACGCTTAGTATACAGTACCAGTCAAAAGTTTTAGAACACCTACTCATTCAAGGTTTTTTCTTTATTTTTACTATTTTCTACATTGTAGAATAATAGTGAAGACATCAAAACTATGAAATAACACATATGGAATCATGTAGTATCCAAAAAAGTGTTAAACAAATCCAAATATATTTTATATTTGTGATTCTTCAAATAGCCACCCTTGCCTTGATGACATCTTTACACATTTTTGGCATTCTCTCAACCAGCTTCACCTGGAATGCTTTTCCAACAGTCTTGAAGGAGTTCCCACATATGCTAAGCACTTGTTGGCTGCTTTTCCTTCGCTCTTCGGTCCAACTCATCCGAAACCATCTCAATTGGGTTGAGGTCAGGGGATTCTGGAGGCCAGGTCATCTGATGCAGCACTCCATCGCTCTCCTTCTTGGTAAACTAGCCCTTACACAGCCTGGAGGTGTGTTGGGGCATTGCCCTGTTGAAAAACAGATGATTGTCCCACTAAGCCCAAACCAGATGGGACGTTTTATCACTGCAGAATGCTGTGGTAGCCATGCTGGTTAAGTGTGCCTTGAATTCTAAATAAATCACAGACAGTTTCACCAGCAAAGCACCACCACACCATCACACCTCCTCCTCCATGCTTTACGGTGGAAAAAACACATGCGGAGATCATCCTTTCACCCACACCGCGTCACACTAGGAACCAAAAATCTCCAATTTGGACTCCAGACCAAAGGACACATTTCCACCGGTCTAATGTCCATTGCTCGTGTTTCTTGGCCCAAGCAAGTCTATTCTTCTTATTGGTGTCCTTTAGTAGTGGTTTCTTTGCAGCAATTCAACCATGGCCTGATTCACACAGTCTCCTCTGAACAGTTGATGTTGAGATGTGTCTGTTACTTGAACTCTGTGAAGCATTTATTTGGGCTGCAATTTCTGAGGCTGGTAAATATAATGAACTTATCCTCTGCAGCAGCGGTAACTCTGGGTCTTCCATTCCTGTGGTGGTCCTCATGAGAGCCAGTTTCATTATAGCGCTTGATGGTTTTTGCAACTGCATTTGAAGAAACTTTCAAAGTTCTTCAAATTTTCCGTATATTGACTGACCATGTCTTAAAGTAATGATGGACTGTCGTTTCAAGTCCATATTCTTGCCATAATATGGACTTGGTCTTTTACCAAATAGGGCTATCTTCTGTATACCCCCCCCCCCCCCCCCCCCCCCCCCCCCACACACACACACACACACACACCTTGTTACAACACAACTGATTGGCTCAAACGCATTAAGAAGGAAAGAAATTCCACAAATTAACTTTTAACAAGGCACACCTGTTAATTCAAATGCATTCCAGGTGACTACCTCATGAAGCTGGTTGAGAGAGTGCCAATAGTGTGCAAAGCTGTCATCAAGGCAAAGGGTGGCTATTTGAAGAATCTCAAATATAAAATATATTTTGATTTGTTTAACACATTTTTTGGCAGGAATTTCCTTGCGAATGATTTTGCCGAAGACACGCTGGACCTTGTCCATTGTTTCATGGTCAGACTGGATGTAATGTGGGCAAAGAACGAAGGTGCTATATTGATGTGTTTTGGACCGCCATGTAGTCTATGATTTTGTTTTTGTTTTCTCATTTTCCTAGTTGACACACAGTACCTTTTCATCGAGGTCTATGTTATAGTTTTGATGTAGAAAATAGTCAAAATAAAGAAAAACCCTTGAATGAGTAGGTGTTCTAAAACTTTTGACCGCTAGTGTATATAGTTATAGTTGATAAAAGTTTTAAATAATTTGAAGTTAGGATATGTTAGCCTGAACATGTGAATGTTGGTTTCGTGTATCTAGCTTGAACAGTTTAAGAGTTACTGTTGGTGAGTTAAAAAATGCCAATGTATGCACATTTTATATAGTTATAGTTGATAAAGATTCTAATGAATTTCAAGTTTGGATAGTCTGAATGTTTTTAAATGTTGGTCTTTTAGCTTAATTGGTCAAAGAGCAGGACCATTTTGAATAGCTACCTCTGTATTCCTGTGGTTCTCATTCAAACTCATGTTATTTTATGCAAATTTTTAATGATTATAGTTCCAAAAGTATATATAGAATAAAATATATTTTGACAATCAATCTAAGTAGGGTCAGTCTGAACATCTCAACGTTGTTTTGGAGTTGATAGCTTAAAATGGTGAAGGAGGAGATACTGTGCCCTCTGTAATTATTGGGACAGCGAAGCATTTTGTCTTCTTTTGTCTCTATACAGTGGTTCTTCCTTTAAAAGTTACAGTGGTTCTTCCTTTAAAAGTTGCGGCAGTACAGTTTGCGGGGTGCCGCAGATTTCTATGGCACGTTATTTAAGTGTCAACCATTGTTGCCCGAATGATGCAATTTACCACTATCTACCACAAACGGTCGCGGCATAAACTCAAAACTATTAAAGGAAGAACCCCTGTACTTCAAAAGTTTGGATTTTAAATCTAACTGACTATGAAGTTAAAGTGCAGACTGTCAGCTTTAATTTTAGGGTATTTTCATCCATATCGGGGGAACCGTTTGAAACTTACAGCACTTGTTGTACATAGTCCCCCCATTTTTGGGGACAAATTCACTTATATGTGAATTAAAGTAAGTCCCATATTCCTAGCATGCAATGACTACATCAAGCTTGTGACTCTACACATTTGTTGCATGCATTTGCTGTTTTTTTTGTGTTGTGTTTCAGATTATTTTGTGCCCAATAGAAATTAATGGTAAATAATGTATTGGGTTATTTTGGAGTCATTTTTATTGTAAATAGGAATAGAATATGTTTCTAAATACTTCTACATTAATGTTAATGTTAAATAATTAATCTACCATGATTACAGATTATCCTGAATGAATCGTGAATAATAATGAGTGAGAACGTTAGACGCACAAATATCACACCGCCCCCCAAAAATGCTAACCTCCCCTGTTATTGTAATGGTGAGAGGTTAGTAGGTCATGATATTTGTGTGTAGACTAGACTGATATGACCAGCAGTGGGAAATCATATGTTTTGCAGCATTGAAGGTCCCCAAGAACACAGTGGCCTCCATCATTCTTAAATGGAAGAAGTTTGGAACCACAAGACTCTTCCTAGAGCTGGCCGCCCGGCCAAATTGAGCAATCGACAGAGCTCCAGAATTTCTCTGTGGATATGGAAGCACCTTCCAGAAGGACAACTATCCCTGCAGCACTCCACCAATCAGGCATTTATGGTAGAGTGGCCAGACGGAAGCCACTCCTCAGTAAAAGACACATGACAGCCCACTTGGAGTTTGCCAAAAGGCCCCTAAAGGACTCTCAGACCATGAGAAACAAGATTCTCTGGTCTGATGAAACTAAGGTTGAACTTGTTGGCCTGAATTCCAAGCGTCATGTCTGGAGGAAACCTGGCACCATCCCTATGGTGAATCATGGTAGTGGCAGCATCATGCTGTGGGGATGTTTTTCAGTGGCAAGGACTGAGAGACTAGTCAGGATCGAGGGAAAGATGAACTGAGCAAAGTGCAGAAAAATCCTTGATGAAAACCTGCTCCAGAGCGCTCAGGACCTCAAACTGGGGCGAAGGTTCACCTTCCAACAGGACAACAACCCTAAGCACACAACCAAGACAACGCAAGAGTGGCTTCGAGACAAGTCTCTGAATGTTCTTAGAGTGGCCCAGAGGTGAGCCCAGACTTGAACCCGATCGAACATCTCTTGAGAGACCTGAAAATAGCTGTGCAGCGACGCTCCCCATCCAATCTGACAGAGCTTGAGAGGATCTGCAGAGAAGAATGGGAGACACTCCCCAAATACAGGTGTGCCAAGCTTGTAGCGTCATACCCAAGAGGACTTGAGGCTGTAATCGCTGCCAAAGATGCATCAACAAAGTACTGAGTAAAGGGTCTGAATACATATGTAAATGTTATATTTCTGTTTTTTATTTTTTAATAAAAATTCTAAAAACCTGCTTTTGCTTTGTCATTATGGGGCATTGTGTGTAGATTGATGAGGGGAAAAAACAATTGAATCAATTTTAGAATAAGGCTGCAACGTAACAAAATAGAAAAATGAAAAAAGTGGAAAAAGTCAAGGGGTCTGAATACTTTCCGAATGCACTGCATTTGAGTCAGTAAAGGGGGCTTTACTATTCTTGGTTAGCGGAATTACTTTTGCTTCCCTCCAGGACTGAGGGCACACACTTTCTAGTAGACTTAAATTTAAGATATGGCAAATAGGAGTGGCAATATCGTCCGCTATTATCCTCAGTAATTTTCCATCCAGAATGTCAGACCCTGGTTGCTTGTCGTTGTTGATAGACAACAACAACAACAACAAAAATCACCTCTTCCACACTCACTTTACGGAATTCAAAATTACAATTCTTGTCTTTCATCATTTCGTCAGATATAGTTGGTTGTGTAGTGTCAGCGTTTGTTGCTGGCATGTCATGCCTCAGTTTGCTAATCTTGCAAATAAAAAAGTCATTAAAGTATTTGGCAATATCAGTGGGTTTTGTGATGAATGAGCCATCTGATTCAATGAATGATGGAGCTGAGTTTGCCTTTTTTCCCAAAATGTAATTTAAGGTGTTCCAAATCTTTTATATAATTTATTTTTGTTTCATAATATAGTTTATTTTTATTTAGTTTAGTCACATGATTTCTTAATTTGCAGTATGTTTGCCAATCGATTGGGCTGCCAGACTTATTTGCCATACCTTTTGCCTCTGGTTGCTCCTCATTAGACACACACAGTTTGTTTTGTTTTGTTAAGCCTACCAGCGGGTTTCCCTCTGTTCCTGTCTCTTAATTGTTCCTGTTCTCTAGTTTTCCCGATTTTGACCTTTTCTGCCTGCCCTGACCCTGAGCCTCTCTGCCATCCTGTACCTTTGCCTCCACTATCTGGATTATTGACCTCTGCCTATCCTGACCCTGAGCCTGCCTGCCGTCCAGTACCTTTGCCCCACCTATCTGGATTATTGGCCCCTCCTTGACCTGTCATTTGCCTGCCCCTGTTGGATTAATAAACTGTTGTTAATTCGACGTTGTCTGCATCCGGGTCTTACCTGAAACGTGATAACATCCTATTGATTTGGATACCGCTTTAAAGCACATTTCTGCAGCATTAGTAAAGATGTGATCAATACATGTTGATGATTTCATTCCAGTGCTATTTGTAACTACCATATATCTGAAACAGGTTGCAGGCACTGGTTACAGTTTGAAGCTTTTTATTGAGTGGACAGCTTGATGAAAGCCAGTCAATATTTACAGTAGGTCTCCCAGAAAATACACCTCTCTGTTGATATCACATACATTATCAAACATTTCACACATATTATCCAGATACTGACTGTTAGCACTTGATGGTCTATAGCAGCTTCCCACCAGAATGGGTTTTAGGTGAGGCAGATGAACCTGTAGCCATATTACTTCAACAGCATTTAACATGACATTCTCTCTAAGCTTTACAGTAATATGGTTCTGAATATAGAACGCAACACCGCCCCCGTTGGCATTTCTGTATTTTCGTTTGATGTTATAGCCATGTATTGTTACCAATGTATCATCAAAGGTATTATCTAAGTGCGTTTCAGAGATAGTCAGAATATAAACATCATCTGTTACAAGAAAGTTATTTACTTCATGAACCTTGTTTCTTAGGCTACATATGTTAACATGGGCTATTTTTAGCACTTTTCTGGGTTGCTTGATTGTTTCGAATGCTTTACTGGGAGGCTTCTCAGAAGTAGACATGCTCATGTTATTTATATTGAAGCTGATAGTGCACAGTGAGCTGCACACGGCTGACATTCTACTAGGGCACACCACTTCAGTGCTAACAGCGTAACTCTGGTTCATAGGCACGTGATTACTACATACAATAGCTCTAGGATCAACATAAGTATTTAGGGCAGTTAAGGGAACATAAATGAAGTTACTGCAGATGTCTAATACAGGTCCCCCATTTTGTGTCAAAGGGGTTCCATGTGCAGTCAATCTCTCTGTGCTCGTAATTGTTTCACAGAAATGTATATTTGTTCAGCAACAAAGGGAACCTGGGGCCAATGCAACACCTCAGTTAAAACCAGGCCTATTACATCTACACCAAAGCCTGAACCAGACAACAAACAATGAACCAGACTCAAATTATAGCTAGGCTAGTCAGTGTACCAGACACATTTGAATCAGTTACCCAAAAGAGGATGTGAATGTTGGTGTAGCTTTGTATAGTGTTCCCACTTTCCAGCAATGGAGGGCATTTGTCTCCCTATTCATACTAAAATGTCTAATTCAAATTCACAGAGATTATCTGACTCTTAGTACTGGGGGCCAATTCTCTGCTTCAGAAAAAACTGATGTGACTAAGATTGTCCTTAGCCCCTATTCAATTACAGATGAAATAGAAAGTGCACTGCGGGTTTAACTCCCAAAATATGCTGTAGCAAAGCATTTTGAAAAAAATTACTTTTTAAATGCCCCAGAGAACTGTATACTGTACTTTACCACTGTAGGTAAATGCTGACTCATACTCAGTGGGTTGGTGGAGAGCTAAGTGTTCCTCCAGCTCCACTAAACATAAAGATATACTATATACACAGCTAGACATATAAATAGAAGACTATGAGACAGTCTGACTGACAACACATGGATACAAAACACTTTTATTAACAGACTATTTACTATGTAATGTACAACGGTAACAAATTAGTATTTCGTCACGTCTCGTTGACATCAAACAAGTTTGAAGCTTTATGATCCATTTATAATGTATTGTAAGACTTGTCATGAGCATGTATGACCCACTATAATGAATTATAGTCATGTCATAAGGATCCTAACAATTGACAAATTTTACCCTCATTTAACTAGGCAAGTCAGTTAAAAGCAAATTCTTATTTTCAATGACGGCCTAGGAACAGTGGGTTAACTGCCTTGTTCAGGGGCAGAACAACAGATTTTTACCTTGTCAGTTCAGGGATTCAATCTAGCAACTTTTTGGTTACTAGTCCAACACTCTAACCACTAGGCTACCAGCCATTTGGAGTCAGTTAACATGTTGATACATAGAGAGATATAACCTATTGGGCTCTACTTTAACAAACTTAACACAATGGTAAATATTTGTAGCGCTATAGGTTTGGGGGGGGTGTCTGAATGTTTTTTGGGGGGTGAGCTATTTTCACAATCGGAATTATGGACACAGTAGCTGGTCGGTGACACGAAAGGGCTGGGTTTTAATGAATAAATAAGTTGTGGCAATTAAATCTAAAAGAACGAGAATAGAGACATGACCACGGTCTGAGGACAGCAGTAGGTCATGTACTACCTTGACAGGTGCAGTGTCAGTGCTGTGGCATGATCTAAAACTGGATTGGAGGGTTTCAAAGATACCGTTAGACATTTTAAAAGGATGTTAGCGGCTGGGATACAGTCTTCTATAGTATCTTACAAAGGAAGGGGAAGTTGGAGATCTGCCAACTTTTCCAGTTCATCTGGATTGAGGTTTGTGTTTTTTAGAAGTGGTTTAAGAGGGTGAACAGAACCGCCGAAAGGATACTGCCCTGGGCTACACCTTCCACTTCCTATCAGTTCTTGGACAAATGGTGATACAATAATCCAATAACAAAATATGACTGACAATATAATTTATTGCATTCATTGTTTTGTGTCAGACTAAAATGGCTGATGCATTCTGAAACATCCTCTAAGAAATGGAAATTGCCACAGTTATATGCTACATTTGATAGTAAAGCTCTCATTCTTTCACACACACACACACACACACACACACACACACACACACACACACACACACACACACACACAAACACACTTCATGCTCTGGGGAGTAACAAACAAGGGGAGGACACAGAAGGAAAGGTGTGGGGCTGAAAAGGTGTAGGATGACTCAAGCTCAAGACCACTAGGTGGAAAAAGATGATGCTATAGTCTTGTCCACAGAGTGTTGTCTCAGTGCTGTGTGATGTGAAAGGGTTAAACTTGTCACACGATGACAGAGAACAATGTGGTTGTACAGGTGGGAGCACTAAGGCGTGTTCAGTAGGGCACCAAATGGAAGGCAACGGACGGAAACAGGGAATGACTTGTGTCCAATAAGAAACACATTTCCTGCTGGGGAAAAAACCCATGTTGTAACAGGTTAACTCAATGTCCAAGGTAAAAAAAAACAAACAGGGAGGGAAGAATCTAACAGAGACCATGCTCATGGACTTTGGTGTAAGCTTTTACAGTATATCAACTTAAAAAGGTAGGCTTTGCGATATGACATCATCAAAACGTAGCAGGGTAACTTCCTGATTACAGAAATCAACAACTACAAAATGTTATTCTGTCAAGACGGCTACTATTTGCTCTTTCTAATATGGGCATGCCACAAGGGGAACTTGTTTAGAATGTTTGATTGTGATGTTAAGCGTTAAACGACGGTGGCGTAAAGTCCTATAATGTGAAGAATGTTACTACTACTACGCATGAGAAACAAATGAGCGCATTTAGAAGTATTTCACATTTAATAAACATTATTGCTATAAAATACTGCTTGGCTAGCTTTATTGGTCGATGAAATGTAGTGTTATCGGGCTAAGGTTTTTAAGACAGTGAAACTGCATGTAAGAGGGAATGTGCATAGCAACTTAGGTACTTTACATTTTGATCTTTGGTTCCCAGCTCTCATTTAAGTAAAGCAAGATGAATAGAGTGTAAAACATTTTTTGATGGGAGCAAGAGGATGCTACTTCTCTTTCCTCCTCAAAAAACAATAATAAAGCAACATCAGGGCTTCCTGATGATGGGAAACTGAAGATATGAAATGCAACTCGAAATAAGTTGTTTTTTTTGATGGACTTGAACTGTCAGGGCCGATATCCTCTCTGTCTCTCTCTGTCCTTGATATCATCTCTGTCCCTCTCTGTCCCCAATATCCTCTCTGTCCCTCTCTGTCCCTCTCTGTCCCTGATATTCTCTCTGTCCCTGATATCCTCTCTGTCCCTCTCTGTCCCTGATATCCTCTCTGATCCTCTCTGTCCATCTCTGTCCCTGATATCCTCTCTGTTCCTCTCTGTCCCTGATATCATCTCTGTCCCTCTCTGTCCCCAATATCCTCTCTGTCCCTCTCTGTCCCTGATATCCTCTCTGTCCCTCTCTGTCCCTGATATCATCTCTGTCCCTCTCTGTCCCTGATATTCTCTCTGTCCCTGATATCCTCTCTGTCCCTGATATCCTCTCTGTCCCTGATATCCTCTCTGTCCATCTCTGTCCCTGATATCCTCTCTGTTCCTCTCTGTCCCTGATATAATCTCTGTCCCTCTCTGTCCCCAATATCCTCTCTGTCCCTCTCTGTCCCTGATATCCTCTCTGTCCCTCTCTGTCCCTGATATCATCTCTGTCTCTCTCTGTCCCCAATATCCTCTCTGTCCCTGATATCCTCTTCGTCCCTCTCTGTCCCTGATATCCTCTCTGTCCCTGTGGCGTAGGTCTGCACCCCCACGTCCAAAGCCTTATCCTCGTTTACCGTTTAAAAGAACAGAGAGCATCTCACTCTCGCTCACTCAGTCAGCGCAGTTCAATGGTTCTGCCCATCACTGTACAGTAAATAAGATACAATGCTTTCATTTGACAACAATAATATAATGTTTTTTTTCTGCCCCATAGCTGTTACCCTTAGCCCACCTCCAGCCGTTGTCCTCCCCACGTGCTGCGTGTTAGCAGGCCACTCTCACACACACACTCTTTCACGTGCGTTGTTTTTTGTGTTTGTTGCCCACGGCAGCGGTGTCGTTGCATTATGACAATGCATGTGGCACCCCCCCCCCCGCTTTGGCCCCAACCCACGACCCCTTACTGTTCACTGAAACAGGTGCTGGAGAAGAACACAAGCCTCATTTCACATCTGAGAGGGTTCGTTGGCTCTGGAAAGATGTCATGTGATAGAGTGAGGGAAGAAGTGTGGGGGGCGGTGCAGTGTACAATTATAGAGATGTCAAATTGTGGAAAAACAAACAATTCAATGTAATTAAAAATACCCATGAGGGACAACTGAGCAGGTAGCATAGAACAGATACAAGACACAGTTTTCTTTATTTATTTTTTTATCTTTATTAAACTAGGCAAGTCTGTTAAGAACAAATTCTTATTTACGATGATGGGCTAGGAACAGTGAGTTAACTGCCTTGTTCAGGGGCAGAACAACAGATTTTTACCTTGTCAGCTCAGGGATTCAATCTTGTAACCTTTGGTTACTAATCCAACGCTCTAACCACTAGGCTACCTACCAGCCTTAAACATAGATACAACCTTGATGTCATCGCCACAAGCAATTCCAGATTGTAGAAATTTTTAGTTGGTGGTGATTTTCTAAATGTAGCAATACATATTGGTGGTTGTACAGTAGGCCTCTTTCTAAACTGAAAAACGTCACCAAGCGGACACAATATTTTGAAAACACCCCCCCCCCCAAAAAAAGAGACGAGGTTGTATTAAGTGTCTCAAAAGAGTGCTGACTTAGAATCAGTTTTACCTTTCAGATCACGATGAAAAAAGGTTACAGGGAAGATCTGATCCTTATATTCTGAAACGCTTGTTTCATACGGCTCCTGGCGTTGACTGAAAGGAAATGTTGGCACACTGTCGTTTTTCTTGGTGAGTCAGCTCATCCACAGGTGCATGTAAATAATTGTGGCCATAATGCTACTGTATTTCCTGGTAACTATGGAGACGCAGCGGTTGTCCTGAAAAAATATCCGTAAAGGAACTGCTGAAGACATTATGTGGTTGAGCTCCTGAATATATTCAGCTCAAGTCCCCCTGAATAACCCCCAGACTTCTTGTTTTGTTAAAAGAGACATAGAATTAGATTAAAATTACATTTGATCAAATCGGTAAGAACATAGACCAAATATACCGATTTCTATGTGGAAATATAGACCAAATAAATGAGGTCCATTGTTGGAGCTGAAACTGGGTTCAGCCATGAGTTGGAGCTGAAGCTGGGTTCAGCCATGAGTTGGAGCTGAAGCTGGGTTCAGCCATGAGTTGGAGCTGAAACTGGGCTCAGCCATGAATTGGAGCTGAAACTGGGCTCAGCCATGAATTGGAGCTGAAACTGGGCTCAGCCATGAATTGGAGCTGAAACTGGGCTCAGCCATGAATTGGAGCTGAAACTGGGTTCAGCCATGAATTGGAGCTGAAACTGGGTTCAGCCATGAATTGCTAACATGCACTAGTGGTGCTGTACGGTGCCTTCAGAAAGTATTCATACCCCTCGACTTACGCCACAATTTGCTTGTTCCTCAATTCAAAATGTATTAAATAGACGTTTTTTCTCTTACCCATCTACACATAATAACCCGTAAAAAACTAGTCCATGCCGATGACAAGCACACCCATAACATGATGCAGCCACCACAATGCTTTGAAAATATGAAGACTTAGTAATGTGTTGTGTTGGATTTGCCCCAAACATTTGTATTCTGGATATAAAGTTAATTTCTGTCACACATTTTTTACTTTAGTGTCTTATTGTAAACAGGATGCATGTTTTGGAATATTTGTATTCTGTACAGACTTCCTTCTTTTCACTCTGTTATTTAGGTTAATATTATGGAGGAACTACAGTGTTGTTGATCCATCAGTGTTCTCCCATCACAGCAACTCTGTAACTGTTTTAAAGTCACCATTGGCCTCATGGTGAAATCTCTGGGCAGTTTCCTTCCTCTCTGAGTTAGGAAGGACGCCTGTATCTTTGTAGTGACTGGGTATATTGATACACCATCCAAAGTGTAATTAATAACGTCACCAAAGAGATATTGCATTTGTTTTCCATTTTTACCCATATACCAATCTTTGCAAGGAATTGTAAAACTTCCCTGGTCTTTGTGGTTGAATCTGTCTTTGAAATGTCCTGCTCGACTGAGGGACCTTACAGATAATTGTATGTGTGGGGTACAGAGATGAGGTAGTCATTAAAAAATCATGTTAAACACTATTATTACACACACAGACTCCATGCAACTTATTATGTGACTTGTTAAGCACATTTTTAATCCAGAACTTATATAGGCATGCCATAACAAAGGGGTTGAATACATATTGACTTTACATGTTTTATTCATGTGTAAAAATGTTTTTAAAATAAACATAATTCCACTGACATTATGCGTAGGCCAGTAACACAAAATCTCAATTTAATCAATTTCAAATTCAGGCTGTAACTGTAGGTATATCATCTCAGCAAAAATAAAATAAAATAAATGCCTTTATTACTGTGTTATTGATAATCTATAAAGGGAGTTTGTACGGATGTGTGTTATGACACCATGTTTGTTTGAAATCCTTTTACATAACATTGTGGGAGCATCTTGGTCAGTAAAACTGACAAACGCTCACATGTTCAGCATACGGACATGACAGCCAACATCAACCCACGTCTCACTATGCTGGAGGCAACGATGCCCAGTGACCAACCACGTCTCACTATGCTGGAGGCAACGATGCCCAGTGACCAACCACGTCTCACTATGCTGGAGGCAACGAAGCCCAGTGACCAACCACGTCTCACTATGCTGGAGGCACCGATGCCCAGTGACCAACCACGTCTCACTATGCTGGAGGCACCGATGCCCAGTGACCAACCACGTCTCACTATGCTGGAGGCACCGATGCCCAGTGACCAACCACGTCTCACTATGCTGGAGGCACCGATGCCCAGTGACCAACCACGTCTCACTATGCTGGAGGCACCGATGCCCAGTGACCAACCACGTCTCACTATGCTGGAGGCACCGATGCCCAGTGACCAACCACGTCTCACTATGCTGGAGGCACCGATGCCCAGTGACCACCAACCACGTCTCACTATGCTGGAGGCACCGATGCCCAGTGACCAACCACGTCTCACTATGCTGGAGGCAACGATGCCCAGTGACCAACCACGTCTCACTATGCTGGAGGCACCGATGCCCAGTGACCAACCACGTCTGATGGGTTCCGGGGACCCCAAGATATGTTTTCCTCCGCCTCACCATTGATCAGCTGTGTTGCCGTGACTATAACTGTTTTTTTTGCATCTGCCCCCCCCCCCAACCTGGGACACTGTAATTACAGCTTGTCACGCATATCTGACCACACAATAGCTTGTTCGTTGTTTATGTTGTGGATGGTGTTACACACACACACACTCACAAATATACTCTCATTCACACACACACACACACACACAAATATACTCTCATTCACACACACTGACAAATATACTTTCATTCACGTAGACACAAGACAACATTAACACATGCTTGTGCACACACACAGAGACAGAGATATACACACACACACACACACACACAGAGACAAAACACACTCACTAACACACTCAGTCTCCTTTCACACATACATTCACAGAACACACTCACACAGGACACACTCAAACAGGGGACACACACACACTCCACCACATCAGAGGGGGAGGGCCCAGCTAGTGCAGCTCGCGGCCTGTGGGCCACATGCTAACTTACTCATGTTAATCTTTTCCCGGGTTTTCTCTCATCTCTGTGACTCAGATGCTGAACCACAAACTTGCTCCAAGTTCCCTTAGTTCTCCTTAATGAACACGTTTTGGTCATTTCCAAGCCTGTAGCTTTAAAAGCCCCTGATACATATTTTTATTTTTTTCCAATACAAAATGTGTTTACAAAAAGTTCAACCCTCATCTAGTATGGATTTTAATTTGGTTCGTTGTTAGATGGTGTGCTATCTTACACCGTGGGGGAAACCGGTGTCTTGTCACCAGTGGTTTTAGTGGAAGGTAAAAACATGTGTTCACATGTTTGTTTGTTTTTTGCAAGCGTTTACCCACCTTGGCGAAAATGGCAATGTTTTCAGACTTCAAAAGTTTTCATTTTTTTTATTTAATTTTATTTAACCGGGTGGGCTAGTTCTCATTTACAACTGCGACCTGGCCAAGATAAAGCAAAGCAGTGCGACACAAACAACAACACAGAGTTACACATGGAGTAAAACAAAACATACAGTCAATAACACAATAGAAAAAATAAATAAAATAAAGTCTATATACAGTGTGTGCAAATGAGGTAAGTAGTCCATGTTCTATGCCTTCAGTTTTGTAGATACAGTTATATCCTGGCCTCGCTACCCAAACTCCTTGCTCAGGGCCAAAACGCTACGCCACGCACACGGATGTTAAGTTTCTTCTCTGCAATGGATCTGGATCTGAGTACCTCCCCGACCCTTCACCTAATGCCAACACATTCTGGGGCCATCTGATTGGTCCAGAAATCAATGAGTATAGCCAGAGCTAGAACACACGTTGGTAAAGCGGCGGATTGAAAATTCGTCATTGCCTTTGATGATGGCAATCTCAGACTGAAGTATGTAGCGAATGACAGAGCAGCGGAAGAATTCAGTTTAAGTCGACAGAATAGATTTATCCAGTTTGAGTCGTCAGGCTAGTTATATCCAGTTTGAGTCGTCAGGCTAGTTATATCCAGTTTGATTCGCCAACCTAGTTATATCCAGTTTGATTGGTCAAGCTAGTTATATCCAGTTTGAGTCGTCAGGCTAGTTATATCCAGTTTGAGTCGTCAGGCTAGTTATATCCAGTTTGAGTCGTCAGGCTAGTTATATCCAGTTTGAGTCGTCAAGCTAGTTATATCCAGTTTGAGTCGTCAGGCTAGTTATATCCAGCGATCTAAAACAAATGGAAAAGATTAGCACTATGTGATTTATAGATTTTTATATTTTTTCTCCATTCAGTCTAAAACCATGATGATGTGGTGATCCGGCGAGACTGTCCTGTTTTTTCTTGAAGTCCGTAAACCAGTTTCAAACCAGCCAACTCATTGCTATCTATGCCGATTCATGGTGAGTGGTCTTTGAAGCAGAGTGTCATGAGGGGACTTCTCACAGCTGGAATCCCCTTTCAGGGTTTCATGTGGTTCTGTGATGTGGGAGACAGGTGTCAGAGAAGAAAGCATTAGTCTTTAGAGGGATTTGGTGGCAGCTGTGGGATCCACAGGCCTTGTGGCAGCCTAGTATGACACGATAGGGAATGTTTGACAGGTCATGTGGTAGCCAGTATTGGGGACTAGTAAACTACTGTACATTTACATTTCAACTAATAATTTAATAACATTTTTCAGTAGCTTGTTTGGTAGTTTAACAAAATTCAAATATTGGTAGTGTTTTCAGTAGTTAATTACTTATTTGCCATGTAGTAGTGAAGCTAACTACTGGAACTACACACTACTGTTTTACCATGTAGCGGTGTAGCTAACTACTGGAACTACACACTACTGTTTTACCATGTAGCGGTGTAGCTAACTACTGGAACTACACATTACTGTTTTACCATATAGCGGTGTAGCTAACTACTGGAACTACACACTACTGTTTTACCATGTAGTGGTGTAGCTAACTACTGGAACTACACACTACTGTTTTACCATGTAGCGGTGTAGCTAACTACTGGAACTACACACTACTGTTTTACCATGTAGCGGTGTAGCTAACTACTGGAACTACACACTACTGTTTTACCATGTAGCGGTGTAGCTAACTACTGGAACTACACACTACTGTTTTACCATGTAGCGGTGTAGCTAACTACTGGAACTACACACTACTGTTTTACCATGTAGCGGTGTAGCTAACTACTGGAACTACACACTACTTTTTTACCATGTAGCGGTGTAGCTAACTACTGGAACTACACACTACTGTTTTACCATGTAGCGGTGTAGCTAACTACTGGAACTACACACTACTGTTTTACCATGTAGCGGTGTAGCTAACTACTGGAACTACACACTACTGTTTTACCATGTAGCGGTGTAGCTAACTACTGGAACTACACACTACTGTTTTACCATGTAGCGGTGTAGCTAACTACTGGAACTACACACTACTGCTTTACCATGTAGCGGTGTAGCTAACTACTGGAACTACACACTACTGTTTTACCATGTAGCGGTGTAGCTAACTACTGGAACTACACACTACTGTTTTACCATGTAGCGGTGTAGCTAACTACTGGAACTACACACTACTGTTTTACCATGTAGCGGTGTAGCTAACTACTGGAACTACACACTACTGTTTTACCATGTAGCGGTGTAGCTAACTACTGGAACTACACACTACTGTTTTACCATGTAGCAGTGTAGCTAACTACTGGAACTACACATTACTGTTTCACCATGTAGCGGTGTAGCTAACTACTGGAACTACACACTACTGTTTCACCATGTAGCAGTGTAGCTAACTACTGGAACTACACACTACTGTTTCACCATGTAGCAGTGTAGCTAACTACTGGAACTACACACTACTTTTTTTGTCAAAAATAAAATATGGGTGAAGTTTGCAAGAATGTCCTTTTCTTTTTCAGGCATCAGACCTGCCTAACTCTCACTTGAAACACATTTTGTGTTTAATAGGCTCAGTTACACATTCTGTTAACATCTGACTCCAGAGTGATTTGTTCTTTCAATTTGTAGTCTGACATTTCAGATTTAAATATGAGCTAGTTTTCGAAGCAACTTTAAGTAAGCTATATTTTTCTTAAGGGTAGATTTAGTGTAGCTCGACTTCTTCCAGTGTGAAGTATTGTAATTGGTAGCTTGGTAAACTAAACTCAGCAACAACAAAAAAGAAACATCCTCACACTGTCAACTGCGTTGATTTTCAACAAACTTAACGTGTAAATATTTGTATGAACATAAGATTCAACAACTGAGACATAAACTGAACACGTTCTACAGACATGTGACTAACAGAAATGGAATAATGTGTCCCTGAACAAAGGGGGGGGGGTCAAAATCAAAAGTAACAGTCAGTATCTGGTGTGGCCACCAGCTGCATTAAGTACTGCAGTGCATCTCCTCCTCATGGACTGCACCAGATTTGCCATTTCTTGCTGTGAGATGTTACCCCACTCTTCCACCAAGGCACCTGCAAGTTCCCAGACATTTCTGGGGGGAATGGCCCTAGCCCTCACCCTCCGATCCAACAGGTCCCAGGCGTGCTCAATGGGATTGAGATCCGGACCCTTCGCTGGCCGTGGCAGAACACTGACATTCCTGTCTTGCAGGAAATCACGCACAGAATGAGCAGTACGGCTGATGGCATTGTCATGCTGGAGGGTCATGTCAGGATGAGCCTGCAGGAAGGGTACCACATGAGAGAGGAGTATGTCTTCCCTGTAACGCACAGTGGTGAGATTGCCTGCAATGACAACAAGCTCAGTCCGATGATGCTGTGACACACCACCCCAGACCATGACGGACCCTCCACCTCCAAATTGATCCCGCTCCAGAGTACAGGCCTCGGTGTAATGCTCATTCCTTCGACAACAAACGCGAATCTGACCATCACTCCTGGTGAGACAAAACCATGACTGTCTGGTCCAGCGACGGGGGGTTTGTGCCCATAGGCGACGTTGTTGCCGGTAATGTCTGGTGAGGACCTGCCTTACAACGGGCCTACAAGCCCTCAGTCCAGCCTCTCTCAGCCTATTGCGGACAGTCTGAGCACTGATGGAGGGATTGTGCGTTCCTGGTGTAACTCGGGCAGTTGTTGTTTCCATCCTGTCCCGCAGGTGTGACATTCCGATGTACCTATCCTGAGCAGGTGTTGTTACACGTGGTCTGCCACTGCGAGGACAATCAGCTGTCCGTCCTGTCTCCCTGTAGCGCTGTCTTAGGCGTCTTACAGTAAGGACATTGCAATTTATTGCACTGGACACATCTGCAGTCATCATGCTTCCTTGCAGCATGCCTAAGGCACATTCACGCAGATGAGCAGGGACCCTGGGCCTCTTTCCTTTGGTGTTTTTCAGAGTCAGCAAATAGGCCTCTTTAGTGTCCTAAGTTTTCATAACTGTGACATTAATTGCCTACCGTCTGTCAGCTGATAGTGTCTTAACGACCATTCCACAGGTGCATGTTCATTATTTGTTTATGGATCATTGAACAAGCATGGGAAACAGTGTTTAAACCCTTTGCAATGAAGATCTGTGAAGTTATTTATATTTTTATGAAATATCTTTGAAAGACAGGGTCCTGAAAAAGGAACGTTTTTTGTTGGTGTTGTTGCTGAGTTTATATTTTCAGAGTAGCTTCCCCTACACGATAGTGAATGTTTGACAGGTTGTCCAGCCACTTGCCCCACAGCACAATGAATCATCTGGGGATTTAGACTTTTGGATGTGTAACTGGTAAAGTCCCCTATAACCTCAAACGTATGGTGTAAATTTTAGGACAGCCACACCCCTTCTTGAGTCAATCATCAGCTAAGGATGTCCCTAAAATGTACACCACACTAACCTGTGATCCGGCATGTCAATGCCAGCTGTGTGTGACGCTGCAGTTTGGTGTACAGCAGCCCCCAGAGGCAGCATCTGTGTTGTGAGTGCCAACCATGGTTCTGACTCAAGGTTGTAGTTTTCCCACTCAACCCCCTCACTGTGAAAACAAAGCCTGTTTAGTTCTCTGATCTTCTGACATGCTGGCCTCCTCGTGGTGGAGGACAGATGTACACTGGGTAGTCTATTTGATCTCTCAGATGTACTGAGGAGCCTATCAACACTCTAACATTGGAATGTGGTGAAGTGTTGATAAATCATATTTTCTCACATTTGTCAGTTATGTGGTAGGCATTACCAGTAGCAAATTGCCTTTTGAAGTGTATGTTGCCTCACCAACCACATGTTGACTGATCCATAGCAATGTACAGGATAAATTAGGGTTAAGGACACAACCGATTTGTATCATGAAGTCATCTTGGGTATTTCGAACCAGCAACCTTTCAGCAACTGGCCCAACGCTCTTAACCACTAGGCTACAACAACAACAGAGTTTCTGGAAACAATAAATACCGTTTTTTTCACTCACACCCCTTACCGAAAAAATAAGCTTCTGGCAAAAGCTGTGGCAAACCTTTGGCCCAAAATTGGCAGCAAGCTCATATTTTCACAATCAAATTAGTTGGCAAACAATTATGGTAAACTTGTGGCGAACATTCTGTTTGCTGCAAACTCAGTATGAATAGGCAAATTAAATCAGCTTTTTGATTAAACAACATTGACATGTATCTACATAAACCAAATCACATAACTTTAAATGAACTTACTTCACAGAGAAACTAAACACACTATATGTAGTAAATATACTAAACATGTATACAATGTCTTTAACAGATAAAAAAATAAAATAATTCTACAACATGAAATCAGCATGGTAATGAAGAAAATGAAAGTCCTTCGTCCAACGCTTCGGCGCCCAGGAAGCAGTTGTTGTTGGTGGTTAACTGCCTTGCTCAAGTGCAAATTGGCAGATTTCTCTGGATCGCGGCATCTGGCCGGCAACCTAGTTTGCTTGGTCATCTAGGCTGCCCTCTCACATTTGACTCTGTTATGAGCACAAAGTATTCAATGAATTATAAATTCCTTTTAACAAACAGTTTTCAAAATACACAACAAATCTTTTAACGTGTACCTGGCAAGACCCAGCAACTGCTCAAGCTTGGTGTGTCCAGAGGATAAAAAAAGATGGCGTTTACAAAATACTCACTGCGTGTAAGTCGTTTTATGTTCTTCTTTAACTTCAGGCTATAGTCAAGACGTCCAAAAGCAAGAGCGTTTCCTGGTCCATCTCTTCCGCTGCAAAAGAGAGTACCTAATCAGTTGCACAACTGAATGCATTAAACCCGAAATGTGTCTTATGCATTTAACCTAACCCCTCTGAATCAGAGAGGAGCGCTTTAACCTAACCCCTCTGAATCAGAGAGGTGGCGGGGGGGGCTGCCTTAATTGATATGAACGGCGCCAAGGAAGCAGTTGTTGTTGGGGGTTAAATGCCTTCCTCAAGGGCAGATAAGCAGATTTCTCCACCTTGCTGGCTCGGGGATTCAAACCAGTGACCTATCAGTTACTGGCCCAACACTTGTAACCGCTTAACTGCTTACGGGGGAGATTTTTAAAGGTTAGTTTCACCCCACATTTCTAAATTAAATACTTTGAGGGAAGGGTTGATAAGCCAGATCAAATGGTTGAACAAAGGCAAGAGAGTGAGGAAAGAGCTAAATTAATAGGGGCGGCGGTAGCTTCCTGGTTAGAAAGAAAGGTCACTATTCGAACCCCTGAGCTGCCTGCGAGGAAATCTGGAAATCTCCGTCAGCCAGAGAGTTACCAGCTACAATATCTCTGTATGCTACCAACTGCTGTGGTGCCCTTGAGCAATGCACTTTACACCTAAGTGCCCATGAGCTGCTCACAGGCTTTGATGTGTGTGTCGTGTGTCATGTTGGTCACTTGTGACAGAATATCTGTGCAAATGACCAATAGAACAAGCTATGGTAAAAATGAAGGCCAGACTATCTATGGTAGCTGTGCATGTAATGTATCTAGTCCCAAAGTGGCTGCATGGTTCTAAGAGGCGAAGTTAAGTCTTTCAAGTTTCCATTAAGGTTGTATTATTGATTATCGATGACAATGTGGAAGACGTAGATGCTGTTTTACACACGGTCAATGAAAATCTGTGTTATTCCCCCCCCCCCCCCCCCAAAAAAAAAGCTCTGTCCCTACACTCAAAAAGGAATTTCTCAGTTTTACTTACCCCCAAACTTTGGAATCAAAGAGACCATGCAGGTTCCACTCACTCAGCGTATCTTTACAAAGCTGTCCATTCATTGGCCTTGACCTCTGCATTTAAGTACAGAAATAAAGACATTTTAGAAACATACGTACTAGTTTAAAGCAATGAAAGATCTAATTGTGACAAATAATTTATGTATGGGCTACATTTATGAGAATAAGATATGTAATTTACTTACCTTATCAATCTTGAAGACAATACACTCATTTATTAAATCTATTTATTTTTTATTTAACCTTTATTTAACTAGGCAAATCATTTATCACTCAAAGTGTTATGAGTGAGGTCACCACAAACATATTTCCAGGGTGTCGATGCATCCTCCTCCCAACACAGCCTTTCCCAACACCACGAGTAGGATAGGCTTTGCTCTGATGTCAAATCAACTCATATTGTTGCTAGCTAGCTACCTTAGCTGTTGTGCTAGCTAACATGCTACTGAACCATGGCACTAGCATATTGACAGGCATAATTAGTATTAAAAGACAGCAACGTATTCACCTACAAATATAAGTGTTTTTGGCACATCATTAGTTAGCTAGCTAGCTAGCTACCAATCACATGAATTGTGGAAAAATATGCTATCTAATGATAGCTAGCTAAACGCAAGCCGGTCAGTCAGTGGCGCTGACTGATTGATACTAGACATCATCACACGTGTGATAGAACAGCAGAATGTACTGCAATTTTTTTTTACCACACTGCTCCCCTCTGTTTCATCCCCAAAACAAAAACAATAACAATGGTGCTGGGACGGACAGTGGCACCTGTTCCACTAATGCAGATTCCATCCTTAAATGAACAATAACTTTTAAGGTTTATTGATTAAATACTTCATAATCCCTTTATACGGCCAGATTCTACAAAAAATTATTCATAACCAAATATCATGCTATTAAAAGGGTGGCGAAAGGGTTATGCCATATTTGGCAAGCACCAGAGGAATACCTTCAATATCTTGCTTTATGCTGTATAACTTTGCTGATACAGTATTTTAAAGCATTGACATAGTGCCTATGAAGACTTTTAAGAATGCTTTACAAAGCATTTATAAGTTTCTATACTTTAAAGTGGGTCTGGAAATAAAAATCCAAGTAAAGCCATGAATCAAAAATCTCTCTGTAGTCTCATCACAACAGAGATGCCAAGTTAGACAGGATATCGCCCATTCACTGTCCCCATAGGCCCTCACACATACTCACATTCTTAAATAGGCAGGATTCATCCATCCATCCTGTTTCTCTGTGTGTTAAAGAGATTACGCATGCAGGGAGAGAATTACTATATTTGGCCCTGCTGCCAAGTAAGCTGTAAAAGATCACTTGAGCACCATGTGTCTGTGGGACGGTGGTGCGCCTCTCTCTCTCTCTCTCTCTCCTCTCTCCCCTCTCCTCTCTCTCTCCCCTCTCTCCCCCTCTCTCTCTCCCCTCTCTCCCCCTCTCTCGCGCTCTCTCTCTTGCTCCACTCTCTTCTCTCTCCTCTCTCTCTCTTCTCTCTCCTCTCTCTCTCTCTCTCTCTCGCTCCACTCTCTTCTCGCTCCACTCTCTTCTCTCTCCACTCTCTTCTCTCTCCACTTATTTCCCATATTTCCCTCAGATTACACAGATCCACAAAGAATTTGAAAACAAACCCAACTTTGGTAAACTCTCATATCTACTGTGTGAAATACCACAGTGTGCCATCACAGCAGCAAGATATGTGACTTGTTGCCACAAGAAAAGGGCGACCAGTGAAGAACAAACACCATTGTAAATATAACCCATATTTCTGTTTTTTTATTTTCCCTTTTGTACTTTAACCATTTGCACATTGTTACAACACTGTATATACATATATTGCTGTTAATTTTTAGTTAATTTTTATTGTTTATTTCACTTTTGTATATTATCTACTACACTTGCTTTGGCAATGTTAACATATATTTCCCATGCCAATAAAGCCCCTTGAATTGAATTGAGAGAGTGAGGGAATGTGTGTGTGTGTGTGTCTGCTTTTGTGTGGCAGAAGAAGTTTGCAATCCTAGCATCATGTGTTGGGTTACCTTGCCACAGACCTGAAGACCTGTATTTGAACTAACATATAATCTTTAGGTAAGCAGGCCAACATAACATGAACTATCACTTGGTTCTTTTACTCAGAAACCTATACCATTTTTACCCATGAGCCCTACACGTTTACCCATGAGCCCTACATGTTTATCCATGAGCCCTACATATATCCCAATGAGCCCTACGTGTTTACCAATGAGTCCTACATATATCCCAATGAGCCCTACATGTTTATCCATGAGCCCTACATGTTTACCCATGAGCCCTACATATATCCCAATGAGCCCTACATGTTTATCCATGAGCCCTACATGCTTATCCATGAGCCCTACATGTTTATCCATGAGCCCTACATATATCCCAATGAGTTCTACATGTTTATCCATGAGCCCTACATATATCCCAATGAGTTCTACATGTTTATCCATGAGCCCTACATGTTTATCCATGAGCCCTACATATATCCCAATGAGCCCTACATGTTTATCCATGAGCCCTACATAGATCCCAATGAGCCCTACATGTTTATCCATGAGCCCTACATGTTTACCCATGAGCCCTACATATATCCCAATGAGCCTCACATATATCCCAATGAGCCCTACATGTTTACGCATGAGGCCTACATTTTTACCCATGAGTCCTACATATATCCCAATGAGCCCTACATGTTTACCCATGATCCCTACATGTTCACCAATGTGCCCTACATGTTTCCCAATGAGCCCTACATGTTTACCCATGAGCCCTACATGTTCACCAATGAGCCCTACATGTTTACCCATGAGCCCTACATGTTTACCCATGAGCCCTACATGTTCACCAATGTGCCCGACATGTTTCCCAATGAGCCCTACATGTTTACCCATGAGCCCTACATGTTTACCCATAAGCCCTACATATATCCCAATGAGTCCCACATGTTTACCCATAAGCCCTACATATGTCCCAATGAGCCCTACATGTTTACCCATAAGCCCTACATATATCCCAATGAGTCCCACATGTTGACCGATGCGCACGTTTTGCCTTTCACTAATGTGAATGTACTGACTCAGTTTCTTCTGACATTGCATTGAGGAAGTGTTTTTTTTTTGCATGTTGGTTTTCCTCCCCTTTCACCCTGTCAGTATATATTTATCTTGGGCTTGTAGGAATAGTTTGAAAATGCATTACTGGTGTCCATAGGCTTTACTCACCGTAACATCAAACAGTGGGTACCACACAACTAAGACGTCACTGTGTTTAGTTGGCTCACTCACGCAGGCAGACACCCACACCTACACTCGCCATCTCTGATATAACTGTCCACATCTCTCCGTCTGTCACCCTGTATGACCCATCCCTGCTATGAAGGAGATGCTGAGGATGCGGTGAGGTGAGGTTATAGGGGGGGAGGGGGGATTCCTCCTGCGTCATCTACAACGTGGTTCTCTCTGCGTCGCTTCCTTCTCTGTCCTCCGTTCACTAGCCTGAAAACAAAAGCTGCCCAGTGGGAGGTGTGTTACTCACTTCAGGGGGGGAGGGGGGGGGGGGATGTTGGAAATCGGGACACCAGGTGACTACAATGTCAACTTTTTTTTCCTGAGTTGAACCGACTGGTGTGGGTGTCTTCGACATTCTGTTAAAAAGAGGTGTAGGTTTGCAAACAAAGTAGCCCGTTTTCATGTTTAATGTTGCAGCAGTAGCAGGGGAGAAACATTTGGACTTTCTCCTGAAATGTGCTAATGTATGTTTTATTCACATTGTGAGCTAACCTGTGTTCTGGTGAAAATGTTACGAGTGGGAAACTGTCTTGTTCTTCAAGCCTTGTAGATACAGTTTAAGGTCTCTTAGTTGTAAGACCAGTTTCGTGTTTGTTGAAAATGTTATTGAATTACAGCAGCTTTTAGTATTATCTATTTTTTGGGGGGGGGGACTGATATCAGTAGCTTCAGTCCTGTCAGTTCAATTGCCACTTTGGTAAAAACCCAGAGGGTGATTTGACATGATGTGGCTTACTTGCCTGACTACTCAAACTGAATTATTCCACGCTGCTCTATGTTCGCTACAGAATTCAGTCTGAGACTGACATCATTGAAGTCATTTGTGGTTGATGTCAAAATGGGAGGGGGGGGGGGGGTCGTACAAAACAAAGTCTGTAGCTCAGTTGGTAGAGCATAGCGCTTGCAACGCCAAGATAGTGGGTTTGATTCTTGGCACCACACATAACGTGTATGTATGTATGAATGTAAGTTGCTTTGGCTGAAAGCATCTGCTAAACGGCATATATTATTATCAGCAGTTGGATCGCCTCTAACCAATCAGAGTATAAAAGACAACGACGGATTTTTCAAAACGTCGCTTTACCCACGTGTGTTCTGGCTCTGGTCCAAACCCATCGGTTTCTGGGACCAATCAGAACGCTTAGAATGTGTTTGTGTTCTATAAATTGTTGGGGAGGTAGTCAGATCCAGACTCATTGCGGAGAAGAAACGTTTGTGGGCGTGGCGTTTGGCCGGAGCATTGAGTTTGGGTAGCCAGGTAAGGGGTTTACGTCACAATACGGATCTTTTTTGCACTAATTGGTGTTTTGACCAATCAGATCAGCTCTGAAAAATATCTGATGTGATAAGATCTTATGTGATTGGTCAAAAGACCAATTAGTGGGAAAAATATCAGAATTGGCCTGCCTGTTTAAACGCAGCCTATAGACCCATACACAATCGGCCTCAACAACGTACGTACAACAGTGAAAAAAAGAAGAGAATCCTATCTCAATGGGACTCACCTGGATAAATAAAGGATATATCAACTAAAAATATCTTCATTACATAAGTATTCCTCCATTTTTGTAGAATGACAATATTATATTGCCACAAATGGTACTACGCCGAGACGTGCTGAATGTTTTCAAAATCTCTACATGTAGCCTATAGCCTGTTTCATCCTCACACGATCAAACACAGATGAATCCAAGCTGTCTAGACCATGATTTAACATCCACCTGTTTTCTATAAAACGTTTCATTACCACATCGGAGAATGGGAGTCCAACCTGAGGATAAGGCTGCAGCTGACAAGGACGACAATGGGGTAAGGGATCTCTGTGCTAATGGTGCATTTCCACTAAAGTATTTAAGAGTATTTTGACCTCCGAGGCCTAACCCAAAACAAGTCGAAGTACTTGGGTTGTGGGTCTAGTGGCGCTCCTATGGAAAAACACCTTGGTTCTGATTTGAGATTTGATCTTATTATTATAGTGTTTTTTATGCTCTCATGTCCACTGTTGTTTTACTGTTAAATTTGTCTCATTTCGAAAAACATTGTGTTTTTATTTTTCCTCACCTTGTATTTTTCATTTGTTAAGCACTTTGAAATGCATCCTCTGTAAGAAATGTGCTCTATAAATAAAGTTGGATTTGATTTGATGACTCTCCAGTACAAAAATGCCGATTGCCGTTCCCATGATTTCATCCTTTGGAATGACACTCAGGATTACAGGTGTGGGTTTAGATGCTAATCCGTATCAATAGACAAATCTGTCTCACAGGTCCTCCCCTGTAATCCTCCACTAATGTTTCCAGATGGACCCACGGTATGGTTACCTCATGAGCAATGGTGGAAAAAGTACTCAATTGTCACACTTGAGCAAAAGTAAAGATACCTTAATAGAAAATTACTCAAGTAAAAGTGAAAGTCACCCAGTAAAATACTACTTGAGTAAAAGTCTAAAAGTATTTGGTTTTAAATATACTTAAGTATCAAAAGTAAATAGAATTGCTCAAATGTATCAAAAGTAAAAGTATAAACCATTTCAAATTCCTTATATTAAGCAAAGCAGACGGCATAATTTTCTTTTCTTTTTTTATTGGCGGATTGCCAGGGGCACGCTCCAACACTCAGACATAGTTTACAAACTAAGCATTTGTGTTTAGTGAGTCCGCCAGATCAGAGGCAGTAGGGATGACCAGGGATGTTCTCTTGATAAGTGTGTGAATTGGACCATTTTCCTGTCAAAATGTAATGAGTACTTTTGGGTGTCAGGGAAAATGTATGGAGTAAAAAGTACATTATTTTCTTTAGGAATGTAGTGATGTAAAAGTTGGCAAACATATTAATAGTAAAGTAAAGTACAGATACCCCCCAAAACTACTTAAATAGTACTTTCAAGTATTTTTACTAAAGTACTGTACACCACTGCTCATGAGGTTACATCACGAGGTCTCTTCTCCTCAACTGTACTGCTATCCATAATATGGTTACCTCATGATGTCTCCTGTACTGCTATCCACCACCCCAACCTCTATACCCACCACCCCTATACCCACCACCCCAACCCCTATACCCACCACCCCAACCTCTATACCCACCACCCCTATACCCACCACCCCAACCCCTATACCCACCACCCCAACCTCTATACCCACCACCCCTATACCCACCACCCCAACACCTATATCCACCACCCCTATACCCACCACCCCTATACCCACCACCCCTATACCCACCACCCCAACCCCTATACCCACCACCCCTATACCCACCACCCCAACCCCTATACCCACCACCCCTATACCCACCACCCCTATACCCACCACCCCTATAACCACCACCCCAACCCCTATACCCACCACCCCTATACCCACCACCCCAACCCCTATACCCACCACCTCTATACCCACCACCCCTATACCCACCACCCCAACCCCTATACCCACCACCCCAACCCCTATACCCACCACCCCTATATCCACCACCCCAACCCCTATACCTACCACCCCTATATCCACCACCCCTATACCCACCACCCCAACCCCTATACCCACCACCCCTATACCCACCACCCCAACCTCTATACCCACCACCCGAACCCCTATACCCACCACCCTTACCCCTATACCCACCACCCCTATACCCACCACCCCTATACCCACCACCCCAACCACTATACCCACCACCCCAACCACTACACCCACCACCCCAACCCCTATACCCACCACCCCAACCCCTATACCCACCACCCCTATACCCACCACCCCAACCCCTATACCCACCACCCCTATACCCACCACCCCAACCCCTATACCCACCACCCCTACCCCTATACCCACCACCCCTATACCCACCACCCCTATATCCACCACCCCTACCCCTATACCCACCACCCCTATACCGACCACCCCTATACCCACCACCCCAACCCCTATACCCACCACCCCTATACCGACCACCCCTATATCCACCACCCCTATACCCACCACCCCTATACCCACCACCCCTACCCCTATACCCACCACCCCCAACACCTATACCCACCACCCCAACCCCTATACCCACCACCCCTATATCCACCACCCCAACACCTATACCCACCACCCCAACCCCTATACCCACCACCCCCCAACCCCTATACCCACCACCCCTATACCCACCACCCCAACACCTATACCCACCACCCCAACACCAATACCACCACCCCAACCTCTATACCCACCACCACTATACCCACCACCCCAACCCCTATACCAACCACCCCAACACCTATACCCACCACCCCAACCCCTATACCCACCACCCCTATACCCACCACCCCAACCCCTATACCCACCACCCCTATACCCACCACCCCAACCCCTATACCCACCACCCCAACCCCTATACCCACCATCCCAACCCCTATACCCACCACCCCAACCCCTATACCCACCACCCCTATATCCACCACCCCAACACCTATACCCACCACCCCAACACCTATACCCACCACCCCTTTACCCACCACCCCAACACCTATACCCACCACCCCTATACCCACCACCCCTATACCCACCACCCAACACCTATACCCACCACCCCAACCCCTATACCTAACACCCCAACACCTATACCCACCACCCCTATACCCACCACCCCTATACCCACCACCCCAACACCTATACCCACCACCCCTATACCCACCACCCCTACCCCTATACCCACCACCCCTATACCCACCACCACAACCCCTATACCCACCACCCCTATACCCACCACCCCAACCCCTATACCCACCACCCCTATACCCACCACCCCTATACCCACCACCCCAACCCCTATACCTAACACCCCAACACCTATACCCACCACCCCTATACCCACCACCCCTATACCCACCACCCCAACACCTATACCCACCACCCCAACCCCTATACCCACCACCCCTATACCCACCACCCCTATACCCACCACCCCAACACCTATACCCACCACCCCTATACCCACCACCCCAACCCCTATACCCACCACCCCTACCCCTATACCCACCACCCCTATACCCACCACCCCAACCCCTATACCCACCACCCCTATACCCACCACCCCTATACCCACCTCTCCTATACCCACCACCCCAACCTCTATACCCACCACCCCTATATCCATCACCCCAACCCCTATACCCACCACCCCTATACCCACCACCCCAACCTCTATACCCACCACCACGATACCCACCACCCCAACCCCTATACCAACCACCCCAACACCTATACCCACCACCCCTATACCCACCACCCCAACACCTATACCCACCACCCCAACACCTATACCCACCACCCCAACCCCTATACCCACCACCCCTATACCCACCACCCCAACCTCTATACCCACCACCACGATACCCACCACCCCAACCCCTATACCCACCACCCCAACCCCTATACCCACCACCCCTATACCCACCACCCCAACACCTATACCCACCACCCCAACACCTATACCCACCACCCCTATACCCACCACCCCAACCCCTATACCCACCACACCTATACCCACCACCCCAACCCCTATACCCACCACCCCAACACCTATACCCACCACCCCAACACCTATACCCACCACCCCTATACCCACCACCCCAACCCCTATATCCACCACACCTATACCCACCACCCCAACCCCTACACCCACCACCCCAACCCCTATACCCACCACACCTACACCCACCACCCCAACCCCTATATCCACCACCCCAACCCCTACACCCACCACCCCAACCCCTATACCCACCACCCCTATACCCACCACCCCAACCTCTATACCCACCACCACGATACCCACCACCCCAACCCCTATACCCAACCACCCCAACACCTATACCCACCACCCCTATACCCACCACCCCAACACCTATACCCACCACCCCAACACCTATACTCACCACCCCAACACCTATACCCACCACCCCAACCCCTATACCCACCACCCCACACCTATACCCACCACCCCAACACCTATACCCACCACCCCTATACCCACCACCCCAACCCCTATACCCACCACCCCTATACCCACCACACCTATATCCACCACCCCTATACCCACCACACCTATACCCACCACCCCTATACCCACCACCCCTATACCCACCACCCCTATACCCACCACACCTATACCCACCACCCCTATACCCACCACACCTATACCCACCACCCCTATACCCACCACACCTATATCCACCACCCCTATACCCACCACACCTATACCCACCACCCCTATACCCACCACACCTATATCCACCACCCCAACCCTATACCCACCACCCCTATATCCACCACCCCAACCCCTATACCCACCACCCCTATATCCACCACCCCTATACCCACCACACCTATATCCACCACCCCAACCCCTATACCCACCACCCCTATATCCACCACCCCAACCCCTATACCCACCACCCCTATATCCACCACCCCTATACCCACCACACCTATATCCACCACCCCAACCCCTATACCCACCACCCCTATACCCACCACCCCTACCCCTATACCCACCACCCCTATACCCACCACCCCTATACCCACCACCCCTATATCCACCACCCCTATACCCACCACCCCAACCCCTATACCCACCACCCCAACCCCTATACCCACCACCCCTATACCCACCACACCTATACCCACCACCCCTACCCCTATACCCACCACCCCTATACCCACCACACCTATACCCACCACCCCTACCCCTATACCCACCACCCCTATACCCACCACCCCTATACCCACCACCACCACCCCTATACCCACCACCCCTATACCCACCACCACCACCCCTATACCCACCACCCCTATACCCACCACCCCTATACCCACCACACCTATACCCACCACACCTATACCCACCACCCCTACCCCTATACCCACCACCCCTATACCCACCACCCCTATATCCACCACCCCTATACCCACCACCCCTATACCCACCACCCCTATACCCACCACCCCTATACCCACCACACCTATATCCACCACCCCTATACCACCACCCCTATACCCACCACCCCTATACCCACCACCCCTAGTACCCCCACCCCTATACCCACCACCCTATACCCACCACCCCCTATACCCACCACCCCTATACCCACCACCCCTATACCCACCACCCCCCTATACCCACCACCCCTATACCACACCACCCCTATCCCACACCCCTATACCCACCACCCTATACCCACCACCCCTATACCCACCACACCTATACCCACCCACCCCTATACCCACCACCCCTATACCCACCACCCCTATACCCACCACCCCTATACCCACCACCCCTATACCCACCACCCCTATACCCACCACCCCTATACCCACCACCCCTATACCCACCACCCCTATACCCACCACACCCCTATACCCACCACCCTATACCCACCACCCCTATACCCACCACACCTATACCCACCACCCCTATACCCACACCCTATACCCACCACCCCTATACCACACCCCTACCCACCACCCCTATACCCACCACCCCTATACCCACCACCCTATACCCACCACCTCTATACCCACCACCCCTATACCCACCACCCCTATACCCACCACCCCTATACCCACCACCCCCTAACCCACCACCCCTATACCCACCACCCCTATACCCACCACCCCTATACCCACCACCTCTACTAGACCCACCACCTCTATACCCACCACCCCTATACCCACCACCCTATACCCCCACCTCTATACCCACCACCCTATACCCACCACCCCTATACCCACCACCCCTATACCCACCACCCCTATACCCACCACCTCTATACCCACCACCCCTAAACCCCACCCGATACCCACTCACCCTATACCCACCACCCCTATACCCACCACCCCTATATCCCACCACCCCTGACCCACCACCCCTATACCCACCACCCCATTACCCACACACCCTATTACCACAACCCCTAATATCAACCACCCCGATAAACCCACCACCCCGATAACCACCAACCACCCCTATAACCCACCACCCCTATACCCACCACCCCGAATACCCACCACCCCTATACCCCCCCCCCTATAACCCACGCACCCCTTACCGACCACCCCTATAGTCCCCACCCCTATACCCACCACCCCTATACCCACCACCCCTATAAAAAATACCCACCACCCCTATACCCACCACCCCTAGACCCCATACCACACCCCTACCCCTATACCCACCACCCTACCCCTATAGACCCACCACCCCTATACCCACCACCCCTATAACCCACCACCCCTACCCCATACCCCCCCCCTACCCCTATACCCACCACCCCTATACCCACCACCCCTATACCCACCACCCCTATACCCACCACCATACCCCTATACCCACCCCTATACCCACCACCCCTATAACCCACCACCCCTATAACCCCCACCACCCCTACCCCTATACCCACCCCTATACCCACCACCCCTATACCCACCACCCCTATACCCACCACACCTATACCCACCACCCCTATACCCACCACCCCCTATACCCACAACCCCTATACCCACCACCCCTATATCCACCACCCCTATATCCACCACCCCCTATACCCACCACCCCTATATCCACCACCCCTATATCCACCACCCCTATACCCACCACCCTATACCCACCCCTATACCCACCACCTCTATATCCACCACCCCCCACCCCTATACCCACCACCCCTATACCCACCACCCCTATACCCACCACCCCTATACCCACCACCCCTATACCCACCACCCCTATACCCACCACCCCTATATCCACCACCCCTATATCCACCACCCCTATACCCACCACCCCTATATCCACCACCCCTATATCCACCACCCCTATACCCACCACCCCTATACCCACCCCTATACCCACCACCTCTATACCCACCACCCCCACCCCTATACCCACCACCCCTACCCCTATACCCACCACCTCTATACCCACCACCCCCACCCCTATACCCACCACCCCTATACCCACCACCCCCACCCCTATACCCACCACCCCTATACCCACCACCCCTATACCCACCACCCCAACACCTATACCCACCACCTATACCCACCACCCCTAGCCCTATAACCCACCACCCCTATACCCCCACCCCTATACCCACCACCCCTATACCCACCACCCCTAGCCCTATACCCACCACCCCTATACCCACCACCCCTATACCCACCACCCCTATACCCCACCACCCCTATATCCACCACCCCTATACCCACCACCCCTATACCCACCACCCCTATACCCACCACCCCTATACCCACCACCCCTATACCCACCACCCCTATACCCACCACCCCTATACCCACCACCCCTACCCCTATACCCACCACCCCTATATCCAACCACCCCTATACCCACCACCCCTATACCCACCACCCCCTAGCCCTATACCCACCACCCCTATATCCACCACCCCTATACCCACCACCCCTATATCCACCACCCCTATATCCACCACCCCTATATCCACCACCCCTATATCCACCCCTATACCCACCACCCCTATACCCACCACCCCTATACCCACCACCCCTATACCCACCACCCCTAGCCACCACCCCTATATCCACCACCCCTATATCCACCACCCCTATATCCACCCCTATATCCACCACCCCTATATCCACCACCCCCATACCCCACCACCCCTATATCCACCACCACCACCCTATACCCACCACCCCAACCCCTATATCCACCACCCCTATACCCACCACCCCTATACCACCCCTATACCCACCACCTCTATATCCACCACCCCCACACCCCTATACCCCACACCCCTATAACCCACCACCCCTATACCCACCACCCCTATACCCACCACCCCTATACCCACCACCCTATATCCACCACCCCTATATCCACCACCCCTATAACCCACCACCCCTATATCCACCACCCCTATAATCCAACCACCCCTATACCCACCACCCCTATACCCACCCCTATATACCCACCACCTCTATACCCACCACCCCCCACCCCTATACCCACCACCCCTACCCCTATACCCACCACCTCTAAACCCACCACCCCCACCCCTATACCACCACCCTATACCCACCACCCCCACCCCTATACCCACCACCCCTATACCCACCACCCCTATACCCACCACCCCAACACCTATACCCACCACCTATACCCACCACCCCTAGCCCTATACCCACCACCCCTATACCCACCACCCTATACCCACCACCCCTATACCCACCACCCCTAGCCCTATACCCACCACCCCTATACCCACCACCCCTATACCCACCACCCCTATACCCACCACCCCTATATCCACCACCCCTATATCCACCACCCCTATACCCACCACCCCTATACCCACCACCCCTATACCCACCACCCCTATACCCACCACCCCTATACCCACCACCCCTATACCCACCACCCCTACCCCTATACCCACCACCCCTATATCCACCACCCCTATACCCCACCACCCCTATACCCACCACCCCTAGCCCTATACCCACCACCCCTATATCCACCACCCCTATACCCACCACCCCTATATCCACCACCCCTATATCCACCACCCCTATATCCCCACCCCTATATCCACCCCTATACCCACCACCCCTATACCCACCACCCCTATACCCACCACCCCTATACCCACCACCCCTATATCCACCACCCCTATATCCACCACCCCTATATCCACCACCCCTATATCCACCCCTATATCCACCACCCCTATATCCACCACCCCTATATCCACCACCCCTATACCCACCACCCCTATATCCACCACCACCACCCCTATACCCACCACCCCAACCCCTATATCCACCACCCCTATATCCACCCCTATACCCACCACCCCTATACCCACCACCCCTATACCCACCACCCCTATACCCACCACCCCTATACCCACCACCCCTATACCCACCACCCCTATATCCACCACCCCTATATCCACCACCCCTATATCCACCACCCCTATATCCACCACCCCTATATCCACCCCCTATATCCACCACCCCTATATCCACCACCCCTATATCCACCACCCCTATATCCACCACCCCTATACCCACCACCCCTATATCCACCACCACCACCCCTATACCCACCACCCCTATATCCACCACCCCTATATCCACCCCTATACCCACCACCCCTATACCCACCACCCCTCTATACCCACCACCCCTATACCACCACCCCTATACCCACCACCCCTATACCACCACCCCTATACCCACCACCCCTATACCCACCACCCCTATACCCACCACCCCTATATCCACCTCTATACCCACCACCCCTATACCCACCACCCCTATACCCACCACCCCTATATCCACCCACCCCTATTACCCACCCCCCCATACCCTATACCCACCACCCTATACCCACCACCCTATACCACCACCACCCTATACCCACCACCCCTATACCCCCCACCCCTATACCCACCACCCCTATACCCACCACCCCAACCCTATATCCACCACCCTATACCCACCACCCCTATACCCACCACCCCTATACCCACCACCCCTATACCCACCACCCCTATACCCACCACCCCTAGCCCTATACCCACCACCCCTATACCCACCACCCCTATACCCACCACCCCTATACCCACCACCCCTATATCCACCACCCCTATACCCCACCACCCCTATACCCACCACCCCTATACCCACCACCCCTATACCCACCACCCCTATACCCACCACCCCTATACCCACCACCCCTATACCCACCACCCCTACCCCTATACCCACCACCCCTATATCCACCACCCCTATACCCACCACCCCTATACCCACCACCCCTAGCCCTATACCCACCACCCCTATATCCACCACCCCCTATACCCAACACCCCTTATATCCACCACCCCTATATCCACCACCCCTATATCCACCACCCCTATATCCACCCCTATACCCACCACCCCTATACCCACCACCCTATACCCCACACCCCTATACCCACCACCCCTATATCCACCACCCCTATATCCACCACCCCTATATTCCACCACCCCTATATCCACCCCTATATCCACCACCCCTATATCCACCACCCCTATATCCACCACCCCTATACCCACCACCCCTATATCCACCACCACCACCCCTATACCCACCACCCCAACCCCTATATCCACCACCCCTATATCCACCCCTATACCCACCACCCCTATACCCACCACCCCTATACCCACCACCCCTATACCCACCACCCCTATACCCACCACCCCTATACCCACCACCCCTATATCCACCACCCCTATATCCACCACCCCTATATCCACCACCCCTATATCCACCACCCCTATATCCACCCCTATATCCACCACCCCTATATCCACCACCCCTATATCCACCACCCCTATACCCACCACCCCTATATCCACCACCACCACCCCTATACCCACCACCCCAACCCCTATATCCACCACCCCTATATCCACCCCTATACCCACCACCCCTATACCCACCACCCCTATACCCACCACCCCTATACCCACCACCCCTATACCCACCACCCCTATACCCACCACCCCTATACCCACCACCCCTATACCCACCACCCCTATACCCACCACCCCTATATCCACCTCTATACCCCCCACCCCTATACCCACCACCCCTATACCCACCACCCCTATATCCACCACCCCTATACCCACCACCCCTACCCCTATACCCACCACCCCTATACCCACCACCCCTATACCCACCACCCCTATACCCACCACCTCTATACCCACCACCCCTATACCCACCACCCCTATACCCACCACCCCAACCCCTATATCCACCACCCCTATACCCACCACCCCTATACCCACCACCCCTATACCCACCACCCCTATACCCACCACCCCTATACCCACCACCCCTATACCCACCACCCCTATACCCCACCACCCCTATATCCACCACCTCTATACCCACCACCCCTATACCCACCACCTCTATACCCACCACCTCTATACCCACCACCCCTATACCCACCACCCCTATACCCACCACCCCTATACCCACCACCCAACCCCTATACCCACCACCTCTATACCCACCACCCCTATACCCACCACCCCTATACCCACCACCCCAACCTCTATACCCACCACCCCTATACCCACCACCCCTACCCCTATACCCACCACCCCTATACCCACCACCCCTATACCCACCACCCCTACCCCTATACCCACCACCCCTATACCCACCACCCCTACCCCTATACCCACCACCCCTATACCCACCACCCCTACCCCTATACCCACCACCCCTATACCCACCACCCCTACCTCTATACCCACCACCCCTATACCCACCACCCCTATACCCACCACCCCTATACCCACCACCCCTATACCCACCACCCCTATACCCACCACCCCTATACCCACCACCCCTATACCCACCACCCCTATATCCACCACCCCTATACCCACCACCCCTATACCCACCACCCCTATACCCACCACCCCTATACCCACCACCCCTATACCCACCACCCCTATACCCACACCCCTATATCCACCACCCCTATATCCACCACCCCTATACCCACCACCCCTATACCCACCACCCCTACCTCTATACCCACCACCCCTATACCCACCACCCCTATACCCACCACCCCTATACCCACCACCCCTATACCCACCACCCCTATACCCACCACCCCTATACCCACCACCTCTATATCCACCATCTCACCATGTATGTATGATGCGAGAAGACAACATCACTGGGTAATAGTCAAGGCAGTTAGAAAATCTTGTTCCTCTGATATACTCAAAATAGATCAATTGAAAATGCCTTTGTAATTGGTCTGCAGGACGGTGTACATTTTAGTGCACCCACAGCTTCAAGCCTCACCCGTCCTTGCTGAGGAGGTCCTAAAATGTACATCGTACGACAGACCTAGCACGCCTCGGACATCAGAGGTTCACATCTGGAAACCTTCGCTACTTATTAAACATTTCCCCATTAAGTGATTTCTCTCTGGTGGTTTTTGCCAATTCCTTTCTACTAAAACTTCAACAAAAATAAACGACATATATTCATTTTCACAGCGTTTTTCCACAGGGCAGATGTGAAAATTGTCCTGTTTTAATCCACATATGTTTTGAGTCAAGTGAAAAGAGTTCACAGTGTGTTTCTTTTTGAGTATGTGTGTTAAAATCCTTTTGTTTCCTTTGTTTCACCAGCATGATAAGGATAATGTCATTTTCAACCGTAAACGTTTCACCATCCCTGCCACAGACAATAAAGCGCTACTATATTAATTTGGCATCAGTGAGGGGAAAACATCATTTTAGTACAGGGATGGGCAACTCTAGTCCCCTGGGTGTCACACTTTTGCCCCCAGCCCCAGCTAACACACCTGACTTCAATAATCAACCTATCATGAACGTCAGTTTAGAATGCAATTAGTATAACACGAGGAGTGGCGCTGCCCATCCCTGCTTCAGTACTAATTTGTATTACTCTTCTCTGCAGGCTGTTTCATTTCTTTCCCTCTAGTGTTATACTATAAATACAGGAGGTTGGTCTGAAACCAAGTCCGCTCAACGTCGACCCCTGGTTGGTATGACCCCATTGACCATTCTCACAAAATGGAGAGCTTGGGATATTCTGTGCCCAATCAAACTAATGGAATAGTCACAAAAAAAGTGCAATCCCGTTCATCTGGCCTCCCAGACAACACCGGATTCTGATGATCTGTTCTTTGTTTTTCCTCACTTCTATTAACAAGTTAAATCTGTACTCCTTAGTTGAAACAATAACAAAATGTAACTCCTACTCTGTTTTGGTAAAACAAAAAGCTGAGGGATGGTCCTGGAGAAATGTAACCACTCTCAAATCTATAGACAGAGCTATGGATGCAAGGACTGACAATCCATGATATCTAAATGATAGTTATAACCATGTTGAGGCTATACAGCGTTTGTTTTACGTAGCACACGGGGATGTGTGAAACGTATTCTTCAGCCTGAAGTGTCCCGTTTGTGTTGCCTCATTAGCTAGCTTGAAGTAGTGCGATCGGCTAAGACACTTAAGGAAGGACCGTCACTTGTGTTTGGGGGGCAGAGATCCCAAGTTTGTGCCAGGTATGGGCCGAATCGGGAGGAAGTGGTACTTGCTAAGCAAGCAGTGTCATGTCCTTTACAGTGTTGCCGTGACCCCGGATCTACAGATGTGCTGGGGTCGCTGTTGAGTAAGTTTGAGAGGTCAATGTAACACATGGGGGATGTGTGAAACTTATTCCTCAGCCTGTAGTGTCCCGCTTGCATCGCATCATTAGCTACCTTGGGATATTCTGTGCCTTATTATACAAACTATAAGCACGTACAGTTGCGGGTGTTGAAAATTGTTGCAATGCGTGTCTGAAAAAATGTGGATGCCCCCTTTTAATATACATGGAGATTTCATATATATGGGCACACCAGAAATCCTGGTTGGAGAATTCCGGATTTCCTGCTTATTCTCTCCTGATTACTGGGAATCATCCAACTGGGAATTTATTGAAAGTTCCCAGAATTTTTGCAACCCTTGGCACACATAACTCACACAGATGTTTAGAGCTGTTGTCAGTTAATTGATTCTGATGAATCAAGCATTTTATATTCATTTTAAATGACTGGATCCTAGTGACCTTAGGGACCCTAACTATAAGGAGCTACCGGAGGACGCAAGACCGTAAATAAAACTGGCCAAGACCGCATTTGGGGGTAACAGTTTGGTTTTCAAATCTGCACACTGCTGAGAGTAAGAAGCCTAAGCAGAAAACCGTGGGACAGTCATATCCTCTAAGAAAACCTGGGTTCAAATAGTATTTGTTTCCATTCAAATACTTTCAGTGTTTGATCAAGCCTGCCTGGAGTGCCAGATGGGTGGGATTTGAACCTTTGGAACTATTCCATTGGTTCTGTTACACCAAGCTAGCTTGAGAAAGCAATGCTAAAGAAAACAAAGAAAACCAAATACTACTTAACCCCAGGTCTGATGAAAGCATGTGGGAATGCAGAATGAAATGTAGAAAAACAGAGAGCATCCAAGAGATAAATGCTGATAAGAGCACTTGATGTGCTGCAGGTGCTGCTGTTGTCAATGAAGGGAGGAAGGCTGAACGGAAATCCCCCTACTGGCTCGACATATCTGCTGAAAGGAGAGCACATGCTTCTTACAAATGGGGAAAGATAATGTGTTCCTTCCCCAACAATCAGATCTGTTTGCGAAATATGTCCAGTTAGGTAAGTTAATATACCATTTCAAGTTCAGGTTTTTCCATGAGATGAGAAGTGTTGAAATAAAGATCCCCCCCAAAAACACCCATGTCGTGTTCATTAGGCCCCAGACAGAAGAAAAAAGGTCAGAAACTAAGTGAAACGGGAAGGTACTAGCTGAACATGTCAAATTAGAAAACACTAGTTTTTGTTTTCCGTTGCAAAACATTTTGGTACAGTCTGCCCTAATGAACACGACCCAGTGCAGCAGACCTGAATTATATTAGTATTCAATTTTCTTTCAGTGACATAAGCTGCACTCTATTGACCTTGTCTGAACCCAATCAAATTAATGGAATAGTCACAAAAAAGTGCAATCCCTTTCATCTGGCTTCCAAGACAACGCCGGATTCTATTGATCTGTTCTTTGTTTCTCCTCACTTCGATTAAGAACTTACATCTGTACTCCTTAGTTGAAACAATAACAAAGCGACACCCCGCCACTGTTTTGGTAAAAAAAAGCTGAGGGATGGTCCTGGAGAAATGTAACCACTCTCAAATCTATAGACAGAGCTATGGATGCAAGGACTGATAATCCATGATATTTAAATAATAGTTATAACCATGTTGAGGCTATATGGCGTTTGTTTGTGTAGCACACGGGAATGTGCGAAATGTATTCCTCAGCCTGAAGTGTCCCGTTTGCGTCGCCTCATTAGCTAGCTTGAAGTGGCGCGATCGGCTAAGACATTTGAGGGAGGACAGTCACTTGTGTTTGCGAGGCAGTGGTCCCGAGTTTGTGCCAGGTATGGGCAGAATCGGGAGGAAGTGGTCCCGGGTTTGCACCAGGTATGGGCAGAATCGGGAGGAAGTGGTCCCGGGTTTGCACCAGGTATGGGCCGAATCGGGAGGAAGTGGTCCCGGGTTTGCACCAGGTATGGGCCGTATCGGGAGGAAGTAGTTTTACATTTACAAACATTGGAGTAAAACAAGCTTGTATTTTGGTTTTAGTGGGGAACGACAGTTGAACTAAGCTCATGGGGCATTTATAAGTTATATTCTTCAAGAATCAATGGGTATATATATTGAATTTATAAATCCAAAAATGGATCCAGAAACTAAGGATTCTAGCTTTAAGGACAATCAATTAGTCTATAAGTCTATAACATCTTGGCCATGTTCTGTTATAATCTCCACCCGGCACAGCCAGAAGAGGACTGGCCACCCCTCATAGCCTGGTTCCTCTCTAGGTTTCTTCCTAGGTTTTGGCCTTTCTAGGGAGTTTTTCCCCTAGCCACCGTGCTTCTACACCTGCATTGCTTGCTGTTTGGGGTTTTAGGCTGGGTTTCTGTACAGCACTTTGATATATCAGCTGATGTAAGAAGGGCTATATAAATACATTTGATTTGATAAGTCACTGTGATGGTCCCATACTGTGCATCCTGCTCTATGTCCAAAAAAATAAGTGAGAAATGGAGAGTGAACAAAGTGTTTTTTGACAACCGCACACAAAGTCCACGGAAAAACACTTGCAAACGGCGTGCCTCTTTGAATGAAGCGCTATGGGTGGGACTCCTGAGACCAAAGGAAATCCTTATAGGAAGTTTCATCGGCTGACAGAAATGATTAGGCGCTCTCTCTTCACAGATGTCTGACCTGCAAAATCACTCAGGTGCTTTTTAAAGCAGGTTCAAGTTTCTATTTAATAAAAAAGCGATTAAATTATAATATTGTTTTAACAGCCTTTTTCCCGGTGTCCCCATGTGTTGCGGGTATTCGGTCCAACTGTTTCCTGTGTCAATAACATAAACACACAAGGAGACTTAAGGGCTTGAGCTGTTTTAAGTTGCGTTGGGTAACTAACTTCCTAAACAGATGCATGCTCTGTCCTTCCTTGTCCTCTCAAGAGTTGTGCAACAAGTAATGCCGAAGTCCATTTTCTTGCACAATCTATGGGAGAATCCCAATTGATTTTGGTCGGCTGCTCTCCTCCGTTCTTTTCCTTGACACTTTGACTTTTTTCTAAGGTAATCTCCCCCCAAAATCATCTGGCTAGTGACGTCAACAGGGGTGCAACCCCCCTCCCCCAAAATCATCTGGCTAGTGACGTCAACAGGGGTGCAACCCCCCTCCCCCAAAATCATCAGGCTAGTGTTTTCTACAGGGGTGCAATCCCCTCCCCCAAAATCATCAGGCTAGTGTTGTCTACAGGGGTGCAACCCCCCTCCCCCAAAATCATCTGGCTAGTGACGTCTACAGGGGTGCAACCCCCCCAACAAAAAAAACATGTGTAAAGTGATCAAAACCAGTTGAGCTTGTTCTGCAATACATTTTATAGATGAAAGGATAGGTAGTATATAGTTTATCCTCCGAGAAAAACAACAGCTGATTCAAAGGGGGTGTGTGGTGGATTTCATAACTCTGTAATAGGGAGCCCAAAGGATACGCTTGTGCTTTCTCAGTGGGAGGAGCTATGAATCGGCACTCAACCACTTATAGGTTTCTGCAGGAGGGGAGGACGGAAGAGTCAAGGAGAGGACAGCCTTTAGCTCAATTTGGGATTCTCCCTATATTACACTGTAGTCTGAGGGGAAGCCCCAACCAGAACATAGCTCTACCGAGACTCAATCCCGGGTCCAGTGACTGGCAATCCAACGCTTTAGCTGTTAAGCCAGGAGGTGGTGAGTTTGCTAGCTAGCTATGTTTACAGTATAAACAGAATTAAACAAGCATACAAAAATATGTTATAACCACAAGCATAATTTCACAACGCAAAAATGTCAACAAGAGTCTACTACAGTGTGTTAGACATAACATCTGCATTCAAAAGTTGATAGTATTGTTGTCCTAGTCGTAGAACTATATGTCCAGGATGACTTAGTGCTTCTCCATGGGAACATGCCTCAGTTTTCCACTCCGATGCTGTACCCGTGGAGGGAAAGAAAATGAACGAGGGGGAGAAGGAAGAAAGGAGAAAAGCGCATTTAATGACCTCATAAATCTGTCTCCACATGGTTTGTAGCTGAGCTCTCCAGCCCAGAGGCTAAAGACAGAGGCTAAAAGCTAAAGGCAGATGCTAAAGGAGTATTGAGACTTTTAGTTTCACATCTTTGAAATGTCATCTAAATGTATAAGCCATCCCTGGACAGTGCATCAAAAAAGTAAAACATTTTTGACGTTTTGACCCACCACGGGGAAAACGAGAGGTCTGGTTTCAATATTTCCCTTGTACCTAACGTAAAAATATAAATCTAACTTTATTTGGCACATGCTTGGTAAACAACAGGTGTAGACTAACAGTGAAATGCTTCCATAACCTTGTCTATTGGTGTACACACTGGTTGGTGGGTGTACAGGTCTCCCTTATGCATGGTATAAGACATAAAATAACATATGTATCTGCAACACACCTCTATTATGACGGGATTAGCCTTCGCTAGCCACATTTAATAAAATGGGTAACTCTTAAGCTAGTCCTCGTTGTTAAAACGTCGTATATTTAAAATTCTACATGTTAATTCCCCAAATAGGTCCCTAGAACCTAAGCACTTGTGACGATCGGTACCTACCTATCCCCTATCACAGATCCCAATAGTGAATAGAGGGTAGGGTCTGGGGTTCGGTTTAGAATTGGGATTGGGCAAAAGTCGTTGCAGTTTATGCACATTGCTTGGCGTGCCATAGTTGTGGTCACAAACAAGATACTCTGGGAAGTCCTTTTTTTGAACGTTGATCGAGTTGCTCATGGAGTTTTTAACCAGACAGTAACTCAGTGCTTCCCAAACTTGGGGTCAGGATCCCATGTGGGGTCCCATGAAATAGAAATAGGGCCCCTTGAGAAAATCTGTAATCGTATCAAACACATGAATAACTTGTTTCTCTTCTAATGGGTATTAGAATACAACATTTTAGAGTCTAACTAAGGACACTATAAAAAAAAAATATATGTGTATAAATGTACTTAAGTATCAAAATAAAAATGTTATACTCTATATTAAACAAACCAGTTAGTGCCATCCACCATACTACTCAGTACTACTCAGTATTACTCTCAACAAAGCAGTTAGAGCCATCCACAATACTACTTAGTACTACTCAGTACTACTCTCAACAAACCAGTTAGAGCCATCCACCACACTACTCAGTATTACTCTTAAAACTTTGGATGCTGTCTACCATAGCGGCCTCCACTTTAGAGGTGACAGTTTTAATACTCATCACTGAATCCTGTATCAGAAGGTAGGCTATACCTCATTACTCCCTTCATGTTCACAAAGCTCTGCTACACAAGCTTCCAACATAGCCCACTTATATGACAGACCAAACCCGTTTGCAGGGTTGGTTAACTCTTGAGGTCCCTCTTGTCTCCACATAGTCTGGTAAATCCACCCTTGATTTTAATGCACCACAGTAATGGAATACATAACAAAACAAATTCCCTGGTGCCGATAGGGCAGTTTATAACTCTGTTGTTAAATGTGTTCACTGAAGTTTGCAATTGTTTAAGTCGATTATTAGAACTTAAACTGTAAAAACCGGATGTTATGCATTCATAGCTGTCTTGTAGCTTTTATCATTTTGGTTGTTGTTGTTGTTATATTGATGGGTTTCTTTTTGTCCTCATGGCACCATTGTAGACACTGGACTAAATTGGGTTTCCCTGAATAAATAAAAGTTCATAATATTTTTTTTTTTAAATGTAACTCTGAAACGCTGACCTCTGAATTAGAGTACATTTATCTAAATCTCAACTTTGAACAAAGCTATGATGATAACGCTGCAAAAAATATAATCAGTTAGTCTCTGAAATATAACCTAAGTAAGTTCTCTGGACACAAACTAGAAACACCAAATCTGGAGGTTTACCAAAGGTCAAGCCTTCCGATTCTTTGATGTTGTTCATGAAGTGTTTTCCTACTGCCCTCAAGATGTAGTATACCTCGAGGATTTTGGCATCTGGCTATTACATTTCCTTTCAAAGTAGCTACATCTATTAATAGATAGGAAGCAAAAGCACTATTGGTCATGGATGAAATACAAACAATTGTACAGTGATATTAAAATGAACCATATGGGTTTTAGAAAATCTCTCAAACAGCTGGCAGTGGGTTTATACCTAGGCTTGTTAACGCTAGCAGTAGACAGATACAGTATCTATATTATAATACCGTAAGACACTTAACAGCGGGTGAATCTCCTCCAACAATTTTGTGCCAGTTTTTTTCATTTCCTCTTTATTCCTCTTTATTCTTTATTCTGTTTTATACAACGGGTGGTTCTAATCCTGAATGCTGATTGGTTAAAGCTGCATTCCAGCCGGTGTCTATTTCACGTGTTACCACCGACTATGACGTTAAAATGCCAATTTACTCGGTTCCATCTGACTGCGCAATCCACTGTCTCATCAGCCCAGCCAAGCACTTTATAAACTTGATCCCCACTATAAAAACCATCTAGACACTATCTCACATTTCTTTTAGACTAACATTTAGTTTTCATCAGCTGAGATTTGTATAAACCTTCCTGTCTGTCTCTCCAACATCAGCAACATTGTTTCAATATTCAAATTCAATCACCAGCTGTCCGATAGTAATGAATGAGTCAGGAGTCGGGACGAGACAGGCAGGCAGGCAACGTTTCTCAGCCAGTCGAAATCATGAATCAGCTGGCATCATTTTTATGGATATATACAAATAAGTGTCAATTGAAAAAAGGTTCAACGAAATGAAGTGCAGCTAGTTTGCAATCTTTCCAGCTTCAGTTTGAAGTGATTGTGTTAGATGTTATCATGACACAAGGCGAGACCCAGATGCAGACACAGGAGGCAGATGGTTGGAGTTTAAGATGTTAAATAATCCAAAAAGGAGTAGGCAAGAGAATGGTCGTGGACAGGCAAAAGGTCAAAACCAGATCAGAGTCCAGGAGGTACAAAGTGGCAGACAGGCTCGAGGTCAAGACAGGCAGAATGGTCAGGCAGGCGGGTACAGAGTGCAGAAACAGGCAAAGATCAAAACCAGGAGGAGTAGAAAAAGGAGAATAGCAAAGGCAGGAGAATGGGGAAAAACCGCTGGTTGACTTGGAACATACAAGACGAACTGGCACAGAGAGACAGGAAACACAGGGATAAATACACTGGGGAAAACAAGCGACACCTGGAGGGGGTGGAGACAATAACAAGGACAGGTCCAACAGATCAGGGTGTGACAAGATGTGTTGTTGGCTAGCTCCTCTGAACAACAGTGTCCTGCCTGGCAAAATCGCACCTCATTAGCTCATTGTTATCGATGTTTCCAAATAAATGTTACTGGAAAACAGCTTAAACAAATGCAAATTCAGCTACTGTTGTTATTCTGGCTGCACTGTTTGACGTGACTGCAATATCTTGTGAAAAGATTAAATATTAGAAATACATTCATATAAATAACGTATTTAATAAAAATATGTCAATCATTATTTGAATACGTTGGTAACCCGTTGTATAAAAGTGATAATGCCCTCATAGCCAGTGTTTAGAGGATATATTAGCACGGTTTTTGGAATGCGATGGTTGCTATGGTAACAGTGCTGTCACAATGGATATGACGTACGCATTTATAGGCCAATTTTAAAACTGAACAATGGAAACATTTCCCATAACTCTCATTGACTGGACATTCGAAATTAGCATGGCAATTACGCGTCACAATAGTAAACCACGGCAATTATGTAATTCTGTTTCTTTTGCAAGCAAACTTTGATTCCCATATCTGATACTGGATATACTGTGGTTTCTCCTTTAAATGTTGCGGCATACTGCGGCACACCTTGCGTGCTGCCGCAGAATTCTGTGGCACGTCATTAAATTGTCAGCCATTTTTTCTGTTACTGCAAGTTTTTGCTAGTTTGACCACCAGAGTGCATCTTTGAGAAGCATTTGATAGTATTCCGTATTGGCATTACCAGATCATTTAAAAACTTTTTTTGTAATAACATAGTATATGGGATTGATTTTAAGAAATTTGGCTTAATTAATTTGATTAATATTATAGTGTTTCTATTCAGAGAAAAACTAAACCCTCAGGGTTTCCGTTAGGATGGAAGAGAAAATATGGCGCTGTACAACGTGACGGTTGGGAGTAGGCTACGGGATTGGAGGATTCTAAATTGTTTGCCTTCATTAGACAACTTTGTTCCAATATTTCTGTAAATCTGTGATATTTTTTCCAACAGTAATTCGTTATGGATCCATAACTAAATCAACATCTGCAATTTGAAAGATAATTTTTGTATCATTATTTTATTAACGAAATGTGTTTATTTGTTTATTAGGTTACTGTGCAGTCTACAGTACATAAGGTAGTAAACATGGGAAAGTGCCTAATTCTTTACTTAACCTCTTTGGGCTAGGGGGCAGTATTTTCACGTTCAGATGAAAAGCGTGCCCAGAGTAAACTGCCTGCTACTCTGGCCCAAAAGCTAGGATATGCATATCATTAGTAGATCTGGATAGAAAACACTCTGAAGTTTCTAAAACTGTTTGAATGATGTCTGTGAGTATAACAGAACTCATATGACAGGCGAAAACCTGAGACAATCCAACCAGGAAGTGGGAAATCTGAGGTTTGTAGTTTTTCAAGTGATTGCCTATCCAATATACAGTGTAAATGGGGTCATATTGCACTTCCTAAGGCTTCCACTAGATGTCAACAGTCTTAAGAACATTGTTTCAGGCTTCTACTGTGAAGGGGGAGCGAATAAGAGCTGTTGGAACCAGCGGTCTGGCAGAATGCCTTTAGTTATTGATTGCGCGCGGCCGTGAGCACGAGCTCCGTTCCCTTTCATTTCTAAAGACAAAGGAATTGTCCGGTTGGAATATTATAGAAGATTTATGATAAAAACATCCTAAAGATTGATTATATACATTGTTTGACATGTTTCTACGAACTGTAATGGAACTTTTTTTACTTTTCATCTGGACTTAGTCCCCGCGCCTTGAGCATTTGGATTAGTGAAATAAACGCGCAAACAAAAAGGAGGTATTTGGACATAAAGATTAACTTTATCGAACAAAACTGACATTTATTGTGGAACTGGGATCCCTGGGAGTGCATTCCGATGAAGATCATCATCAAAGGTAAGTGAATATTTATAACGCTATTTCTGTCTTCTGTTAATTCCACAACATGGCGGGTATCTGTATGGCTTGTTTTGGTGGCTGAGCGCTGTACTCAGATTATTGCAAGGTGTGCTTTCGCCGTAAAGCTTTTTTGAAATCTGACACAGTGGTTGCATTACGGAGAAGATGATCTTTAATTCTATGCATAACGCTTGTATATTTCATCAAAGTTTATGATAAGTATTTCTGTAAATTGATGTGGCTCTCTGCAAATTCACAGGATGTTTTGGAGGCAAAACATTACTGAACATAACGTGCCAATGTAAACTGAGATTTCTGGATATAAATATGAACTTTATCGAACAAAACATACATGTATTGTGTAACATGAAGTCCTATGAGTGCCATCTGATGAAGATCATCAAAGGTTAGTGATTAATTTTATCTCTATTTCTGCTTTTTGTGACTCCTCTCTTTGGCTGGAAAATGGCTGTATGTTTTTTGTGTGACTAGGCGCTGAACTAACATAATCAATTGGTGTGCTTTCACCGTAAAGCCTTTTTGAAATCTGACACGATGGCTAGATTAACAAGAAGTTAAGCTTTAATTTGGTGTATTGCACTTGTGAATGTATGAAAGTTAAATATTTCAAATATTTTTATTTATTTCGCGCTCTGCCATTTCACCGGATATTGTCGAGGACCCCTAGCCATAACAGGATAAGAGAGATCAGGCCATGTCTGTACTGCAGAATGCAGGGCACGCGGGAGACTAGTGTTATTTCATAGTTGTGATCCTGGAATGAGTAGGTGTGTCAAAACTTTTGACTGGTACTCACTTAATTAATTTAATTAATATTATGGTGTTTCTATTCAATGAAAAATGAAAAACCCTCTGGGTTTCCGTTAGGATGGAACAGAAAATATGGCGCTGTACAACGTGACTCTCATAAATTCAGAGCATTGTCAGTTTGTAAATTCAGACTATTTTGCTCTCAAAGCACACACTGGACGTTCGGGCCGAGGATTAAGGTTGATTTGAACATTCTGGCCTTACAATGGCAGTCTAGTACCCAAGCTAATGTTGGCTAGCTTGCTAGCTACTTCCAGACACAAAGGAGACCACTCGGACAATTTTACTTGCCCTAGTAGTGCTGGTTAGGCAGTTTGTGTTAAACAGAGTGTTGGTGACTATGCTGCTGGAAACAATTTAATTACGCTTTTTTGCCGACGTTTACTGACACCCGCCATATTCAACCGGTGTTGAATGCTCATAAATTCATTATTGTGCACTCTGGTACACTCAGACGAGAGTGCTCTGAAATTGTTGTAGATAGCCAGACCGAATTTACAAGAGCCCCCGAATGTCCATTGAGAACACACAACGACTATACCATTTAGCTACGCTAAGAATGACGAGAATAATCAAGTCAATAAACTTTGGGTAGTTAGAAAGCCTATAGTTAATATACTGGCAAGTTTGATGTATATCTACTAACGTTTGGTAGCTAGCTAACATACCGGTACATACAGCTGTATTGATATGCTATGTGGTTCGTAAGTAGAGTGTAGCTAACAAATTGTCAGCCAACATAACATGCAAGGTAACTTATTTGAAAAGTCATTACTTTATTACATTGAGTAGCAAGCTACCCCTTGGTCGTTAGGGCAAATCTGGTCTGTGATAGGGGGGTGGAGGGGGGGTTCACACCTAGCTCGGATTTTAGACTATTCTTTAGTAAAGGTTGAATAGTCTATTGTTCAGCTATTAGCCCCCCTCCCCAACTTGCAACAAATTGTTGTTGTTACCATCTCATTCCTTTCCCTCTTCCACGTGTCATCATTCTGTGCCTGAGTGGCTCGCTTGTGGGCGTGCTGGCAGGATATGGCAGCATCTTCGATTGTGCGTCAAGAATTCTGCACGTTTGTATGAAGGTGTGGTTATTCACAGGCAAATTGTTATATGTTATATGCTATGGAGGTACATTTGTGTCTTTTTGTCGAGAGCAAAACTTTTTTTATTTTCAATCAAAAATAATTTTTCTGAAAGCAACTTTTTTCCGACACGAAGGAAGTCATAGCGGACACCTACGAAGAAGGACTGCGTGATGATGGCATCTCAGGTAAGCAGCACTGGGCGTTCTTCCGTCCAACTTTTACATAGCTAGTAGTTAGCTCCTATGATTCAGTGTCTGATCATAACATTCTACTATATTACATACATACCGTAGAATGATAAATCATGTAAATATTATTCTCAAACTAACCAAAAGTATTTATCTACGAACACCTGTTCTCGCCATTTTCAGTTCAATTAATCTAACTTTCTTTCATGGCAACTCATAAGCTGGCCATGTCATATTTGTTTCATAGTCGATATATAATCATATTTCATGACAGTATAACGATTAGTTTTTTTTAAAGAAGGATGAAAGAACACAATATGTCTGTCACGAAGATTTAGAGAGTCTGTGCAGCGTGTAAATGGTGCAGGAATCATTGCATATTTCCCATCAACTAATGAACAACCACAATACCAGTCTGGTGTTAAGCTTTCTGTGCTGTATTGATGTATCCTGAAAATTACACCTGCTGCTTTAGATTGAACGGTCATATCTCAGTTATTGTTTTCATATCTACAAAAAATAAGCTATTTTCTTTACTTTCAGAGAGCGAGCTGATCAAGGGGTCGAACATGTAGATATTGCCAGATGTTCACTGTCCGAGGAACAGGCCGTGGAAGCTTTATTGCTGGCAAAAGTGTCCATAACCAGAGGTAATTAAACTGTTCTGTGTTCTTTTTCTCTCTTCATCTCTGCCTGTCTTGTTGTACATGGAACCTGTCTCACATGCATTAATTAAAAAACCATTAAGATGTCAGCTGCTAGTTTTCAGATTTACACCACATAAACACAGCCGTTATCTGTTGCTATCTGTTGCTGCCAAGTCATGATTTCCCTCGGGGTTAGCCTTGCAATAACCAAGTGGTGAGAAACATGGCCCTCTATATTTAAATGTTTCAGGTACACTCCGACAGGTGTCTGCATCCCATACAGTATCTTCTATTGACATTATCTTCTATTATTTGTCCTCGTGTGTCTGTTTTTCAGCATAAAGTACGCTGTAGCCACCCTGTGTGGACACCAGGTGAGACCACATACACACAATAACAGTCTCTCTCCTTCACTTCATCCCTCTCCCCTTCTCCCTAAGTCCTCTAGGTTGTATCAGCTGTTTTGGTGAACCCCTCCCGCATCTGAACTGGCTGACACAGAGGGCACAGCATGATCATAGGTGAAATGTCACTTGGTCGGATCAACAGGAAGTATTATTAAAGAGATGCTTTACATTGAAATACAGATAGAGATGTAGTAATCCCAGAGTTAATGATCCAAGGTCAGTTTTGCATTTCACCTCCTGATGATTATGATGACTGACCATGTTAGAATAAAAAAAAACAAGGCTTAATCATGCTCTCTCTCTCTATCCATCTGTCACTCGTTTTCAGGTATGTTTTGATGTGAGAGAGGAAGCCAGTCCCGTCATCGCCACCTCACCCACTCTTAAGACTGGAGGCCCAAGGCTGGTTAGGAGACACCGCAATTGTGATGAACTGAGAGAATATTAGGGTAGCACTGTAATTCATTAATCATATGCTGTCTGCCGCTGTTCTTAACTCTTTCCCTTTCTGTCTTCTACACCTCTCTCCCCACCTGGTCTTTCTTCCTCGTTTTATAATGCACACCATATATGTGGCAGGATGTATTGTTTTTTATTCTGTAAATATGAATTACAAATCAGCCTTTACTTAAATCATGTTTCTAGTCTATTGCATAGTTACAATGTGTAATCATTGATGTCCCAGGAACAGGAGTGGTAAACACTGTTGAAGTGTATAATTGTAATACATACATGCAGACACAGCATCATTCAAATAATGGTGTTTGATATGACTGAAAAAGAATGTCTCAAAGATTCATTCCTGAACTGCACATTTATTTGCCAAGGAAGAGTACATGATCAGTGAATATATTCAATGTACAGGCTACAATGTGGGAATCTCATCCGTGGTAATAACTACAGTACATGTATATAGGACTTGCATCCTTGGCACAATAAAGTTATTACATTCTACCCATAGGATTAATTAATGTCATTCAGACTTGAAGTTGATACAACAACTATGATAGCTGAGGTTCATAGATTGGTATGAATATTAATTCAGAACCTAATGTTTTAGGGTCCATACACAGATCAGCTACGTTTACATTTTAGTCATTTAGCAGAAACTCTTATCCAGAGCACCTTACAGTAGTGAATGCATACATTTCATTTCATGCATTTCTTTTTTTTTTTTTTTTTGTACTGGCCCCCCGTGAGAATCGAACCCACAACCGTGGCGTTGCACACACCATGCTGGCATTGCACACACCACGCTCTACCAACTGAGCCACAGGGAAGACTGTGGCTAGCTACACATCCATAGGCATACAGTTATTTTTATCCTCCATTACACAATAAGCAATTAAATAGTTAGCTAGCTATGTTACTTCAGCTGCATTGCAAGGCAAGCTTACACAATTGTACATTCAATTTGCAGTAAATGCTTTAGCTAGCTAGATTCTTTACATCCACTGTTTCACAAGACGACTGCCTGGTTTGCTCAGGAGTCCCTAAAACATTAAACACGAATTATAAATTCATTCTCCTGTCATAACACTAGCTAATGTTAGCTAGTCAGCTAACTTGCTAAATAGCAATTTTCATTAATGAACTTTATGACAAAAAAAATATGCACAAACGCTTGTCTCTACATTAACTAACATATTCCTCTCAATTGTACATTTTTTGCTTGACTCGTTATGACATTATAACTACTTACATTTGGTACCACCGTAATGTTTTGTCAGCCATCTTCACCCAGGGACGGGTGGCTTGTGTCAAATTCGCCATTGGAACCACTCGATATGATTGGTCATATAAAAACCTTGGGACCCAAATGCATAATGAGTGCTCTAACCCCCCCTTGTGGTGGTCTGGAGCGATGAAGACGTGATGCTGGGTACCTCTAAATCCCGCGGTGCTCGCAACTTTTAAAGGAGGAACTACTGTAATGTTGATGAACTACCGTTGTTTTAAAGGTACAAATTCAACATATGTTATTTTATATAAATAAAGGTTTGTCTATATTGGTTAACATGATGACATAATCCTATGGTTAAAAATGGTCAAAACAACAGTTTAAAATCATACACTACCACACAAACGTTTGTGGTCACTTAGAAATGTCATTTTTTTTAAAGGAAAGCTAATTTTTTGGCCATTAAAATAACATCAAATTGATCAGAGATACAGTGTAGACATTGTTAATGTTGTAAATGACTATTATATATAGGAATATCTACATAGGCGTTCAGAGGCCCATAATCAGCAACCATCACTCCTGTGTTCCAATGCCACGTTGTGTTAGCTAATCCAAGTTTAATCATATTAAAAGTCTAATTGATCATTAGAAAATCATTTTGCAATTATGTTAGCACAGCTGAAAACTGTTGTCCTGATTATAGAAGCAATAAAATGGGCCTTCTTTGGACTAGTTGAGTATCTGGAGCACCAGCATTTGTGGGTTCGATTATAGGCTCAAAATGGCCAGAAAACAAAGGTCTTTCTTCTGAAACTCGTCAGTCTATTCTTGTTCTGAGAAATGTAGGCTATTCCATGCGAGAAATTGCCAAGAAACTGAAGATCTTGATGAGATACAGCTCCTTCAGAAAGTATTCACACCCTTTGACTTTTTCTACATTTTGTTGTGTTACATCCTGAATTTAAAATTGATTCAATTTAGATTTTGTATCACAGACCTACACACAAAACCCCTTATTGTAAAAGTGGAATTATGTTTTTTGAGATTTTTACAAATTAATAAAAAATGAAGAGCTGAAATGTCTTGAGTCAATAATTATTCAACCACTTTGTTATGGCAACGCCTGAATACGTTCAGGAGTAAAAATGTGCTTAACAAGTCACATAATACATTGTATGGACTCACTTTGTGTGCAATAATAGTGTTTAACATGATTTTTGAAGGACTACCTCATCTCTGTGCACCACACAAAAAATGATCTGTAAGGTCTCTCAGTCAAGCAGTGAATTTCAAACACAGATTCAACCACAAAGACCAGGGAGGTTTTCCAATACCTCAGAGATGGGCACCTATTAATAGATGGGTAAAAATAAGAAGCAGACATTGAATATCCCTTTGTGCATGGTGAAGTTGTTCATTACACTTTGGATGGTGTATCAATACACCCAGTCACTACAAAGATACAGGCGTCCTTCCTAACTCAGTTGCCAGAGAGGAAGGAAACCGCTCAGGAATTTCATCATGATGCCAATGGTGACTTTAAAACAGTTACAGAGTTTAATGTCTGTGATAGGAGAAAATTGAAGATGGATCAACAACATTGTAGTTACTCCAAAATACTAACCTAAATGACAGAGTGAAAAGAAGGAAGCCTGTACAGAACAAAAATATTCCAAAACATGCATCCTGATTGCATTAAGGCACTAAAGTAAAACGACAAAAAATGTGGCAAAGAAATTAACTTCATGTCCTGAATATAAAGCGTTATATTTGGGGCAAATTCAACACAACACTTCACAGTGTACCACTCCTTCATATTTTCAAGCATGGTGGTGGCTGCATCATGTTATGTGTATGCTTGTCATCATCAAGGACCAGGGAGTTTATCATAAAAAGAAACAGAGTAGAGCTAATCATTGGCAAAATCCTAGAGGAAAACTTGGTTCAGTCTGCTTTCCAACAGACACTGGGAGACAAATTCACCTTTCAGCAGGACAATAACCTAAAACACAAGGCCAAATCTACACTGGAGTTGCTTACCAAGACAACATTGAATGTTCCAGAGTGGCCTAGTTACAGTTTTGACTTAAATCGGCTTGAAAATCTATGGCAAGACTTGAACATGGCTGTCTAGCAATGATCAACAACCAACTTGACAGAGCTTGAAGAATTAAAAAATAATAATAATAGTGTGCAAATATTGTACACTCCAGGTGTGCAAAACTCTTAGAGACTTACCCAGAAAGACACAGATGTAATCACTGCAAAAAGGTGATTCTAACAACTATTGACTCAGGGCTGTGAATACTTATGTGAATGAGCTGTTGTTGTATTTCATTTTTAAATAGATTTGCAAATATTTCTAAAAACATGTTTTCACTTTGTTATTATGGGGTAATGAGTGTAGATGGGTGAGAGAAAAAAATCCATTTAATCCATTTTGAATACAGGCTGTAACAACAAAATGTGGAATACGTCAAGTGATATGAATACTTTCTGAAGGCATTGTCGACGGATCATGACATTTGACTACTTTTGTGGTCTCAAAACATCTGACAAATGTCTATTTTAGAGTTAATGACCTTTATTTCTTGGTAGCCTTTGATGTCATCATGACCCATTCTGTTCTGTGCCTCTCCTCCCTGTTCTGCTCACAATCGTAAGGTTTGTCCTAATTGGTGTGATTTAGACTCTACCATCTGCAGGTCTGCACGTCCTTGACCATTCTGTGGCAGGAAAGGGGAGTTGCCCTGACCATCTCTTACAGACTCAGATAAAAACCACCAGACTTGTCCAAGGTAAATTGGGTGTTTCATCATTGTAAACTTCCACAAGGAGATGTGAATGTTATTCCTCACTGTAGGATCGTTGGTCTGGATTGCTTTACTTCCCCTCGCTATCTTCCGGAGGGAGACACCCTCTCTGACACGGGGTGAGGGAAACTATGCTGGTGTACATATCTGTGATTAACAATAATGACTTCATAGAATGACTTCATAGAACAAGGAAAGAAAAATGGTCACATGAATACAGCCAATGATACTATTTTGCTGGAAATGTTGCATTATACACTTTGGTCATATAATGCATCCCGGTTGTGTATTATACAGTTGTTATACCTGCCTATGAGTTGTTATGACGGCTTATAGCAAGTGTTATAATGCTCTATGAGGCATTATGTTTGTGCCTCATAGAAAGTGTTAAGCTTTTTGGTTTATTTTCTTCCACGACGAGCTTTCTATCGCTAATAGTTGATAACGTTATTTAATAGGAACCATTGTTTTTCAGTTAGGCAACAGAAGAAGAACATCACTGTTGGAATAGCAGTGGGTATTACATAAGGCCATAGCCAGTACAGGATGGCAGTCAGTCAAGACCAAAGCTATCTCATTATGTAATGTTTACAGATCTATTCTTTGCTATCATCCAATTTAGCATCCTTTTGTTTTCAGGAATGTCTATGAGACAATGGGACAAGCATCAGACCGGAATACCTCATCCGTCATCGCTATTCGCAAAAATATTACCATACGACAAAGCCTGAGGGATAAAATATGACCTATTCGGTACGTTTTGCCAATCCGTTTCTAAATAAGCTTACACTGATCAATGTGCTTCTGTACCACGTCTTTGTTATCCCCTTTCATATTAAAATAACTCAAGAATACATTACATATTTTACTGGAGGACTTATGAACTATTGACCAAGCTCAAATGAAAACAACAAATTGAATGCATTAGCCTACTGTAGTTGAACACAAAGAGTGGCTATTAGTTTCAATGTGATTGGATGAGCTGGATTTTTTTTTTTGGGGGCAGGTTCATTTCTACCCATCACAGTACATGTCAGATCTGACACTATAAGTACCAGAGTCTGCACTGGGTAAGTCTTAGAAATGTTCCATATGTTTGACAGGAGAGAGTTCAATCTGGTTTCATATGTTTGACAGGAGAGAGTTCAATCTGGTTTCTTATGTTTGAACTACACTAAAGTAAAACCATAATCCCCCAGTGTTAAGAGAAACCCCAAGATCAGCGCTAGAGACGACCGATCTAGCAGAATCATACCGACGCTATAGCTCTATTTTGAATGTTATGTATCTTAAAGTTGATTGCTGACATGCAAAACATTTTGGGACAATATCAACAACGGACTAAAAAAAACAAATACCAAAAGACCGTTTTTTGGGGGGGGGTGGAGTTTTCCTTTAAGGGACAAATATAGATTTTACATTTGCTGCATTCTATCTATGTTGGTTAGTAAGTGCCAGTTTAACATCAAGGCCCTGATGCTCTGAATGCCTTCGAAAGACAGCCTTCCTGTGCCCCTTCCTTCCCTTCCACTTATCTAAGAAGGTAGGGCTGGTGAGAGTTATACGGTGGAAACACTACCTTCACGTATCCAAATCACTTATGGAATTCACTTCAATGAATGAAGTGCAACATTTACCGTTTCTCAATCCGCATGCAAATTAGACCATGCTACCTGGTGATCGTCCATTCCGTAAAGTTATATAGCATATTACGGCCGTGGCGGCTACCGTGTAGGCCTTGTACAAACCCACAATGTTGGATGGCTATCCATCTTATACGGTGTCTATATTAGGACTGCCTCCGTCTCAGGAGCACTTCTTGAGGCTGTCCTAATATGGATACCTTAATCCTGGTTTATACAAGCTTCGCCAGGGATTCAGAGTCCGCCAACGTACAGTACTTTTCCAGAGGTACAACAACACAGTGGAACATGTCATGTAGAAGCACATTGCCAACAGTGTGACCCTTCCTCATATACCCCAGTAACCGAAAGGTTGCTGGATCGAATCCCTGAGCTGACAAAGTAAAAAATCTGTCGTTCTGCCCCTGAGCGAGGCAGCTAACCATCTGTGAAGACGTGGATGTCGGCTAATGCAGCCCTCCAGCACCTCTCTGATTCAGAGGGGTTGGCTTAAATGCGGAAGACACATTTCAGTTGAAGGCTCAGCGGTACATCTGACTAGGTATCCCCCTTTCCCTTCACGATGACTCATTAAATTGTGTCCAAGGTTCTGGGTCCCAATAGCATGTGAAGCCAGATGACTCCATTTTACTATTAGAGCACGAAACTGCTCTAGTGCTGAGACTCACCGCTTTAAATAAACAGTCTGTACTTTGGGGGGCCCAGACGGGGAGCCTTCGCTCCATATTGGATCGTATCTGGGGTACAGACCGTCCAGCGATAAGACAAAAACAGTGGGCACAGTGTACCAAATACCAGGAAGCCAAGCTGATGCCTTCAAATCGCTCCCTCATTGAAACAAAGGCACCATCCTTCTGTTATGATTGACCTACAATCGAGTTTGACTGGTGGCTGCACTGCTCACCTACTTTTGCAAGAAATGACATAGGGGTGACAAAATGGCGTAAACTTCATATGGCTAATTACGATTACGTAGGCATTATGCCAAGCCACTTTCAGTTCCAGTTCAGTGGTACTGTAATGGTGGCCTGGTTAAACCAGACAACGCTGGTCTAAGTGAAGTCAAACAATGGTGAGAGAAGTGTTCAGTCTGGTTGAAACCGGCTACCATGACAACCAGACTACCAACCAGGCTAACGCAATACAGACAGCATGGAAATGGTTCCTGTGACCTCACAGTTCATCTTGTACGACCACAAATAAATATTAAAGTCCCAATATGTAATTTCATTTTACATTTTCATTTTTTTTTTTCTTCATTTTAATAATTTAGCAGATACTCTTATCCAGAGCGATTTACAGTAGTGAATGCATACATTTCATACATTTTTTTCCCGGACTGGTCCCCCGTGGGAATTGAACCCATGCTCTACCAACTGAGCCACACGGGACCACCCAATTTCAACAGTCTGACCTTGCCACTGTGTTTGGCAAGTTGAGAAACGGGGCAAACGCTCTCAAAAAGAGCTACGGATGCAAGGGTTGACAGTCAATGAGATGGACATAATTCTAAGTATATTTTGAAGCTATACATTGTATACATACAGTGAGTGTACAAAACATTAAGAACACCTGCTCTTTCCATGACATTGACTGGCCAGGTGAATCCAGGTGAAAGCTATGATCCCATATTGATGTCACCTGTTAAATCCTTCAATCAGGGTACATAAAGGGGAGGAGACAGGTAAAAAATATATATATTTAAGCCTTGAGATAATTGAGACATGGACTGTGTATGTGTGCCATTCAGAGGGTGAACGGGCAAGACAAAAGATTTAGGTACCTTTGAACGAGGTATGGTAGTAGGTGCCAGACTCACTGGTTTGTGTCAAGAACTGCAACGCTGCTGGGTTTTTCACGCTCAACAGTTTCCCGTGTGTATCAAGAATGGTCCACCACCCAAAGGACATCCAGCCAACTTGACACAACTGTGGGAAGCATCCCGATGGAATGCTTTCGACACCTTGTAGAGTCCATGCCCCGACGAACTGAGGCTGTTCTGAGGGCGAAGGGGGGGAGGGGTGTAACTTGATGTTTGGTACACTCAGTGTATACATTACATATTGTATACTTTACAAACACAAATTACAAAAAAAATCACAAACTGTAGAGTAATACAACCTTTTGGCTTATGATAAGGTAAAATAGTTAAGTTCGTATGGCATGTGTCCTGCTCTACCTCTGTCCTGCCCTACCTCTGTCATGTCATTGCCTATACTTTTTATATGTACAGTGTGTCAATGCTGGAGAAAAAAGGACCTCTATTGACGGATCCATACACTACACCTCTTTAAGGATCCCCAGAAAACATGCCCACATTGTCACCATATGGGCCCAATGCAGGCTAAAATATTGACCCCACGTAGCTTGCCCACATTGGCATCATATGCAGGCTAAAATATTGACCCCACGTAGCTTGCCCACATTGGTTGTGGAGAAAAGTAACTAATACATGCCACCTAGCAGATGCTTTGTTCCAAAGCCATTTTGACTTATTGGTGCGTGCATATAGTATGAAATGGGTGGCCCCAGCGGGAATCTAAACCACGACCCTGGCATTGCAAGCGCCATGCTCTACCAACTGAGCCACACAGGACCTACAGAGGCTTTGGGAAACCCGGCCCTCGTCGGTTAGCCAATCAGTCAATTATGGTTTGGCGGGTGAGTTTGCCCTATAAAACATCCCGTTCGGTTGTTTTGTGACAGGAAGACAAAGGACAAAGGGGAGATTGCATGTGCCAGTCTGTTGTGTGTATGTTGTTTGCCCAGATCCGACAATGAGACCGCTATTAACCTTTGGCCCAGTAATGGGCTGTTTTTGTGGTTTCTCCTCAGGATTGGAAATCCAGTGTACTTTCTAATGAGAACAGCTTTGTTGTCGCGAAAGCAGTGTGAGTAATGCTGAACCTCAAAAGGATGAGATCTAGGTCACCTAAATAGGGAAATATTCCTAATTCCTTCCTAATTACAGCGTTGGAAGTGTTATATAAAGTTACAGTTGTTCTGAAAATATGAAATGGTTAAAAAGTTAACTCCTTTATGACATTATGCAAATTTGTTCATGAACCAGATTAAACAGAGAGGGAAGACAGTGACTGTGTTGGAATACCCATACTAACATACTGTATACCTCATACTTAATGAGTATTTACTACAGTTAGTATGAGTATTCGAACACAGCTAGTGGCTGTGTCCCAAACAACACCCTATTCCCTAAATGGTGCACTACTCTTGACTAGAGACCTGGTTAAAAAATAATGCACTATGTAGGGAAAAGGTTGCCATTTTGGGAAGCACACAGTATTTGCCTGTTAAACTCTGATAGTTTTTTTTTAGACCCAGTAACTTAAACGCTGATGGCTGGGGTCACTTTAAGAAGTCAGGCTTGACAATCCGTTCAGCCATTTTGGTACATTGACTCACTATCAAAACCAGACGCAACTGGTTTCAAGTGGCCAAGAGACGTCATGTGATCTCCTACCGCTATCTAGTGGACAAACTGGGAATCCGACAGGAGATATATTTACATCAATGGGATAGATAAGACTTCACCTTTCTCCTCATATGTATAGTATTCCTGTAAGAAGAAAAATAGCACATTACACAAGCCCTGTGCTTTTAAAATGCCATGTTCCTATGGGAATTTGTACGTTTAGAGAGCCACCATTACGTAAAAGATCGAACACATGTTTTTTCTTTATTTTTACTAAAATCCTTTTGGAACAGTAATTGGTGACATGTGTTATTTCAAATCTTGACTTTTAAATCTCTTATTCTCCAACATGAAGACAAACGGTACATTTATGGGGGTTTTGGCCTGCTGCATCTTGGGCTCTGCAGTAGTGACATTGTTTCGTCACCTTTCACATTGTTTTGACACCTTTATCAGAATCCCCCAGTTCTTACCTTTGTGACACTACTAAGCATGTCTTTGTAGGCCTTATCATTTTAAAACTGAAATGTACTTTATGAGAGTAGTATAAAATATGCAGCGTTTAGAAAATTCCACCAGAGGGCGTCAGAGTTAAAGAGGTTAGCTCAGTGTTCTGATGTGAGGTCAGAGTTAAAGAGGTTCGCTCAGTGTTCTGATGTGAGGTCAGTTAAAGAGGTTTACTGTAGCTCAGTGTTCTGATGTGAGGTCAGAGTTAAAGAGGTTTACTGTAGCTCAGTGTTCTGATGTGAGGTCAGAGTTAAAGAGGTTTACTGTAGCTCAGTGTTCTGATGTGAGGTCAGAGTTAAAGAGGTTACAGTAGCTCAGTGTTCTGATGTGAGGTCAGAGTTAAAGAGGTTCGCTCAGTGTTCTGGTGTGAGGTCAGTTAAAGAGGTTTACTGTAACTCAGTGTTCTGCCGAATCCACTGATTTGAAGGGGTGTCCACATACTTTTGTATACAGTGCATTCAGAAAGTATTCAGATCTCTTGACTTTTTCCACATTTTGTTAAGTTACAACATTATTCTACAACGTATGAAATATTTATTTTTTATTACCAATTTACACACAATACCCCATAATAACAAAGCGAAAACAAGTTGAGAATTTGTTGTAAATCTATTACAAATAAAAACAGATACCTTATTTACATAAGTATTCAGACCCTTTGCTATGAGACTCGAAATTGAGCTAAGGGTGTATTCTTTTTCCATTGATCATCCTTGAGATGTTTCTACAACTTGATTGGAGTCTACCTGAGGTAAATTCAATTGATTGGACATGATTTGGAAAGCCACACACTTGTCTATATAAAGGTCCCACAGTTGACAGTGCATGTCAGAGCAGAAACCAAGCCATGAGGTCGAAGGAATTGTCCGTAGAGAGCCGAGACAGGATTGTGTTGAGGAACAGATCTGGAGAAGGGTACCAAAACATGTCTGCAGCATTGAAGGTTCCCAAGAACACAGTGGCCTCCATCATTCTTAAATGGAAGAAGATTGGAACTACGAAGACTCTTCCTAGAGTTGGCCGCTCGGCAGAACTGACCAATCAAGGGAGAAGGGCCTTGGGCAGGGAGGTGACCAAGAACCCGATTGTCACTCCGACAGAGCTCCAGAGTTCCTCTGTGGAGATGGGAGAACCTTCCAGAAGGACAACCATCTCTGCAGCACTCCACCAATCACAATGTTCCCCAATCCTCAGATTTGGGGAACATTGTCGGAGCAGAAGGAAGCAAGATCATCACCGATGCGCCGCCAAATTTCACAGTGGGTGCGAGACCTGGAGAGGCCTTACAAGCCACAGTGTCTCGCACCCACTGTGAAATTTGGTGGAGGATTGTTGATGATCTGGGGGGTGCTTCAGCAAGGCTGGAATCGAGCAGATTTGTCTTTTGTGAAGGATGCATGAATCAAGCCACGTACAAGATTGTCCTGGAAGAAAACTTGCTTCCTTCTGCTCTGACAATGTTCCCCAACTCTGAGGATTGTTTTTTTTCCAGCAGGACAACGCTCCATGCCACACAGCCAGGTCAATCAAGGTGTGGATGGAGGACCACCAGATCAAGACCCTGTCATGGCCAGCCCAATCTCCAGACCTGAACCCCATTGAAAACCTTTGGAATGTGATCAAGAGGAAGATGGATGGTCACAAGCCATCAAAACAAAGCCGAGCTGCTTGAATTTTTGCGCCCAGGAGTGGCATGAAGTCACCCAACATCAATGTGAAAGACTGAAAAGAGCATGCCAAGACGCATGAAAGCTGTGATTGAAAATCAGAGTTATTCCGACAAATATTGATTTCCTGAACTCTTCCTAAGTTAGAACATTAGTATTGTGTTGTTTAAAAATGAATATTTGCTTATTTTCTTTGCATTATTCGAGGTCTGACAACACTGCATCTTTTTTGTTATTTTGACCAGTTGTCATTTTCTGCAAATAAATGCTCTAAATGACAATATTTTTATTTGGAATTTAGGAGAAATGTTGTCAGTAATTTATAGAATAAAACAAAAATGTTAATTTTACCCAAACACATACCTATAAATAATAACACCAGAGAAACTGATAATTTTGCAGTGGTCTCTTAATTTTTTTCAGAGCTGTATGTATGCAATATAACTTCCAATAAACAGCATCTGAGGAAATGCACATATCTGCTGAATCTGAGTACTTTTTTTGTCTTGTTCTTTTCAGTTGTCTACAGAACAACATTTCATTATGTTGCAGCTCCATCTGCAGGTTCCAGACGATGCGAGGTAACCAAACCCAACTGGGAAATTCATCTTAACATTATGTTTGAAATACGTATGGCTTGTATATTGTACTGCTATGTATTTAAACACATTCTCACAAAGTCTGCACTTCAGTAAAGATAGTCTACTAAACTGGTTGGAAATACATATTCAGTTTGCAAAATTTTACATCGACAACAAAGTGAACAATATATTGCTACTGCAATGTCATTGAATAAACAGGATATTCATAATACACTGATTAAACTGTCCAAAAAAAATAATATATATATATCTCTGTAACCCACACATACAATAATCTGTAAAGTCCCTCAGCTGAGCAGTGAATTTCAAACACAGATTCAACCACAAAGACCATGGAGGTTTTCTAATACCTCGCAAAGAAGGGCACCTATTGGTAGATGGGTAATTAAAATTAAACAGCAAACATTGAATATCCCTTTGAGCGTGGTGAAGTTATTAATTACACTTTGGATGGTGTATCAATACACCCAGTCACTACAAAGATACAGGCGTCCTTCCTAACTCAGTTGCAAGAGAGTAAGGAAACCACTCAGGGATTTCAGCACGAGGCCAATGGGGACTTTAAAACAGTTACAGAGTTTAATGGCTGTGATGGAAGAACACTGAGGATGGATCAACAACATTGTAGTTACTCCACAATACTAACCTAAATGACAGAGTGAAAAGAACAACATCTGTACAGAATAAAAATATTCAAAAACATGCATCCTGTTTGCAACCAGGCACAAAAGTAAAACAGCAAAAAATGTGTCAAAGAAATTAATTTTATATCCTGAATACAAAGTGTTATGTTTGGGGAAAATCCAACACAACACATCACTGAGTACCACTCTTCATATTTTCAAGCATTGTGATGTCTGCATCTTGTTTTTCAGGATATAAAAAGAAACGGAATATAAGCTTAACCCTGGAAGAAAACCTGGTTCAGTCTGCTTTCCAACAGACACTGGGAGACAAATTCACCTTTCAATAGGCCAAACACAAGGCCAAAAATACGCTGGAGTTGCTCACCAAGACGACGTTGAATGTTCCTTAGTGGCCTAGTTACAGTTTTGACTTAAATCGGCTTGAAAATCCATGGCAGGACTTGAAAATGGTTGTCTAGCAATGATCAACAACCAACTTGACAGAGCTTTAATCATTTTTTAAAGAATAATGTGGAAATATTGTACAATCCAGGTGTGAAAAGCTCTTAAGCGACTTACTCAGAAAGATTCACAGCTGTAATCGTTGTCAAGGGTGATTCTAACGTGTTGACTCAGGGCTGTGAATACTTATGTAAATTACATATTTCTATAAATGTGCAAACATTTCTAAAAACATGTTTTCACTTTGTCATTATGGGGTATTGTGTGTAGATGGGTTGGAAAAATAATATTTAATGCCTTTTGAATTCAGGCTGTAACATAACAAAATGTGGAATAAGTCAATGGGTATGAATACTTTCTGAAGGCATTGTATGATATTATAATACATTATAATTATAAATTAATTATTATAATAAAAATCCGCATCAAAATCCGTCAATTTAAACTAGAGATATCTGTTTATTGAATGGGCTGATTCTCAATCCACCGCATCCGGCTGTGGCGGTCTTCCGCATCTGCAGTGGAAGCTGGCCGAGCTACAGCGGTGTTTGTCAGATCATGAGAGATCCCGAAAATCGGTTTTCACATGAAAACACCCGTAGTGTCCTAACGGTTTGGCCTACAAACTAGTATGACCACTCTATGGACTCGTAAAAAAATGAATGGAAGTATGGAGGTCGTTTTGTGTCTACCTAAAAAAAAGGGGGTTAAATATGTGTACAAAATATATATAAATATGCTAGACACTTCAAAAAAATATTCCTTATTATTTATTTTTTGTATGTGTTTTTGCCATTTATATATGTGTTATTCAATGCATTTCTATGGGGTTTGGTATTAAAGGCCAAATTCAATATTTAATTATAGTTTTTATATAAATGTTTTTATATACCTAAAGGGCTCCTAAAATTCCCAATGAAATAGCTAAATGCTCCAGGGTATGACTGCCAATGTCTTTAACTAACGAAATAATTGCTTGATGACCTTTACTCGCTTTGGTTGCTTGCTGTTGATCCCTTTCCACCTGAAGGTGGCAGTACACAACTAAATGTTAATATTGTTTTAAACGCCAACGACCGAGAATACGATACGTTTTCCCTTTTCGTGTTTATAGTATTTCCTGTTCCGGTTTTCTAAACGCGTAAACAGAGGTTTGAAAATATTCATTTGGCATTTGCTTCTAAAAGAGCAAAGGTAGTTTTTTTCCTTCCTCTCCCTCCCCACCACCGTCTTAGCAATAGTTTAGGTTTAGATTTTGGAAATGCACAGACCGGATTTCAGACAACCGAGTCCGGGCGGAACGGGAACGCGAGGTGGTGGTTTCAGAAGCCCGACAGGATTTGATAACAGCGCGGTGGGAATGCATCCATCACCACCGTGGGGATTTCGTGGTGGTCCACCACCGTCTTTTGGACCACCTAGATTTGGGCAGTTTGATAGTATCTCTCCAAATACTCCTCCGAGAGACTTCGGTGGTAACGGTAATAGAGGTTATCACGGTGGAAGTGGGGGTAAAGGAAGATTTAACAACGGCTCATCTCCAGCGTTTACACCGCGTAGACAGAATCCGAGTCCTCGTGGTGCTTCTTACAGAAATTCTCCATATCATTCACCAAGTCCTGGACAACATATGGGTTATCAGGTAACTATTGAATGGTTTTTTTTGTTTTGTTGTTGTTGCTTACACTTTGTTATAAATGGTCATGTTATTTTAGCGACTCGGGTCTGTGTACTCGTACATCTGGTTTTGTTTCACCTACTGTTTCCCTACTCGGACGCCTCCGAATTGACGCAGGCACGGTGTAATTAACGTTACACATTTGATATAACAAATATATTTATCTGTCCAACGATAAACATAAATGATTAGTGAGTAGAACAAGACGAAACGCCATTTTTACCATCAGTATGGTTTGAATAGGTATGTTTTGGCGTTTGTCTCATTTTATTTTTGTTAGTTTCGATACCACGGCGCTCCTGTTTCTCACACGTTTCTGTATTTAACCCTCCCCGACGCCCCATCATTTTATTTAGTTTATGTTAATTCATTTTAGTTTCGATGTCTTATAACGTGATGGTTCTTTTCCTGAAGGGTTCTCCTCGGCATTCAACTCCGTTTGGTGGCAGAGGCCAGGGGGCACAAGGTGGTGTGGAGAAGTTTTACAACGCTTCTATGCTGCAGGACCCATGGGCTAGCCTACAGCCAGTGCCTGTCACAAGCACAACCAGTTCCCAACAGCAAACCACACATACAGGCAGGCCAGGGAGGTATTTCAACTAGGACTTTCCCCCCCTTCAAAAACCCATGCAGATGAGGCCTCAACCCTTCCCGTTTTCCATATTTGCCCTGTTCTTTATTTTTGTTTCGGACTATTACCAAAAACCATTGAAGTATGGTAAAGTTGCCTATAACACAGACTATAATACAGCAGTCTTTGAAGATGTCAGAGGATTCACCAGCAATTGTTAGTGGACACAGACTGTCCACTATCTGAAGCTCTTTTCCAGCACACCTTGATCACACCGTTACTTTTTAAACCTGATCGTGAGACTCTCAATTTCAGGGCAAATGGCAGCATACTAAAACCAAAACACAGGGAATCAATTATACTGAAATTCTTTAGTGAATTTTTATTTTATCCATTTTGCAGGCTAGTTTAATACCATACATGGTCTGTCTGTGTACCTTTTTAATCATATGTTAATGTTTCCCGTTTTTAACATTGTGTCAGTATAAAGTGTCGATTTAGTAAGGGGACACTTTTTATTTACTTTTACCCCCTCAGAAGTACAGCTGTGAATCTCTAGGTCTGTATCCACAAAGCATATCCCAGTAGGAATGCTGATCTACAATCAGTTTTGCCTTTTTTTTTTTTAAATCATAGTGAATAAGATTGTGGACAGATCCTAGATCAGCACTCCTGCTCTGTTTTGTGGATACGGGCCCTGATCTCCACAGGTTAGCATTGCATTGGAAGAACTGATTGATTAGTTGGGTCTAGCCTGTTATGATGGACTGTATAAACTTCAGATTTGTTCTAGGCCTATTTCTAATGATATTACATGTTAAATGTATTTTACTGGTATTTCAAGATGGGCAATATAAACCAGTGACTTGTCACTGCCTCAGGTTTCTACATGTGTAAATATGTATTCTAAAGGATGTTGTTTTCTAATTGTCAAGAAATATAATTTGGAAGTTTGATGTAAGTGTTTGTAGTAAATTCAAAAATGGTAAAAAGGTTGTGATTTAGTTTGACTTAAGACAATTGCCCGTAGCATACCACCCTTCCCCTGTGTAGGGTGCAGTCTGGATGGGATGTTAAATGGTTATCCTGACTCTCTGGTCATGAGGTGTTAACTCTGGTATCCTGGTTAAATTCCCAACCTAGCCCCATTCCATCAAGGCCACCTAATCATCCCCCTCATTTCTAATTGGCATATCACTCTTCACCTGGTGAGTGTTGGAGGTGGGCGAAGTGATTTTGTCCCCCCCCCCCCCCCCCCCCCTCGTACTATGTGAAGTGCTTTGAGTACCTCAGTTGGTAGAGAAGCGTTAAATAAACCTGATCCATTATTAATTCATGATGGCCAAAGAGTTAGGCCTACTCGGTTATGTAAACGCATGAGTGGCTTCCTTATATAATCTGTTTAACTTTAAGTCTCCAATATATGATTTTACAAATTGACATGGTGCTTGACCCTTATGCAACAGACAAAAGTATGTAGTACTGTGTGTATATATACACACACCCATCACTCATGTGAAAATGTAGTTTACTCTGGTTTGAAATTTGTATTAAACATTGCTTTAACTTTTATAGCTGTTCATCTTGTAAGGTTGTCCAAGAAAAAGTCCGAAACATTGACATTAAATTATTTAATTTCCCCTTTCCTTAATTTTCCAGTCAATTTACACTATTCCACATGTTATGAGTTGAAAGGACCTCTGCTACCAGCGGGCAGCACAGACTTAATGATAGCGTCATTGCTCCTAGATATCAAGCCTCACACAAACAGAACAATGGCATGGGATACCAGGTGCGTGTTCATTAGGACACACAGTGGAAACTGTTTTTCAACGAGAAACAAGTCTTATTTGAGAAGTTCATAGTTCCTCCCAGTTTCATTCCATTTGGTGCCTAATGAACGAGACCCATTTTACAATAATTGTCTTGGTAAAAAGAAAAGTACTAGGCCAGAACTTACGTTACATCTGAGGAGATGGTTTAAAATATTATTTGTCGTGTGCGACTCTTAACTTCATTAAAATAAAAAGTAATTTGTGGCAGTTCTCGAATTTTCAAACAAGACGGAGCCTTAAGCATAGTGGGCCATTGGTGCAATAGTTTCCCATTCAGTTTGTATCCTCCTTTCAGAAACCTTCATTTTAAGTTCATTGGTACATTCCATCCAAGGACTGGAGTAACACCGCAGAACAGTTAACATGGAAGATTCTCAACTAGGGATGTTTACGTCATCATTTTCTGAAATGCGTTTCCCCTGTTAACAGTCTTCAATATCAAAAGTAGCCTATTTTGAAATGAAAAGGGACTAGGTAAACTACTTAAGTGTGTGTATATATTGTAAATGAGTACATGGAATAATCAGTTGGGGTTATTGGTCTGTATAGCCTTGCCTCAGCTCTCAACGGCACGATAGACATTTGTCTAGCAGCAAGGTTTTCGGTTGTGAGAATATCCCGATGCCTTAGAGGCATAGCAGAACTCGGCTAGGCGACATGAACGTATGTGCCTTGCATACTCCCTTAAGACCTTTGCTTGAAGAAGAAAAACCGGCAATAGTACTTTGTCCCTCTTAAGACGCCGTAGCCAGTATACTCTTACTCAATAGTCCAAATAACTCAAGATATGTGTTTCATTTAGATGTTTTTTTTGCCAAAGTCTCTAATGCAATTTGACATTTAATGTTTGGTGCAGTATCTCTCAAGCAAAACGAAAGTTAACAAAAACGAGTCGTCTCTCGAATGACACTCTTTAATTGAATAATCCCTACTATTGACCAATCACCGACAAAGGTGCGTAGACTCCGGCTACCGAACTTCAGCTTGCCTCAGGGGGGAAAAAGTTGTGCAAACGGCAGAAAAACCCCTTGCCGAATAACAAAACGGCAGAAGGTTATTTATCAGACTATACAGAGGACCTTTGTAACATAAGTTATGTGGAATATTGTTAAAGGGATACAGATGTGCCTCGGGATAGAAACCTAAATGACATTTTCCAATTGCATGTTCTACACACGGATTGATGTGTTATGCAATGCTCTGATAAAGGTGTGTGATGATTCATCTAAATGAAATTGGACATATCTTTAAGGGGCCAGGGTTGACCTTTAAATCCATAATCCACTGGGTAGAAACTGCAATCAATGGAATGATTGCCATTTTATTTTAGATGGAGGGCCTGCACATTCCTCCTACATTTTATAGCAAGGATCTAAAGAAGTGGAATATGGACTCAGCAGTTACAGAATGTACATGGTTTCTTAAATGGTAACGTAGTAAAGTAGCCATTCATAACCATTTTCCAGTACACCGATTTGTGCTACAGGCCTAATTGTATCACCTGTTAATTTATTAGGTAGTCATTGGAAATTCCTACTTTCTATTTTCAGTCTTGATTCCGAGGCCAGGCTGAAAGACAAAACAAGATACTGCCACTTTTCTAAAAACAACCTCTGGTTTAGATTCAACTTTTTTTTTATAAACAAGCATTACTCCTTTGTATATTAATGTCACCAAAAGATTATCCTCTTTAAATTAAGGCAAATATCGGTCCGGTTTCCCAGACACCGATTAAGCCTAGTGCTGGACAACAAAGCATGCTCTGTAAAACTTGAAAAAGCTTTTTAGTGACTTAAGGCTTCACGTGTCCAGGTAAGCAGCCAGTCGTGTAATCTTTAGTATAAACCCCTCAGCCACTGGCCTGTTTAGTATAAGCCACTGGCTTGTTTTGGATAAGCCCCTCAGCCACTGGCCTGTTTAGTATAAGCCCCTCAGCCACTGGCCTGTTTAGTATAAGCCCCTCAGCCACTGGCCTGTTTAGTATAAGCCACTGGCCTGTTTAGTATAAGCCACTGGCTTGTTTTGGATAAGCCCCTCAGCCACTGGCCTGTTTAGTATAAGCCCCTCAGCCACTGGCCTGTTTAGTATAAGCCCCTCAACCACTGGCACTGTGTGATTGACTATGGAGTTGCCGAGGTATTTGTTCTGAACAAGTACCCATGGTTCGTTAGAGAACTCCATTGGCCTGTATAGCACGATGCAAAGTGTCACATTTCACAGCTGACTAACCAGATGGCAGAGAGACATTCCAGTGCAAGAGAGTTTAAGTTTGACTATAGGATCCCATTCAATATCTTTCAATTAAACACCGTTAGTTTCAAGTCTATTCTGTGTGAAGTCGAGCTTCCTGGAGTGACATTGAATGTAGCGGCATTTCAAATTAGCCGTGAGATATAATAAATATGCCCTTTTTTTAGCAGACGCTGTTATCCAAAGTGACTTGGTCATGCGTGTGTATGGGTGGTCCCGGGAATCGAATCCACTACACTGGCATAATAAGCGCCACGCTCTACCAACTGAGCTACAAAAGTAACTATAGTGATTTACTATCACGCTGATACTGCACTGCGTGAGCGTTTCCGATTAGCATCTTTTTGTTTGTTTTGACTACTACACCAGTGGCATAACACACTCGTTTTAAGTGTACCTAAATTGACTATCTCTCAGAACGATAATTAAGAGGGGTCGTTACTGTTCTTGGGATAAAATATTAAAATTGAAAGTAAATGTAAAGTCTGTCTTTTGTGGCCTCAAATTCCTTTTTTGGTTTCAGTTGTCTTACCATTTTAGTGTTTACTATAATTGGACAACAAACTCACCTTAAAAAAATATTTAAATAAAAAAAAAAAGACAGGATTTTCTCTCCCTTGGCCATGGCTTCTGAGAGGGAAACCTGGGTAATGTTCATTACAGAACGCAACAGATATTTTAACTTCTTGTAACAGAAAGCTAAAATGAGCAATTGTTATTAGACAAGTCCAGGTAGTCCCTCCCTGTTTCAGTCCATTTTCTTCCATTTGGTACCAAATGAACACGACCCAGAGGAATGGGCAAGGTGGAGAGGGCTCGGGAAGGAAAGAAGCTGATGGACGGAACGCCTCATCGCATTATAAAATACAGCATCGCTCTCTGATTCTCTTGGCCAGGCTCTTCCTCTTCTTCTTTCCGTTCTTCTCTTTGCCATCCTCCATTTTTCTGGCTCTGATCTCACGCATCAGGTCAAAAAATACCTGCAAGGAAGAGAATTTTCTTGGTCATAGATTTATATTTTTTTCCTCCTGCTAGTGGTCGCCAAATACTGAGCATAGCTTCATGAACAGATACAAAAACAGGCCTAGTTATGATACTGTAAAATCCTGTGTTTCTGTGCAAAAGTTTATAGACAGCATTAACATTTCTTTGGCAGTTTGCCTCCCTTCTATACTCATTTGTATGACCTCACCCACCACATATCACAAACAATTGTTATGGCCAAAAGAACACAATGGTTTAGGAAACCATCCCTGTAAGCAGTCTAAGGACAAGGTTTGACAACAATCCCCCCCCCCCGTACTGTTTTCAAATGCTAACGTTACAAAAACGAAACGTGGATTGTTGTCAGTTTTGTAATTTAGGTGAACTATCCCTTAAATTAAATCATTGACCTATACAGACAGTCGTTACAGGTCTGTCTCACGGTCGTTGGATGCATTGCTAAGATCATGAGTTGTCCAACCACACCCCACTATTAGCTGAGTGATCCAACAATGAATCCACAAATACAGGTGATAACGGCCACTTGACTATCCGCATGTACATTTAGGTGGAGAGGGGCAGGTAAGTGTTCTATTGAGGATCTTGTGTTTGTCAGTAAGCCTGCAATTCAATAGAAGTAAAACAATTTTGTTAATGTCATGTGCACAAGTACAGTGAAATGCCTCTTGCTAGCTATTTCCCAACAATGCAGTAATCAATATCAGGAGTACTTTAAAGTAAAACAAGAACACTAGAGTAATTACACTATATACAGGGTCAGATAAATACCATACTACATACAGGGCCAGTTTAATACTATATACAGGGTCAGTTAATACCATACTATATACAGGGCCAGTTTAATACCATACTATATACAGGGCCAGTTTAATACCATACTATATACAGGGTCAGATAATACCATACTATATACAGGGTCAGTTAATACCATGCTATATACAGGGTCAGTTAATACCATACTATATACAGTTAATACCACACTATATACAGGGTCAGTTCCAGTACCATATTAACAATGTGCAGGGTTACTGGAGTGATGGAGGTAGATATGTATATGATAAACAGAGTAGCAGCAGTGTGTGTGTGTGTGTGTGTGTGTGGAGTCAGTATGAACGTGTAGAGGTCTGGGAGTGCATAATCAGTAAATTTAAATAGAAGGGTCAATGCAGATAGTCCGTGTAGCCATTTTGTGAGCTATTTTCACAACCTTATGGCTTGGGGATAGAAGCTGTTCAGAAGCCTGTTGCTGTCAGACTTGATGCTCCAGTACCGCTTGCTGTGTGGATACAGAGAGAAGTCTTTTGCTTGGGTGGCTGGAGTCAAATGTTCCAGACTTTATTTTTACACCGCCTGATATAGAGGTCCTGGATGGCAGGGAGCTCAGCCCCAGTGATGAACTGGGCTGTCCACACCACCCCCTGCAGTGCTATGTGATCGAGGGTGGTGCTATTGCCATACCGGGTGATGATGCAGCCAGTCAATATGCTCTCAAATGGTGCAGCTGTAGAACTTTGAGGATTTGAGGACCGATGCCAAATCTTTTCAACCTGTGTGTGAGGTAGCCCTGTCCTTTTTAGCTTAGCGCCAACCATGTTTATGCAGCATTTGCACTCACTGGCGCCCACGCACAAACACACATCTTCTGTATAGCCTTGAATTTGCCAGTAAGCCCTAGAACTGCATATAAACAATACCAACTCATCGCCACAACATTGTCTTTGTTTACAGACAACTTCACTACACACACTTTATTTTTGCAATCCGTTGTTTTTGCAAAAGACATTGGACAAAGACAGCCCAGTACGTTTTACACACTTCCTCTTAAAACATCTACATGTGAGGGAAGTCTACCTGGAAGCTTCTGGTTTTACAGTATCTAAAACACACCAAAAAAAATATATATATATATTCAATAACTGGATAATGCAAATTCAATCGAATTGAGTCGATGTAAAACAACTATTACAATCACATTCCTTCCTGTTTTCAAGAAAGACTGCACCACCATGTGAATAAACACACATTAGGCCAAGTCCTGGAATGAAAGGGCTTTTTAGTCCTGGACTAGGCTTAGTGTCTGGGAAACCAAATCAAATTTTATTGGTCACATACACATGGTTAGCAGATGTTAATGCCAGTGTAGCGTAGTGCTTGTGCTTCTAGTTCCAACCATGCAGTAATATCTAACGAGTAATCTAACAATTTCACAACCACCCCTGTATGTAAAATACATTTTTAAAAATTAAATAAAAGCCCCATCACCTTGTCAACATTTGCACGGGTCTTGGCGGAGGTCTCCACATAGCTGACGCCCCACTGCTCGGCCCGGGCCTTGGCCTCCTCGCCGCTCACCTGCCTCCGCTCCTCCAGGTCTGACTTATTACCCACCAGGAGGAAGGGAACATTCTCATCCTCCTTCACTCGCAGGATTTGTTCTCTGGAGAGGAAAGAGGGAGGTCATATCATCCTATAGATCTCTGGAGAGCGGATGGAATTAATTCCTGAATTGACCGACCCCAAACCTGGTCTCTTTTTCACTTCAAAGCCCGCTCTTATTACCTGAAGTCAGCGGTGGCGGCGAACGACTCGGCCTCGGTGATGGAGAAGACGCAGAGGAAGCCCTCACCGCTGCGGAAGTAGTTGTCTCGGATGGCGGCGTAGTCTTCCTGGCCCGCTGTGTCCAAGATGTCGATCTGCACCTCCTCTCCGTCCAATACCACCTTCTTCCTGTAGCTGTCCGCCTTGGTGGGCTCGTAGTCCTCCACAAACTGATGGAGAGAAGTAGGAGAAAGAGATGGACATATTGAGGAAGAGTTTCTTTATAAGGCCAGGTTACATTATAAACAAACGTTTTGAAGATTAAACCACAATGTAATTTTGGCCTAAGCAGACCATCACCTGACAGAATTGAGGAAAAGTCCTTTTGAGAGTGGAAAATGGAGCCTTAGTGGGGAGTTTCCACAATTGATATCAGTGACCAGGAGTGTCCATTTTCAGGACATGTTGGCCCTGTTTTGAATATTCTTAAAAAGCATTCTTCTTTCCTTGAAGTAATCACTGATCTGATTGGCTTGGTGTATGCAAGCTTTCCACTGCATTGATTTCACTGGTTATGTCGTGTCAGAACAGTGATTTACTTCAAGGAAGGAAGAAAACAACATGAAGAGTGTTGTTGTAACAGGTCATCAACGATGAAAGGGCTTCACACACACGTCAGTGGCTCACCTCGTCATACATGAACTGTAGGGTGAGGGCTGACTTGCCCACTCCTCCACTCCCCACCATGATCACCTTGTGGAGGGCAAGAGAGTTCTGCCCCTTGGGCTTGTTGGTTGTCATGACCGCTCACACACAGACTCACTCACAGGGAGGGAAAGAAGAGAGGAGGAGGGGGAGAGGGGAGACGGAACCGAAGCAAAGGGTTGGTTTGAAAGTCAGGGAATCAGGAGAGGGTGGTAATGTCTCAGCATTAAGGGTGATCCAACAGTCCCTGTGAAGAAGAAAATGAAATAAATAAATAAATGTCTCTGTTTATAGTAGCAGTGTAGTGATATAATCTCATGCTTTAAAACTTTCCATCGTACAAAAAAAAAAAAAATCCCCAGACATACAATAAGAAGGCCAATGTTGGCATAGATAATTTAGATTACCTGAACTTTGAAATAAAAGATCAATTCACCCAGTGTTTCATTCATGTCCATCTAGCATTTTAAGATGCTACTCTAACAATGACGTAGCATTTAGTCAGTGTTTAACACCTTTTCACATGACCACACGTGCATCCTAAATCAGAAGTTGATGGTTGCTCAGTTCAAGGTAGGAAAAGGAAAAGCATTGTCTTGTGAAGTCTAGGCCTACTTGTAACAAAATGTTTTAAAAAAGGGACGATAAGCCCTATTTCATTTGAGGATCTGTCATAAAAGATGTAAAAAGAAGCTAGTCGTTATTTAAAACAAAAAAAAACAAGCAGCTGCAAGGTCCTCAGCCTCCAAAACCTGTCAACGTGTCCGAGGCCAAACCAGTTCTCCTAGCCATTGATAGGCTAAAAGGGTTGGTATTGTTTATATGCAGTTGTTGGGTTTGTTTTAAGCAAACACTGTTTAAGTGCTACATCAGGACACAATCACTCTTTTGTAAAGCCAGAGAGTGAGCGGGAGAGAACACAACAACACCCCCTTTTGTCTCAGCAGCTGGTCATTCCTCATTGAATTTCACATCAGTCAGAAGTGTAGTTTTAGGGAGAAAAAAAACAAGAAAAATCCTTAGCTATTTCAGTGTTTACTGTCCTTTTTTGAACATATACAGGCCCTTAGGCCAGTGATTCTCAACTGGTTTTGCCTTGGGACCCAAACTGAACCAGGTTGTCTTTTGCGATCCAATATTCGCGTCACAATATATTTTTGCCCTAAAATGCAATCTGGAAAAATATTTGTAATTCTATATTGATATTAAAATGTTCCAATTATATGACAAGGGAACAGTCCCCACCTTTTTTCATTTTCAATAATTAAATTCTGCCCATATTCTTGAATGTTAAGACCACAAAATAAAACTAACCTTCTAAATAACTCTGCTAATAATTATTTAAAATACTGTGATTGAAGAAAAATAGGTAAATTATTTCAAAATATAGGTTTGTTATTTCTACATGTTTTAGTCTTAGGTTCAGACTGGAGTTTTCTTTTATAACGTCAATACTAGCTACAGTGGTTAGCAAGCTTGAAGGGAGTCTTTATTTATTTTAGCTTTTATTTAACTAGGCAAGTCAGTTAAGAACAAATTCTTATTTACAAAAAACTGCCTACCCTGGCCAAACCCTAACCCGGACGACGCTGAGCCAATTGTGCGCCGCCCTATGGGACTCCCAATCATGGCCGGTTGTGATAGAGCCTGGAATCGAACCAGGGTCTGTAGTGACGCCTCTAGCACTGAGATGCAGTGCCTTAGACCACTGAACCAGGGTCTGTAGTGACGCCTCTAGCACTGAGATGCAGTGCCTTAGACCGCTGTGCCACTCGGGAGCCCCAATAATTATCAGTGGGGAGGCCGTCATATTTAGTGTTGTGTGCGTTGCTAAAAAAAAGGGAAAAAAGTATTTGATCCCCTGCTGATTTTGTACTTTTGCCCCACGGACAAAGAAATGATCAGTCTATAATTTTAATGGTAGGTTTATTTGAACAGTGAGACAGAATAACAAAAAATTCCAGAAAAACGCATGTCAAAAGTGTTATATTGATTTGCATTTCAATGAGGGAAATTTTTTACGTGTTTTTCTGGATTTTTTTTGTTATTCTGTCTCTCACTGTTCAAATAAACCTACCATTTAAAATTATAGACTGATCATTTCTTTGTCAGTGGGCAAACGTACAAAATCAGCAGGGGATCAAATACTTTTTTCCCTCACTGTAACTATGATCCCATAGCCTACATTGCATATGAAGTGTGACTGTCTCATGACATTTAACCGTGGATGTACGGAGAAAATGCCCTCTGTTTCTTGTCACCCCCGTTGACTCCCACATGTGGGGAGTTTGTGCTCTCTGATTGGCTCAGTCAAGTTGTTGGCCACTGACGATCATTGTGATTCTACAAGTAGAAAACGGTAGATTCACCGCTACCGGGACGGCACGCAGCAGGTACCGCTTTTGTTCTTGCAAGAGAAGGAAACGGCCTCCCAACTGTGACAAGTACCTATCGGCAATGAGACTCTCGACGTGTTATGATGCTTGATGGTTAGCGGCACCTTCTAATAATACAGTACAAGCGATTTTAGGCTAGGCTAATATAGTACAGCCTAGTATGGTATAGTAGTATCAGGTCACTGTCAACGGCAGCAGACCATGTCAGGGGTGGCCCAGCCTAGGTCCTCACAGACAAGAGGGGACTGGCATAACAGATGCCATGACATCACCCATGTGGGTGATGGGTCCGAGTTCGGAGGCATCGCTGGGTCGCTCACAGTTAGGACAAAAAGGCCTATATTAGAATCTAAAGTACAAGATAAGTATGACAATGGGCTGATTGATAACCTGGCAGTGGAAATGTCAGCCATCACATTATCTAGCCCTAGGCTATGTTTCGGGTGATATGGCCAATTGATCAACATAAGTCCTTTGTATAAATCCTAGTCAATACAATATCTACTAAAGACTTAAGCATATTGATATGGGTTGATCAAAAAACCTAACATGGGTAAGGGCTTAGTCACCTCAACCGAGGCCTTAAATGTCTTTTTAAGATGCAGTATGCAGAAATCGTTCAGCCATTTCCTGGTTGCTCAAATTCTAATATTTAGCCTAATTTCAGTTTGTGACAAAACAAGCAAGTTACAGTGCCTTTGGAAAGTATTCAGACCCCTTGACATGTTCCACATTTGTTATGTTACAGCCTTATTCTAAAATGGATTAAATAAATAAAATATCCTCAGTAACCTACACACAATACCCCATAATGACAAAGCGAAAACAGGTTTTTAGAAATGTTTGCTAATGTATTAAAAATAAAAAAAATACCTTATTTGCATAAGTATTCAGACCCTTTGCTATGAGAGTCGAAATTGAGCTCCAGTGCATCCTGTTTCCATTGAGATGTTTCTACAACTTGGAGTCCACCTGAGGTAAATTCAATTGATTGGACATGATTTTGAAAGACACACACCTGTCTATATAAGGTCCCACATGTCAGAGCAAAAACCAAGCCATGAGATCGAAGGAATTGTCTGTAGAGCTCCGAGACAGGATTGTGTCAAGGCACAGATCTGGGGAAGGGCACCAAAACATTTATGGAGCATTGAAGGTCCACACACAGTAGCCTCCATCATTCTTAAAAATGGAAGAAGTTTAGAACCACCAAGACTCTTCCTAGAGTTGGCCGCCCGGCCAAAATGAGCAATCGGGGGAGAAGGGCCTTGGTCAGGGAGGTGACCAAAAACCCGATGGTCACTGACAGAGCTCAAGAGTTCCTCTGTTGAGATGGGTGAGCTTTCCAGAAGGACAACCATCACTGTAGCACTCCACCAATCAGGCCTTGTCTGGCCAATCTACCATAAAAAGCCACTCTTCAGTAAAAGGCACATGACAGCCCGCTTGGAGTTTAGGTACCTAAAGACTCTCAGACCATGGGAAACAAGATTCTCTGGTCTGGTGAAACCAAGATTGAACTCTTTGGCTTGAATGCCAACCGTCACGTCTGAAGGAAACCTGGCACCATCCCTATGGTGAAGTATGGTGGTGGCATGGACTGGGAGACTAGTCAGGATCGAGGCAAAGATGAATGGAGCAAAGTATAGAGAGATCCTTGATGAAAACCTGCTTCAGAGCGCTCAGGACCTCAGACTGGGGCAAAAGTTCACCTTCCAACAGGACAACGACCCTAAGCACACAGCCAAGACAAGTCTCTAAATGTCTTTGAGTGGCCCAGCCAGAACCCGGACTTGAACCCGATCTCTGGAGAGACCTGAAAATAGCTGTGCGTCATACCCAAGAAGACTCGAAGCTGTAATCGCTGCCAAAGTTGCTTCAACAAAATACTGAGTAAAAACCAAAATTCTACAAACCTGTTTTTGCTTTGTCATTATGGTGTGTGTAGATTTGATGGGGAAAAAACTATTTAATTAATTTTAGAATAAGACTTTAACGTAACAATATGGAAAAAGTCAAGGGGTCTGAATACTTTCCGAAGGCACGTGTAGTGTAGAGAATCATTGTACCAGTTAAACTGCTGTGAAATATATTTTTCCACAACCAAAAATATTGTATTTTCAGCTGTTCTGATGCTGGCGTACAAAACCGGATGTAAGACGCAAAACCGAAACTTAAAAACGGGAAGCATAGAAATAACGTGAATAGATCAGATCTACCGCTTCTTAGACTTGCTTTCGATGAGTGACAGATCTATATCTCACATTTTATATGTGAATTTGGACAAGTCGTACAAAAAAGTTACATATTCATGTTCGGTACGAAACGGCAGAAAACGTTCCCGAACCTGTAAAGTATTGGGCTATCTGTACATTTTAAGAAACATATCGTTTTCTGTTGCAAAACATTTTGCCTAAATGAAATGACCCTGAACATTATTACAAAACATGGATAAAAGGCCATTGGACCAACTGTAAAACTAAAGAGGTAGACCAATGTCTTGAACTGGACCGAGTGGAACTAAGGTGTCAAATCACTAGCTCTAACATCGTCGATGGAATTCCAGCATTTCCCTGAGTTTTTAAAGCTGGCCCTCGAAATATGCAAGGGAGTGCCGCAATTGGCAATGCATGCCACATCGGTCTGCCTTTTTTAAAGCTAATCAAATGAAGAGAACAGTCTAGACAGTGATGTCATCTGCTTACCATGTCCGTAATAGACATTGGTCTATACAGCAGTGACGGGAATGGCAAGCAGGAGGACAGGATCTGAGGTAGCTCCCACCATAGAATAGCAATAGTTGAATCAGGAGTTGGAATCTAGCAAGTATGTGGAAACGCAAGGGGTACAGAGGGAGGTCCCAAGGACCAGTTTAGGAAGAGGAAGTAGTATTCTTTCCTTGCTATCTGCTGGAAAATCGGAGCTCACTTTATTAGTTTCATACATCAGCCATTAAAGTTGTCCCTACACACTGATCCTGGGTAAGCTCAACCAAACTGACAGCCTGTCATTTGCCTATGTAACCTATATGCCAACGACGTTTGTGTGATGTAAATTGGGTGGTGTCTCCACTCCCAAGTGGCGCAGTGGTCTAAAGGCACTGCGTCTCAGTGCTAGAGGAGTAACTACAGACCCTGGTTCGATTCCAGGCTGTATCACAACCGGCCGTGATTGGGAGTCCCATAAGGCGGTGCACAATTGGCCCAGCGTCGTCCGGGTTAGTGTTTGGCCGGGGTAGGCCGTCATTGTAAATCAGAATTTGTTCTTAACTGACTTGCCTGGTCAAATAAAAGGTTAAATATATAAATAAAAACAATGGCGTGCCCAAATCAGTCTTTCCTTCCTCCTCTTACTAAAACTACATATTGTGTACTAATCGTACTACATACTATTTTGAACGTACTGTTTAGTAAATGTATGCAGTTATAAATGAAACATACTAGGCTCACGTATACTAAATGTGTTATCCAATTGCGTTGATTCATTCGTTAATTTTGCCCCTCCCCTTATAATGATTTATTAGCTCTTGTCAAATACGAGTGGGTCTGAAAATATTTCTCTTCCTCAGTAGCATGCAGCAAATTCGTCCTACATGAAAAGCCGAAATAAATGACATCCTGGAATTTTAAAGCATTGCTAGATTTATTTTTATATTTCACATAGTATAAAACATTCTTATTTTCACAATTAGTGAATTGAATGCAAATCAGAAGGCAAGTACTGGTACCTATTCGGACACGGACAATGTTTTTGTGCATTGTGTGTTTAATAAATTGTAGGCCAATGAGCCCATCTATCCAGAATTTTTTATTTTTCTTTATATAAAAAAAATAAAAATAACTTTGCCTTTCTTTAACACCTTCTCTTACTAGCACCTATTTTGCTGATGGCTACTTTGAGGAACATTTGACTTAATATGACTGTGATGTGGTTGTCTCACCTAGCTATCTTTGATGCATTCATCTTAACTATAAGTCACTCTGGATAACAGCGTCTGCTAGGCTAAATGGCCTAAAATGTTTATGGCAGCTGTGGCCTCCAAGCTTAACTGTTAGATTACTTGTTAGATATTACTGCACGGTCGGAACTAGAAGCGCAAGCATTTCGCTACACTCGCATTAACATCTGCTAAACATGTGTATGTGACAAAATGTGATTTGGATTTAAAAATGGCAGCTGTTGCCTCCAAGCTTCACTGTTAGATTACTTGTTAGATATTACTGCACGGTCGGAACTAGAAGCACAAGCATTTTGCTACACCCGCATTAACATCTGCTAAACATGTGTGTGAGACAAATAAAATATGATTTTGATTTAAAATGGCAGCTGTGGCCTCCAAGCTTCACTGTAAAACACTTCTAGTACTGACTGACATTCTTATAATTCCTCAAGGTTGTGCAGGTAGTTCTGTGGGCATTGTTAACAGTATGATGGAAATTCCAGATGCCCCTCTGTTTTGTTATTTCAATGACTACCGGGAGTAGCTAGCTAGCTAGCTAGCTGTTGTGTTTTTAGAAAATGGTGTAGTGGCTAAACAACCTGTTAGAAACACTATCCATCTTTGAATTCCAAATGGCACCCTATTCCCTACATAGTGCCCTCATAGTCTATAAGGCTATGGACAAAAGTAGTGCACTATATAGGGAATAGGGTGGCATAGGGCTCTGGACAAAAGTAGTGCACTATATAGGGAATAGGGTGCCATAGGGCTCTGGTCAAAAATAGTGCACTATATAGGGAATAGGGCTCTGGTCAAAGGTAGTGCAGTATATAAGGAATAGGGTTCCATTTAAGTTTCCATATTGGGAATAGGACTCTCCCTGGACAATTGTTTCCCACAACACACCCAAAACAATGGCCACACGGCCAACACACCCAAAACAATGGCCACACGGCCAACACAACCAAAACAATGGCCACACGGCCAACACACCCAAAACAATGGCCACACGGCCAAAACAATGGCCAACAAGTTTCTAAGTGTTTGGCCATCCTCGATTTGTTTTCATATTGACTTGCAAACTATTCATTTATTACCCTTTTACCAGATAAGTTGACTGAGAACACATTCTCATTTACAGCAATGACCTGGGGAATAGTTACAGGGGAGAGATAAATGAGCCAATTGGAAGCTGGCGATGATTAGGTTGCCATGACGGTATGAGGGCCATGGATTCTTTAATGATCAGAGTCAGGACACCTGTTTTAAATGTCCCATCTGAAAGACAGCACAATGTCCAGAGGAAAGAGTGCCTCCTACTGACCCTCCAACACTTCCTGGATGGGAGACCAGATGCCACTGGGACTGACCCTGCTTAGCTTCAGAGGCCAGCCAGCAGTGGGATGCAGAGTGGTATGCTGCTGGCAATCAGCTCAGTGATTTTTAATTTAGAAAATCTGTAAATATAAGCAAGCACAGTAGGCTCATGCTCAAATTCACATTTCACACAGACAAGTGAAACACTACCTTGAAGACTATCAGGCCTTATGACTCCACAAATGAAATGTTCTGTAAAGTATTCTGAAACCAAATCTTCCTCTACACACAGACATTCTCCGAAACAAACCCCTGTCACCTCAAAACACGTGTCCTGTCTACCATCTAGTAGCCCCAGTAGCAATGTAGGACTGTTCTGGGCTCTTTGGTGACATATGCTTTTTTAACGTTTTTTTTTTTTATTACAAGATGTGTTACTAATTTTTTTTAAAAAATTTGAAGTGCACAATGAATAGGACCACAATGAAAAACACTGCAATCTGCATTTGAAACAATAAAGCACCTCCCCGCCACTATTTCGGTCAAAGGTTGAAGGATGGGGCTGGAGAAATGTAAACACTCAAATTCATAGAGCTATGGAATGCAAGGACTCACAATCCATGATATCAAAATACAGCAGGGTTGCCCAATAGGTGGTGCGTGGGCAAAACTTTGCCTTCGGGTGAATCTCGCCCCCAAATTTTCTGAGCAAAAATACAATTTTCGTTGGACACCAGACTAATAAAATCACCAGGTAATGAGGTCAACGTGATTTGCAGTGGCGGTGCAATAGCATTGTCCATGTTTTTATTATTATCAGCCTTATGTTTTGCGGAGTTTCAATGCTAATTTAGTTTGACAAATATAAGCAGCCCAACAGATGCATTTGAGCATGAATATGCCATATGTGGTGCTACAATTAATGAAGCTTTGGCTTTCTTTACCTGTACTCGCGTGGGGAAAACCCAAACGTTTGTATTGGTTGTGTTGTCAAAATATATAGCGCATTTGGAAAGTATTCAGACCCCTTGATTTTGTTACGTTACTGCCTTATTCCAACATTGATTAAATAGCCCCCACCCCCCAATCTCCACACAATACCCCATAATGACAAAGCAAAAACTGGTTTAGAATTTTTGGAAAATTAGAAATAAAAAAAATGGAAATATCACATTTCCGTAAGTATTCAGACGATTTAGTCAGTACTTTGTTGAAGCACCTTTGGCAGCGATTACAGCCTCGTCTTCTTGGGTATGACGCTACAAGCTTGGCACACCTGTATTCAGAGACTTGCCGCGAAGCCACTACTGCGTTGTCTTGGCTGTGTGCTTAGGGTCGTTGTCCTGTTGGAAGGTGAACCTTCGCCCCAGTCTGAGGTCCTGAGTGCTCTGGAGAAGGTTTTCATCAAGGATCTCTGTACTTTGCTCCCTTCATCTTTCCCTCGATCCTGACAAGTCTCCCAGTCCCTGCTGCTGAAAAACACATGATGCTGCCACCACGCTTCACTGCCAGGTTTCCTCCAGATGTGACGCTTGGCATTCAGGCCAAAGAGTTCCATCTTGGTTTCGTCAGACCAGAGAATCTTGTTTCTCATGGTCTGAGTCTTTTAGGTGCCTTTTGGCAAACTCCAAGTGGGCTGTCATGCACCTTCTTTTACTGAGGAGTGGCTTCTGTCTGGCCACTCTACCATAAAGGCCTGATTGGTGGAGTGCTGCAGAGATGTTTGTCCTTCTGGAAGGTTCTCCCATCTCCACAGAGGAACTCTGGAGCTCTGTCAGAGTGACCATCAGGTTCTTGTTCCACCTCCCTGACCAAGGCCCTTCTCCCCCGATTGCTCAATTTGGCTGGGCGGCCAGCTCTAAGAGCCTTAGTGGTTCCAAACTTCTTCCATGTAAGAATGATGGAGGCCACTGTGTTCTTGGTGACCTTCAATGTTGCAGACATTTTTTTGGTGCCCTTCCCCAGATTTGTGCCTTGACACAATCCTGTCTCTGAGCTCTATGGACAATTCCTTCGACCTCATGGCTTGGTTTTTGCTCTGACATGCACTGTCAACTGTGGGACCTTTATATAGACAGGTGTGTGCCTTTGCAAATCATATCCAATTTATTGAATTTACCACAGGTGGACTCATATCAAGTTGTAGAAACACCTCAAGGATGATCAATGGAAACAAGATGCACCTGAGCTCAATTTCAAGTCCCCTGTGGCTCAGTTGGTTGAGCATGGTGTTTGCAACGCCAGGGTTGTGTGTTTGATTCCCACGGGGGGGCAGTACAAAAAAAAAATGCATGAAATGAACGTATTCACTACTGTAAGTCGCTCTGGATAAGAGCGTCTGCTAAATGACTAAAATGTAAATGTAAAATGTTGTAGCAAAGGGTCTGAATACTTATAAAAATAAAATGACCTTATATAAATTAGCAAAAATGTCAACCTGTTTTCACTTTGTCATTATGGAGTATTGTGTGTGTGTGTATATATAAGCGGGGGGAAAAAGTCAAGGGGTCTGAATACTTTCCGAAGGCACTGTACACAGTGGCCAAGTCGTGTGATCGAGGCGTTATGAAAACAAATGCGATGGGGCAATATCGTGAACTCGCATAGATGTTGATGACTTAAGGATGTTCCAGTGTTTCAAAAACAATGGATTTGACGCGACTGGTACATTGCCGTTTCGTCCTGGTTTCTATTCGTGCCATTGAGTAGGATTTCAGTCTCTCTCTAGCACGGGATAGGCCTGTTTGATCACACAGACAGCATCATTGCATTTTGGCACACCAGAAATACATTCATTTTGCAATGTAACAGTTGCAGTGCGTTCTGTGTGGTGCATATGTTGGATGTATCTAACATATGCATCAAACTGTATGTGTAGACAGCTTGACAGAAATGGTGGCAGAAGGTGAATGTTGAACTGTTGTTGCGTACATAAACAGATGATGCTGCGGAATATTTTGCGGAATGATGCTCTCTGTTTTGATCAAGGCATAACACTTACTGTATCGGGTTGCAGGAAACTGGTGCGCAAATCATTACCTTTGCGCTTAACCTCTGTCTGTATTACAGTTGCCTCAAAGTCTTAGGAATTGACCAACGGGTATATTCCGCTTAAGGTGGTTACTGACTGTAAAAGTGTATTCCTACTCTGCAGCTTGCGGGAAAATGGTAGACTCTAACTTGTTTTCTTTATTTTTTGTGGATTGTAAGATCCAAGAAGTCTATTCCTCCCCCCCCCCCCATTTATATCTGCTGTAAATTTGAGATTGGGGTCAGATAAATTCCTAAGAAATTAAATCTGAGGGAAGAGCGTCAGTACCGTTCTATACCAGTAGGATGTCGTCTATACAACTTTGCCAAAACGCTCCATTCTGGAAATGTTTATATATTTTTTTGTGGACATAATAAACATAGTTAGGCGTGAATGCAGCTCTCATCGCTGTTCCCAGAGTCTGTTGGTGGTAACTGCTCGCATATTGGAAGGCATTTGATGTGAGGGCTTTTCAGTGAGAGACAGAATAAAAGGTAAAATAGCCTCTGGTCTAGTGTTGAGATGGCGAGAGAGCACTCGTAGGCCTGCGTCATGCAGGATAATAGAGTAGAGACTAAACGTCAAGTGTAACCAAGTTGCTTTCAGTGTCGCATCTATAGTTATTGATGATCTTAAGCACGTCCCCGGTATCTCCTAAAGAAAAAAAAGCTGGCACAATTTTAGAGATGAAAAACAAATCAACATACTAAAATAGGGGTTCAATAGGGATTACTTTTACCTGACACTCGGACGGAAAATAGGTTTTTTTCCATGCTTAATAATTTTCCGGGAAGTTGATTGTATCCCAATGGGCTCCCGAGTGGCGCAGCGGTCTAAGGCACTGCATCTCAGTGCCAAGAGGCGTCACTACAGACCCTGGTTCGAATCACATCCGGTGTGATTGGGAGTCCCATAGGGCGGCGCACAATTGGCCCAGCGTCGTCTGGGTTAGGGTTTGGCTGGGGTAGGCAGTCATTGTAAATAAGAATTTGTTCTTAACTGACTTGCCTGGTTAAATACATTTTAAAGTCATGGTTGGAAATGATTTTGTTTTTGTCAAATACTATCTGTTTGGGATTCCTGCAGTCAATTTGCAGTCTACACATTATTTCTAGCCTACATTAAGGCTATATGAATCCTAGCTACTTTTGAAGTTCATCTCGTGAACAGGCTCTTCCCTTTTCCTTTCATTCTGTTCCACCACATATTTGCATTCTACAGAGGCTGCCAGGACAACGAAGAAACCATTACAACAATTATTACATTGGTGATTTGTTTCTCTCCCTTGGGGCACAGGTGCTCCCAAATAAAAAAAGTCTAGGTAGTGCAGCATACACTGTTCTCATTTTCAGGACAAATGTAAAGTCATTATTTTCCATGCACCTTGCCAGGTGCAAAGATCTTATCCATTAGAAACCTGCCTCTTCAGTCGAATGGGTATGAATGCAAAGGTAAGAGAACAAAAACAAAAAAAAGGTGAATCTGATTCCACATAACTGAGTAGCTTCGATCCCCACTTGCGAGACATTTCGCAAACCACCACAATTAAATCATAGGAAGAGCGCACGACATCTTTGTCCTGAGCTTCACATACAACAAGTGTCAAATCAACAGCCATTTGTAAACAAGTTGGCATCATGTAACTTATGCGCATATATAGGAATGGGTGTGGTTGGTATGTTTACCCGGTGTAAGAGACGGATGTGTCTAGGAGAGGAATATTTAAATACTGAACCGATAAACCTGTCAACCGGTTTGTTGGTACATGCATTCAACAATATGGGTTGTAAAATCAATACATTACAATTTGTTACTGACCATAATAGGCTAAAGCCTCAATGTTACACTGTGTCGTAATTTCATCAAATAGATTAGTACATTAGCTATTGACAAATGCATTTGCTTACTAGTTACTAGCTTAGCCACAGGCTAGTTGTTCAGGCCGTTGCTGGTGACCACATCGCCAGCTAATAAAAGCATCCATTCATTGGCTACATTTTAAAATAACTAGCTATTACTGTAGTTAGCTAGTAATACGCACCAAGTGTTATGCTTGCCATAATTTATAAACATTTTTTTAAACAAACTGCTTTTTTTTATTTTTGTATGTAGCTAGCTCACTATGTTAGTTATAGCGAGTCACCTGCTTACCAGAATGAAGGTGTCGTGTACGCGGTAAACAAACTCACTCGCTGCTCGGCTAACGACGTTAGCTAGCAACTGTAACTAACTGGATTATAGTAGTTGGTCGCAAAAAAAAAGCAGCAGGTCAAACGACGACACTGTAACGCACCAGTAGCTATTGTGGGATATGCTACGTTTGTACCGCAATATATATATATATATATATATACCGGCCCTCAAGGCTCTTCCAAGTTAGTTTTTTTTTTTTTTTAAAGGGGGAAGAAAAAAATCAAAAAAAAAAACTCTTGTCAGTCCATCATTATTTATCAAGCTAGCTAGCTAGACGTGTGTTCAGCTAGCTAGCAATTTCGTCCGGCCGGTGATGCTGAAGGCGTGTGCGTTGTTCAAGCTGTCCACAATAATGTCGAATAAATCAAAATATCAATAAATAAAAATCACATAGGCCTATAACTTTTTCCGTTCACCTTATTGACTATGATCATGCAGGTATTTCTTCCAAATTGCTTCTAAAAAAATAAATTATAATAATAATCCTTTGCTCCTACGCAGACAGGTGTTTTTCGTGAAAAATGACTATAGGCGAGGGGTGTGGCTATGGGTTTGTGAACATCATTAAAATCATTCACCATCAAAGTTCCTCCACAAAATATGAAGACGCTAGTGTTTATACAAATAATTTGTAGGATATATTGTTGTAAACAACCGGAAAAAATAGACTAATGATAGTTTCTTGCCTCTCCCAACCAATGATTTATATATACACTATTTGACTGACGGGGCGATGCTTTGAAGCCACCATCTTGGCACTCCCCATCACCACTTTAAATCATATTTTGGAAGCAATAAATGCATTTGTCTACGTTTATTCTATGACAGACACGTGATGCATACTTTTAAATGATATGTGAGGTAAAAAAAAGAAAGTTTTCCTTACCAAATATATTTTTTATAAAGCACTGTTACAAAAAAATACTTCAATACATGCTATTTTGTCCCTTTGAAATACTGCATAGCATTCTGGTTGTTAATGGTCATACTGTTAGGAATCCTGCCTTCTATATAGCTTTTTTTTTAAAAATGAACTCAGAGCCTAAGATTTTCACTGTACCCTGCAATCACACCTGCAACCCTGTGACTATTAAACACTCAATCTGTAAGATTTCATTATTTTTTATGGAGGATGGCTTCTTCTGGGGAGTCAATATCACCGACCAGTGGCTTCAAAGCCTCTCATTGGCCAATACACATTTTTTATATTTTTTTTTATTAACAAATATCAACAAACAAAAGAGGAATAGTCACATGCAAACAGGCATACATACAAACTATTTACAATGCTAGGAATCCTAAACAAACAAATCATATTCATTAATACAACAAGTTTGAATTGCCTTTTTGTTTTTCATTTTAGTTAAAGTAGTGCCATATTGTTTACATTCATTTATAAAGTGAAAAAAGTTTGGTTTTGTATTAGACCATTTGCATTTGTGAATATGACATTTACCTAGTATTATTAATAGTTGAATATACTTCATTTTTATCATATAATGATTTATTTCAGAAATTCTGACATCAAAACCATTAAATAGTACAACCGGTCCTATTTTTTTGTAACAAAATTCTACTATAAATAGAGACAAAAAAAAACAAATGCAAAATGGTCTCCATTCCACAGAAATCACATTTATAGTCAATATTCAGTGCACCATGCTCTACCAACTGACCCATACAGGACTGTGGTAATGTCAGATGTTTTGCTTTACAACATGATGTCATACGGTAATTCTAAGAGCTTAACGTAGCTACAGATAACAGTATGACCATTGAGTATGACATCTTTTTCTTTGACCCTCCATATCACCATGTGAGAAGCAACATTTGCACAATGACAAAGTGTGTGTGTGGGGGGGGGATTCCAACTTGGGCCTCTAGAAAGAGCTCAGGCTTTCCGACCTGAAGATTACTGATGTCATGATTAGACCTCGTATTTTTTCCAGAGTTCCCAGTTGTTTTGGATGTGGCATAACTCCTTCCAAACGGACAAATTTATAACCTGTAACACAGATACTCATAACACTGTGCACGTAGCCTTATCCCATTAGACATTTGATCTAGCATCATTTTACATTCCAGATGTGTATAGTATAAAGCTGGATTTATGAGTTAGCCAGGAAACTTTGATTAACAACCAGAATGCTAAACTTAATGTGTTTTTGGTTGTTGAGTGAATTAGACCATGCCCATTTCAAGCCATCTTTCCTAAAAAAATTTTTTTTAAAAAAAGTGTTATTACAGACCATTTAGGAAAGTTTGCTGGCTAACTCAATGATCACGTTTTGTAGTATACCCCTCAGCTGAACAAGCGGCGATATTTCAATATTAGCACTTGACAAGTTCAAACTGACCTAAAAGATACCACCTGGGAAAAATATGCCCCCCTTTCCAAACATATCCCCCAAAAATATAGACAAGACAAAACATTTCCCCCTCAAAGGCAAGTAGATTGAGGAGCATTCGGAAAGTATTCAGACCACTTCACTTTATTACATTACAGCCTTGTTCTAAAATTGATTAAATTGCTTAAAGGTCACAGTTATGAAAACTTAGGACACGAAAAAGGCCTTTCTACCGACTCAGGGTCCCTGCTCATCTGCGAGACTGTGCCTTAGGCATGCTGCAAAGAGGCATGAGGACTGCAGATGTGGCCATGGCAATACATTGCAATGTCCGTACTGTGAGACGCCTAAGACAGCGCTACAGGGAGACAGGACGGACAGCTGATCGTCCTCGCAGTGGCAGACCACGTGTAACACCTGGACAGGATCGGTACATCTGAACATCACACATGCGGGACAGGTACAGGATGGCAATAACAACTTCCCGAGTTACACCAGGAACGCACAATCCCTCCATCAGTGCTCAGACTGTCTGCAATAGGTTGAGATGGGCTGGACTGAGGGCTTGTAGGCCTGTTGTAAGGCAGGTCCTCACCAGACATCACCAGCAACAACGTCACCTATGGGCACAAACCCACCGTCACTGCACCAGGCATGATGGGCAAACAGTGCTTTTCACTGACGAGTCGCGGTTTTGTCTCACCAGGGGTAATGGTCAGATTCGCGTTTATCGTCAGGAACGAGCATTACACTGAGGCCTGTACTCTTGAGCGGGATCGATTTGGAGGTGGAGGGTCTGTCATAGTCTGGGGCGGTGTATCACAGCATCATCGGACTGAGCTTGTTGTCATTGCAGGCAATCTCAACGCTGTGCATTACAGGGAAGACATCTTCCTCCCTCATGTGGTACCTTTCCTGCAGGCTCATCCTGACATGACCCTTCAGCATGACAATGCCACCAGCCATATTGCTCATTCTGTGCGTGATTTCCTGCAAGACAGGAATGTCAGTGTTCTGCTATGGCCAGAGAAGAACCCAGATCTCAATCTCATTGAGCACATCTGGGACCTGTTGGATCGGAGGGTGAGGGCCATTCCTCCCAGAAATGTCCAGGAACTTGCAGGTGCCTTGGTGGAAGAGTGGGGTAACATCTCACAGCAAGAACTGGCAAATCTGGTGCAGTCCATGAGATGCACTGCATTACTTAATGCAGCTGGTGGCCACACCAGATACTGACTTTTGATTTTGACCCCGCCCGCCCTTCATTCAGGGACACATTATTACATTTCTGTGGAACCTAACAAACTGAACCTTATGTTCATAGACATGTTAAGTTTGCTGAAAATAAACGCAGTTGACAGTGAGAGGAAGTTCTTTTTTTCGCCAAGTTTAAATTAACCAGTAGGCCGATGTGATTGGTAATAACGAGAGGTTAAGTATCCAACAGGTTTGTTCTCAAGCATAAAATCTTAAATTGTAGGCCTACACAAGAATATAGTGTGATAGCTTTGCCTTGAAATGGTTAATTGGATTACAATGTACTGTAAATTCTGCACTGGTCTCACATGATTACAATAGTTACAATGAAGCGCCATAGTCGTTGGAGCAGTTTAGAGCCACACACAAAATGTTTAATGAATTTAGCTTCATTCATTCAATAAAATTGCATGTCTAACTAAAAAACACAATTTATTTTTTATTTTATTTTTAGAGATGCTTTATTCACATGTAATTCAGACTTGCAATACAGAAAACAAATATACTTCACCCTCAGCACATTGGGCCAAAGCCGTTTTTAATTGCCCTAAAATACAATACGCTGACATTTCATCATATCATTATCTATTTTTTGCATATACAGTATAGGCTATGCAACAACTATCACCACTGTCTGCAGTTGTTGCAAAAAGAATGCTCCTGTATCGACTCCGTGCTAAACTAAACCAGTAGTGGTTTTTCAAATGAGCACAATGCCTTTACATTTCAGTGACACATAGCAAAAAGCTGTGATATATATTTTACGTGTCCCCCCCCCCCCCTCCCCTCCCCCTCCAAAAAAAGAAAAGGTAGTGTTCTCTGTTCTGGCAGTCACCCAACCTGTTTAATTACTGTTCAGTGGCACATTCCACAAACATTGTCTAGTCTTCTTTAAATTTTCTCCTTCCTGTTCGCTGTCAGAGCCCTTCGCTCATCATCAGTCTTCTTCCTCCTGCCACTGTGGGTGTTAGTTCTCCCTCTCTCATATGGGCGTGGCCCTCCACTCCTTGCCCTCCGTCAAGGCGCGCGGTTGGTGGATGAACACGCTATACCGCACGCCCTGATTGGCCGCCGCCCTCACAAAGCCACTGTTTGCAGTCATTGTGACTGCCCGTAGTGTGTCGCCCGTGCCGAAAATCATGAGCGAGCGGGGGTTCACCTTGGAGCTGGCTGTGAGGCGCTGGGTGCGCTCCGAAGGCTGGTCGGGCACCACCCGTAGCCGCCTCAGCAGCTCATCGGCGCGCGCCTTCTCGCCGGGGCCGCCGAGCGTGTCCAGGATGACGCGGAAGTCGTTTACGGCCGACTGGCACGCGTACAGCTCCTTGCCCGCCATGAACTCCTGGAGGCGAGGGAGGACCTTGTCCTGGCGCTCCTGGGCTGCCTGCTCAGTCAGCACCTGCTCCTTGAAGGCCAAACGGCAGTGGCCGTGACTCAGTGACGACACGTACGTGATGAGTGTGGTGATGTCCAGGTTGGCCCGCCGGCACACATCCACCTTGACCTCGGTGGGGAATGCCAGGCTGGCCACGATGGTGTCGCGGTCCACTCGCGTGTGCTCGACATCTTCTGCATCGTCGTCTTCGACAAAGTTTTCAACGTCTTCATCTTCCTCCGCAGCCTTGCCTTCTCGCTCTTCCTCTTCGTAGCAGTGTTCCATGCCCTCCTTGTTCGCTCCCTCCCCCTCTTCCTCCTCGCTTCCTTCCTCCTCCGCCATCACCAAGTTTACCGCCACGATGTCCCCGCGCACCGAGATGCCAATCTCTCGCAGGCGGTCGGCCATTGGGCTGGAGACGCCGTTGTAGAAGGCAAAGATAATGTGTGGGTTGCTGTACTGCACAGGCTGCTGGCGGCTGGCCTGCAGGAAGTCCTCAGCCTGCTCCACCACACTCTTGTCGCCATACTGGCCCCGACCCTGCCAGATGTTGTGCAGTGCCTCTGCCTTGCGCCCAATAGCCTTGACCCAGGTGTGCCCGCCGTTGGCCACCACATCCACCACCAGCGTCTGCTTGGTGCCGCCGGCGTCCTCGTAGGCGAACACATGCAGCACGCTCACCACCATCTCCAGTGACTCCGCCGACTCCACAATGGCCTGTTTTCATATAGATTTATTGGAAAGATTTACAATACATATGCAAGTTGATGTGAATACAACAATACACACTAACAACCAGTGAGGATTAAACCAAAAAGTCAACCAACATATTTCCAATATGGTCCTTGTTGTCAGATGGGTAAAACAACAGACAGCTATAGAGCAAGACTAATTGTCCATTGGGCACTCTAAAAAGGAACCTTAACATATAATTCAATTGGAAAATACATACAATATAATCACACAAGACCCACCTTCAGGTGGGTGAGGTTGGTGCTCTGCAGGTGGGACTCCTTGATGAGCACCTTGCCCACCTCCACCTTGGTCAGGAACTTGAGCTCGGCTCGCAGCTTGCTGCAGAGCTTGGCCCGGCCCTCCACATCGCGCGCCTGCCTCGCACAGAGCTGGTCCACACGCTTGAGCAGCTCTTGGGCCACCTGGATACGCTCCTGCAGCATGGAGTGTGTGGCGGCCATCTTTGGTGCATTATTCCTGAAGAGACAGGCCAAGGATAGACTTAGGGTGGTTGTTTACACCACCAATAACATAATTTTGATGTTCTTAAGCATGCAGACTCTGCATTGATCTAGAAATGTAGTAATGTGAAAACTAATAACCATTGGATTTCAAAAACATACGATCAACTACACAATCATTTTTGTCTATCAACACAAACTACAAGTTCTAGCCTTACTCAACATTCAATTTAACCAAAGCGCCTGAATATACTGTTTTTTTCAGCAAGGGATGGACCATTTAAAAGTCAATCAACAAACTCCCTATTGGGCTATGTCAATTTACATAATGACACTAGTGAGTGTTAGAATCACATGTGGGACTTTCAGAACTTAATCGTAAACGAGTCAAACAGAGACGGAATTCCAGCTGGGTGTGGGCGAGTAAACATATCAGTATCCAAACCGTATTATTATTATTATTATTATTATTATGTAGTAGTAGTAGTAGTAGTAGTAGTAGTAGTTAAGAAAATAATTTACAGGGAGCAGCAGATTGCCAGTTGTCTTATATACAATGCCTTCAGAAAGTATTCACAGCCTTTGACTTATTCCACATTTTGTTGTTACAGCCTGAATTCAAAATTGATTTAATCAATATTTTCTCACCCACACACAATGACAAAGTGCAAACATGTTTAGAAATGTTTGCAAATCTATTGCGATAGAAACAGAGAAATCTCCTTTACATAAGTATTCATACCCCTCAGTCAATAATTTAGAAAATAACCTTTGGCAGTGATTACAGCTGTGAGTCTTTCTGGGTAAATCTGATGTTTCCACACCTGGATTTTGCTACATTTGCCCATAATTTCTTTCAGAAGTCTTCAAACTGTCAAATTAATTGTTGATCATTGCTAGACAACCATTTTCAGGTCTTTCCATAGATTTATTTAAAGTATATTTAAGTCAAAACTAACTCGGTCACTCAGGAACTTTCACTGTCTTCTTGATAAGCAACTCCAGTGTAGATATGGACTTGTTTTAGGTTATTGTACAGCTAAATGGGGAATTATTCTCCAGTGTCTGTTGGAAAGCAGAATGAACCAGGTTTTCCTCTAGGAATTTGCCTGTGCCTAGCCCCATTGTTTCTTTTTTTTTTATCCTGAAAAACTCCAGTCCTTAACGATTACAAGCATACCCATAACATGATGCAGCCACCACTATGCTTGAAAATATGGAGAGTGGTACTCTGTAATGTGTTGTATTTGCCCCAAACATAACACTTTGTATTCAGGACAAAAAGTTAATTGCTTTGCCACATTTTTTGCAGTATTACTTTAGTGCCTTGTTGCAAACAGGATACATGTTTTTGGAATATTTGTCATTTAGTTTAGCATCGTGGAGTAACTACAATGTTGTTGATTCATCCTCAGTTCTCTCCTATCACAGCAATTAAACTGTTTTAAAGTCACCATTGGCCTCATGGTGAAATCCTTCTTCTCCGGCTACGGAGTTAGAAAGGATGCCTGTGTCTTTTGTGGATGGTGTATCTCTACACCCAGTCATATACAAAGTGTAATTAACTGCTCAAAGGGATATTCAATGTCTGCTTTTTATTTTTACCCATCCACCGAGGCATTGGAAAACCCCCCTGGTCTTTGTGGTTGAATCTGTGTATGAAATTCACTGGGACCTTACAGTTATTTTTATGTGTGGGGTACAAAGATGAAGTAGTCATTCAAAAAACATGTTAGACTCTATTATTGCACACAGTCCATGCAACTTATTATGTGACTTGTTATGCACTTTTTTTAACTCCAGAACTGCTTTATTTTTGCCATTACAAAAGGGGTTGAATACTTACAATTCGAAAAACATAATTCCACTTTGACATTTATACGTTTTTTTTGTGTGTAGGCAGTGACAAAACATTAATTTAAAACATTTTCAAAATTCAGGCTGTAACACAACAAAATGTGTGGGGGGAAAAGGGTGTCAATACTTTCTGAAAGCACTGCAGTTTCAGTACTACAGCACCAGTTGCTAGTAGAGTTCATTGTTCCTAGTGCTATACGGAATGTTTTCCCTGATGCACCGCCTGTGATACAGCTAACTTTGTAACAAATTAACATCAGTTTGAGTAGAAGCTCGTTATTACAGTCAGCTATGTGTTATCAAAAAACACCCTTACAACATGCAACAACTAGTATCTCGTTCGTTTTCCCCGTTTTTACTAGTGGTTGTCGTTAGCTAGCATATGGTTTAATTAGCAACATTAACCAGCTAGCTAACGCGCAGCTAGCTAGCTAGCTAAAGTTTGCTTGCTACCGACTGTTTCTGTGCCTGTCAAGTTGAGATTATGTTTTGGGTTTTAATTTTAACAAAAACGAAACACCGCACAGTATGATAATGTATCATAAGTATTCAAAAACACTTACGAAAAAGCCGGAAAATTACTATGCTGCGTTGCAGCTACCTGGATTACGTGTACCACTGGCCCGGTGACAGTGCTTGTTCGCCTCTCTCAGCTGTCTGGTCGGTGGTCGCGCTTGACTCTCATATCAAGCAGACTGTTATGAAACAGAGAAAATACCTCTGTCGCCATCTACCTTGGAGTTGAAGTAGGCCTACTCTCACACCATTTAAATAGTGCGCTTTTTCATCAATGAATGCTCGTTACACCGAAAATTCAACCTCTCTTTGAAAATTAAAAATAATTTCAACTACACATTTTAACACAAAGCAGACAACTGGTCCCCTTCTAACCATGACCCCTGAAAATAAGGTCTGCAGTAAACAGACTTAGAACAAAACATACCAGATCTCAAGACTATGACATAATCTTCATCAGCTAACATCACTTTTTGGGGGGGAACTTGGAATGTGGAAGCATTTATGAACAAAAATATAAACGCAACATGTAACGTTTTGCTCCCATGTTTTATGAGCTGAAATATAAGACTCCCAAAACTTTCTATCCACACAAAAAGTATTTTTTACTCAAATGTTGAGCACAAATTTGTTTACATCCCCTTCAGTGAGCATTCTCCTTTGCCAAGATAATCCTTCCACTTGACAGGTGTAGCATATCAAGAAGCTGATTAAACAGCATGATCATTACACAGGTGCACCTTGTGCTGGGGACAATAAAAGGCCACTCTAAAATGTGCAGAAATTGAATGTTCATTTTCCCATAAGCCTTCTACAACATTGTTTTAGAGAATTTGGCAGTCCGTCCAACCGGCCTCACAACCACACACCACGTGTAACCACGCCAGCCCAGGACCTCCACAACCGGCTTCTTCACCTGCGGGATCGTCTGAGACCAGCAACCCAGACAGCTGATGAAACGGAGGAGTATTTCTGGCTGTAATAAAGCCCTTTTCTGAGGAAAAAATCATTCTGATTGGCTGGGCCTGGCTCCCCAGTGGGTGGGCCTAGCTCCCAAGTGGGTGAGCTTTTGCCCACCCATGGCTGCACCCATGCACAATCATGTGAAATCCATTAATTAGGGTCTAACATTTTTTATTTCAATTGACTGATTTCTTTATATGAACTGTAACTCAGTAAAATGAATGAAATTATTGCATGTTGCGATTATATTTTTGTTCATTATAATGAATGAAAAAACAACACTTGAAGGCTTAATGGTTCATAAAGGTCATGTTAACTGACTGATATTATCTCATAGAACAAAACGTATAGGCCTTATTTTCGGCGTTAGTTCCAATACCCTATTCTTTCACCATTCATTTTGCCCATAGGAATGGCTGAACGAACCAGAGGTAAGTCTACAAACTGGCGAGCTCTATGGAGAAGACTGATCACGACTTATACCATGGCATTGTTGAATACTCATTTCTGATTGGCTTGTAGGGTATTATTAGGGTATTATTTCCCTTTAAATTATAATCCACAGTATAATTCAATGGATATGAAATATTTTTTTTACATGTTCTAAGATCAAGCTGTTTTTGAAAGCAAAAATCAAATTCAAAACATTATTGGCATTTTTTAAATTTGTTTTTCATAATAGCAAGCTAGGACTGATGGTTAGCTAAACTGTGAGCTAAGCCAGTGGTTCTCAAAGTAGGCAGCGGAGGTATGCAGGGATCCATGTGCAGATCTCAATAAAACATACAAAAATAATAATTACATTTCATTTTTCTTATGAATATAACTAACAAATTAAACACATTTTGGCCAAGGGATCTGTAGAAAATGTTTATAGGGTGTAATACAATACAATGGGTCATTCCACGAAAAGAGTGCCTTTTGCATCCCTTTGATATTTTGGGTAGAAATTATGAACCGATATTGAATTTTAAAAGCCTGTTATTAAATGAAGTGGCAATTTCTATTATAAATAAAGGCCTGCTAAAGTTCCAAAACTCAACGGAGGGACAGTCAACCCTTTGTCACTTCTAAGGAAGATTTTTAACCCAATTAATCCCAACATTTCTCCAAGTTTCACTATCATAATAAAGCCCCAGTTATTTTGTTGCTTTGACAAAGTCATTTCTGAAGATTATTAATTTAATGTGATTCAAATCATATCAAATTTTACTTGTCACATGTGCTGAAATACAACAGGTATTTCACCTTACCGTGAAATGCTTACTTATGAGCCCTTAACCAACAATGCAGAAGATACAAAAAGTAAGAAACATTTGCTTAATAAACTAAAGGAAAAATAGTAATACAATGACAACCACAAGGCTATATACAAGGGGTACCGGTACCGAGTCAATGTGCAGGGGTACGGGTTAGTCGAGGTATTTGAGGTAATATGTACAATACCTTCAGAAAGTATTCATACCCCTTGACTTATTCCACATTTTGTCGTGCCCAGTCCCAGGGTCCTTAGCTTAGTGATGAGCTTGGAGGGCACTACGGTGTATGTGCAAGTATGTGCAATATTTCTATGCTTTCAGTTCTTAAGTTTAGTTTTTGCATCTTTTACTTTGGGTTTTGTACACCAGCTTCAAACAGCTGAAAATACAATGTTATTGGTTATGGAAAATATATTTCACATCGGTTTAGATGGTATAACGATTCTCTAGACTATACTTGCTTGTTTTGTCAAATAAACTGAAATTAATCAAACTATTATAATTTTAGGAACCAGGAAATGACAGAGCAATTTCTGCATAGTGCATCTTTTAAACATTATTTTCAAAATAAATATTGAACATCTAATGGTCAAATCATAGAGTAAAAACAAGTGAACTGGTTCTAGTGTGTGTGTGTGTGTGTGTGTGTGTGTGTGTGTGTGTGGCAGTATGCATGTGGTGTGTGTGTGTGCATAGAGTCAGTGCAAGAGTTGTGCATTAAAACATTAATTCATGCAGGGAAAGGGAATAGCCTAATAGCCTAGTACTCTGGAGTCCTAAAAACAATTTCATTAATTAATGTTATTTGGCAGGTCTCGGATTGGCTCTCGGGAACAATTATATGTGGGTCGATTGAGGAGAAATAATCTGTCCTGATGTGGGTATCGGGTGGGGAGGCTTCAAAAAACTGACCCGTACAGGACTCTACTCTGCACCAGATGATCAAGAGTTTTTTTTTTTGTGGTGACCTCCAGGCAGACCTGGTGCATGTAAATCAACGGGGAATCTCTGAACCATGTCAACCTGGAGGTCAGACAATGGTGTGGTACTATGGTGCTATGACTGCATCTGAACTTGGAAATGATGCAACTGTACGCAGGTTTAGGTTAGCTGTCTCATGGGACGTCACTCCATTGAATCAGACCCCTCTTTGGGTGGGTTTTCGTTCATATCCCTTCTACCCCGAGTAACATTTTGGTGTTTTTTACCATCGCACACAAAGCATCTAACCATCCCTCTAATCTTCCTCTCTCCGTAATCCAGATCTCTGCTAGGTCAGCAATGTCAGTCGGCCTCTTCAATCCACAGGTCAGTGCGATTGTACATTTAAAAAAAAATAACAACAACAAAAAAGTCACCGGACTAAGCATGATCGCACAGATGACAGACCTCATCTTCCTGTGTGTCCAAGAGCTGCATTTCCTCTTCAGAGGGTTCTGACCGTGCATCTTCCGAGGTCACCTCTGACAACCACAGGTTTACGGCATCTTCAGAGGTCACCTCTTACAACCACAGGCTTATGGCATCTTCAGAGGTCACCTCTGACAACCACAGGTTTTATAAGGGCACAAGGCGAGACCCAGATGCAGACACAGGAGGCAGATGGTTAGAGTCTTTGTAGTTTATATATAATCACAAAGGGGTAGGCAAGAGAATGGTTGTGGACAGGCAAAAGGTCAAAACCAGATTCTGAGTCCAAGAAGTAAAGAGTGGCAGACAGGCTCGATGTCAGGGCAGGCAGAAGGGTCAGGCAGGCGGGTACAGAGTCCAGAAAAAACAGGCAAGGGTCAAAACCGGGAAGACTAGAAAACAAGGGTCAAAAGCGGGAAGACTAGAAAAAGATACTAAAAAAACAGGAGCACGGGAAAACACGCTGGTTGATTTGAAAACATAAAAGACGAACTGGCACAGAGAGACAGGAAACACAGGGATAAATACACTGGGGAAAATAAGCGACACCTGGAGGTGGAGACAATCACAAGAACAGGTGAAACAGATCAGGGTGTGACAGTACCCCCCCCCCACCCCCCTCTAAGGACACCGCCTGGCGTCCTACCTGGACCCATACCTGGCTGACCGGGGTGTCGGCAGTGAAAATCATGGATGAGGGCCGGGTCCAGGATGTTTTTAGCAGGAACCCAGCACCTCTCCTCCGGACCATAACCCTCCCAGTCAACCAGGTACTGGAAACCCCTGCTCTGTGGTCGAACCCTCAGGAGGCCTCTCACTGCACACGCCGGCTGGCCATCGATGACCCGGGGGGGGGGGGAGATGGGCCTAGAAACGGAAGACAGAGGACTGTGAGACAAGGGCTTAATCCTGGACACATGAAAAGTAGGGTGAACACGGAGGGTAAGGGGCAACAGCAGATGGACAGCAGTGGGACTAATGACTCTAGAAATGGGGAAAGGACCAATGAAACGGGGGGGAAAGTTTATGGGAATCTACCCGGAGGGGTAGGTCCTGAGTGGACAACCATGACCTCTGCCCAACCCGATAGCGAGGAGGCGGTCTGCTTGTCAACGATACCTGGAGGTTGTCTTGAGAAGAGCTGCCCGAGCTCTTTTCCAGGTACGCCGACAGCGACGGACGAAGGTATGTTGACCTCCACTTCTTGCTCTGGGAAGAGCGGGGGCTTTTATCCCATGGAGCATTTGAGGGGGATAGTCCAGTAGCTGAGCAGGGGAGAGTGGACCTGGAATATTCCACCCAGACCAGTTGCTGACTCCAGGTGGTGGGGTTACTGGCAACAATACACCGGAGTGCCGTTTCCATATCTTGATTAGCTCACTCCGACTGGCCGTTGGACTGGGGATGAAACCTGGAGGACAGGCTGGCCGACAACCCGATAAGGGTGCAGAACGCCTTCCAGAATCGGGACGAAAACTGAGGACCCCGATCCGAGACAATGTCAAATGGGAGTCCATGGATTCGGAAGACGTGCTGCACCATGAGCTGGGCTGTCTCCTCGGCTGAAGATAATTTAGGAAGAGGGATGAAATGGGCGGCCTTGGAGAACCTGTCAATCATCATCAGGATGGTGGTGTTGCCATCTGATGGAGGAAGCCCAGTGACAAAATCCAGGGAAATATGGGACCAGGGGCGATGAGGAACAGGGGGTGGCTGAAGGAGACCAGACTGAGCTTGCCGCGGAGTCTTGCTTTGGGCACACACCATGCATGCGGTGACGAAGGCCGAGACCTCAGGAGCCATGGTGGGCCACAAGAAGCGCTGTCGGAGGAAAGCCAAGGTACGATGTGCACCAGGATGACAGGTAAGCCTGGAGGAGTGAGCCCATTCCAGGACTTGGGACCGAACCGAATCAGGAACAAACATCCGTTTAGCCGGGACTCCCCCAGGGTCCGGCTGGGAAAGTTGTGCTTTGCGAACCAGAGCCTCAGTACCCCAGATAACCGCAGCCGGCAAACATGAGGCAGGGAGAATGGTCTCTGATTCCGAGGGTGTGGCAGCCGGAACTGTACAGGCGGGAAAGGGTGTCCGGCTTCACATTTTTGGACCCTGGGCGGTAGGAGATGGTGAAATTAAACCTAGTGATTAACAGAGCCCACCGGACCTGCCTAGAGTTAAGGCTCTTGGCGGTGCGGAGATATTCCAAATTCTTGTGGTCGGTCCAAACCAAAAATGGATGTTCTGCCCCTTCCAGCCAATGCCTCCACTCCTCCAGGGCCATCTTTACTGCTAGGAGTTCCTGGTTGCCAACGTCATAGATCCTCTCCACCGAGTTGAGACGATGGAACATGTAGGCACATAGATGAAGCTTTTAGTCCTGGACGGATCGCTGGGAAAGAACGGCCCCTACTCCCACGTCGGAAGTGTCAACCTCCACCACAAACTGACGGGTCAGATCCAGATGGATGAGGATGGGGGCAGTGGTGAATTGTTGCTTCAAATCCACAAAAGCCTTGTTTCCTGCTGGGGACCAAGTGAACGGTACCTTGGGAGAGGTGAGTGCAGAGAGGGGAGTTGCCAGGTTGCTGTAACCCCGAATGAAACGGCGGTAAAAATTAGCAAAACCCCAGAAACCGCTGTAGTTGCACCCTGGACGTGGGTTGGGGCCAATTCACCACCGCTCTCACTTTTTCCCTTCAGAAATGACGTATCCCAGAAAAGTGATTGTGGACCGGTGGAACTCGCACTTCTCCGCTTTAACAAACAACTTGTTCTCCAGAAGGTGCTGAAGAACTTGTCGCACATGGAGAACGTGTTCCTGGGCAGAATGGGAGAAAAACAGGATGTCATCGAGGTACACAAAAACAAACCGATTCAACATGTCCCAGAGCACATTGTTAACCAGAGCCTGGAAGACAGCAGGAGAGTTTGTGAGTCCAAACGGCATGACCAGGTACTCATAGTGTCCACTTGCTTTGTTGAAAGCAGTCTTCCACTTGTCTCCTTCACGTATCCGAACAAGGTGGTAGTCATTTTGGAGGTCCAGTTTAGAAAAGATGGTTGTCCCCTGGAGAGGTTCGAAAGTTGAGGAGAGGAGTGGTAGCAGGTACAGATTCTTGACTGTGATGTCATTGAGACCCTGGTAATCAATACATGGACGCAGGGTCTTGTCCTTCTTTCCCACAAAGAAAAACCCTGCACCGGCAGGAGAGGGCTAAGGACGAATGCTTCCAGCCGCCAGAGAGTTATCAATGTACTCCTCCATAGCCTTGGTCTCAGGGCCAGACAGAGAATAAATCCGTCCTCGAGGCAGTGTGGTGCCTGGGAAGAGGTCAATCGCACAATCGTAAGGACGATGTGGAGGAAGGAAGGTAGCACGAGCCTTACTGAAAACCTCCCGGAGGAACTGCATCGTAGTGATAGAGGCGTCACTACAGACACCCTGGTTCGATTCCAGGCTGTATCACAACGGGCCGTGATTGGGAGTGCCATAGGGTGGCGCACAATTGGCCCAGCATCGTCCGGGTTTGGCCCGGGGTAGGCCGTCATTGTAAATAAGAATTTGTTCTTAACTGACTTGCCTAGTTAAATAAATGTTAAAACATTTACAAAATATATATATAATAATAATAATAATAGATGAAAATATAAATAAAATAACAAATATATTTAAAAAGAGCACATCAGCTGACCGCACATGCAGGCTTTTCCTGACGTCCCACACCTGGCCCTCCTTATCACGTGTAGGGCCTCTCTCCCTCACGTTGTTTACACTGGCCCAGACAGATTGACCAATGGTTCGGCTCTGCTGGATACTGGACCTTGGCCTGGATGTCTGGATCACTGGATGAGCAACTGTCCACCAGGTGGAGCCGATCCCCACGATACCCCAAAATCTGTTACAGACATACTTTTTTCTCATGTATTTCACACAGAGTATCTGCGCATGCACACACGGGTGCACTTCACTCTGCTACAACGTGTAATGAGTTGCAAGTAAGTTGCAGGCTTCTTTTTTTTAAAGAGACAACCAATGATTGGGTGCAAACCCAAATGCAACTTTGTTGCAAGCAACCGTCCAAGTTGCTTCATGTGGTGCACCTCTGCAGCTACGCCAAAATCACCAATGAATATCATAACAATCTTTTGAGTTCATTTTCCAAGATTTTATTTAGGTATCTGGATAATATCAACATAATAATGGGTTGTTACTTTTTGGGTCCACTGTCTCTTTAAAACTGTAGTCTACCCCTAGTCATTCCAATGGTAGGCTATTGACACTCCGGGGAAAAGAGGGGGGGTTTACAGCAAATCGCCGTTGCCTCTCGCGGCCGCCGAAAGTATGTCTACATGGTAACGGTTTCATACTCGGCAGGAGCGGATGCATTGCGTCTTGACGCAACAAGTTTCGGGTTTTGTTTATATTAAACTAAAGCTGGATGCGTATAAGTTTCCATTTGTAACACTCGGAGATAAAATACTTTTTTCGCCTTCAACAGTCGTTGGAATAGTGCACTATTACCAGCACGTCTTGTAAGAATTTAGTTTGAAAGCAAAATGTATTCAGTAAAAAAATATTTGTAATGACATGCTGACTATGTTTGGATTTATGGTTTGAGAAGAACGTTTTTTGGGGGACTATCTTCCGCTGGGGGGGAAAGAGGATCCACGCGAATATCCTCTCATATAACGCGCACGTTTTTGTAGGAATACTTTTTATTTGATGGATACCTCCGAGCTCTGTGATTAGATAATGCATTACACAGGATGGGTGCGAACAATGGGAAACAAAGTGGGAGTGAGGGTAAGTGAAACTGGAAAAAAGGAACGAGTTTTACAGTACGTTCTGAAGCCATAATTGTGGCAACGTCATACCATTTTGCAGGGCTACATTGTTTCAGTAACACAATCGTCCAGGCAACACAATTGACCTGATTGTTCTTTATACAGTGTCGCCAGTTATGTATAGCTATGAAATATTGCAATATCCCGAAAAAAAAGCTGATTTGATCTGAAACTGCCTGTCCTAGATATGCCTGTCCTAGATATGCCTATCTAAATTCGATTTATTACGCAGCATAGGATATTCACATTACATGTCATACAGAGGGTAGTGCGTATGGCCCAGTACATCACTGGGGCCAAGCTTCCTGCCATTTCATTTACATTGGGCTATTGGTAGCCTTGTCGTTGGTATATCTCAGGTATAACCAACTAAAAGTTCTATTCATTTTAAAGAGGTGGAATTATTGATTTAAAGAAAACAGATCACACCCACAGCCCATAGAGCAGCATCTGAAAAGCTTAACCTTTCTCATCAGAACTCTGTTTCTGCTGTCATGGTGGAAATGATCTGACCTGTTCTGGTGGTGGAAATGATCTGACCTGTTCTGGTGGTGGAAATGATCTGACCTGTTCTGGTGGTGGAAATGATCTGACCTGTTCTGGTGATGGAAATGATCTGACCTGTTCTGGTGGTGGAAATGATCTGACCTGTTCTGGTGGTGGAAATGATCTGACCTGTTCTGGTGATGGAAATGATCTGACCTGTTCTGGTGATGGAAATGATCTGACCTGTTCTGGTGGTGGAAATGATCTGACCTGTTCTGGTGATGGAAATGATCTGACCTGTTCTGGTGATGGAAATGATCTGACCTGTTCTGGTGGTGGAAATGATCTGACCTGTTCTGGTGGTGGAAATGATCTGACCTGTTCTGGTGGTGGAAATGATCTGACCTGTTCTGGTGGTGGAAATGATCTGACCTGTTCTGGTGGTGGAAATGATCTGACCTGTTCTGGTGGTGGAAATGATCTGACCTGTTCTGGTGGTGGAAATGATCTGACCTGTTCTGGTGGTGGAAATGATCTGACCTGTTCTGGTGGTGGAAATGATCTGACCTGTTCTGGTGGTGGATATGATCTGACCTGTTCTGGTGGTGGAAATGATCTGACCTGTTCTGGTGGTGGAAATGATCTGACCTGTTCTGGTGGTGGAAATGATCTGACCTGTTCTGGTGGTGGAAATGATCTGACCTGTTCTGATGGTGGAAATGATGATTTTTTTACGTTAGCCTTATTCTAAAATGGATTAAATTGTTTTTTCCCCCTCATCAATCTACACACAATGCCCCATAATGACAAAGCAAAAACAGGTTTATAGACATTTTTGCAAATGTGTATATAAAAAATATAAAAAACAGATATCACATTTACATAAGTATTCAGACCCTTTGTTGAAACACCTTTGGCAGTGATTACAAGTCTCGAGTCTTCTTGGATATGACGCTACAAGCTTGGCACACCTGTATTTGGGGAGTTTCTCCCATTCTTCTCTGCAGGTCCTCTCAAGCTCTGTCTGGTTGTATTGGGAGCATCGCTGCACAGCTATTTTCAGGTCTCTCCAGAGATGTTCGATTGTGTTCAAGTCCAGGCTCTGGCTGGGCCACTCAAGGACATTCAGAGACTTGTCCCGAAGCCACTCCTGCTGTGTGAAATCAACCCGGTTCAATCCCAGGCTGTGTCACAGCTGGCCGTGATCGGGAAACCCAGGAGGTGGCGCACAATTGGCCCAGCATTGTCCGGGTTAGGGGAGGGTTTGGCCGGCTGGGATGTCCTTGTCCTATCTAGTGACTCCTTGTGGTGGGCAGGGCGCCTACAAGCTGACTTCGGTTGCCGGTTGTACGGCTTCCAGGTTAAGCGAGGAGTGTGTCAAGAAGCAGTGCAGCTTAGCAGGGTCGTGTTTCGGAGGACGCATGGTTCTCGACCTTTGCCTCTCCTGAGTCCATACGGGAGTTGCAGCAATGGGACAAGATTGTAACTACCAATTGGATATCAAGATATTGGGGAGAAAAAGGGTTAAAAATACCAAAATAAATTAAATAAAAAGATCTCTCAACTTTGCTCCGTTCGTCCATCCCTCGGTCCTGACTAGTCTCTCAGTCCCTGCCGCTGAAAAACATTCCTAGAGCATGATGCCGCCACCACCATGCTTCACCGTAGGGATGGTGCCAAGGTTACCTCCAGACTTGAAGCTTGGCATTCAAGCCAAGGAGTTCAATCTTAGTTTCATCAGACCAGAGAATCTTGTTTTTCATGGTCTGAGAGTCCTTTAGGTGCCTTTTGGTAAATTCCAAGCGGGCTTTTAAGTGCATTTTACTGAGGAGTAGCTTCCGTCTGGCCACTCTACCATAAAGACCTGATTGGTAGAGTTCTGCAGATATGCTTGTCCTTCTGGAAGGTTCTCCCATCTCCACAGAAGAACTCTGGAGCTCTGTCAAAGTGACCATCGGTTGTTGGTCACCTCCCTGACCAAGGCCCTTCTTTCCCGATTGCTCAGTTTGTCCGGGTGGCCAGCTCTAGGAAGAGTCTTGGGGGTTCCAAACTTATTCTATTTAAGAATGATGGAGGCCACTATGTTCTTTGGGGCCTTCAATGCTGCAGAAATGTTTTGGTACCCTTCTCCAGATTTGTGCCTTGACACAATCCTTTCTCGAAGCTCTACGGACCATTCCTTTGATCTCATGGCTTGGTTTTTGCTCTGACATGCACTGTCAAATCTAGACAGGTGTGAGCCTTTCCAAGTCCTTTCAATTGAATTTACCACAGGTGAACCACAATCAAGTTGTAGATACATCTCAAGGGTGATCAATGGAAACAGGATGCACCTGAGCTCAATTTAGAGTTTTATAGCAAAGGGTCTGAATAAGGCATTTCAGTTTAAAATCAGGCTTTTAGAAAAAATACATATTTTCGCTTTGTCATTAAGGGGTATTGTGTGTAGATTTATCATTTAATCCATTTTAGAATAAGGCTATAACTTAACAACATGTGGAACAAGGGAAGGGGCCTGAATACCTTTCGAATGCACTGTATCTCACTTGCATCAAAATTTTACAGATTTTGCAGAGCACTGACAAGTGGAAATTATTATTAATGATATCAACGAAATCCAAACCACTTTGGAGCTACATTAAGGGCATGTTCATGCTTTATATGGTCTTCTTGGCTTCAATTATGTTTGGTCCTGTATACGGTAATGCTAACCAGAGGCTGCTGTATGTAACTAAATTACACAAATATGGAGAAATGGTCTGGTGTTTGACAACAGCCAAGTTAAATGTGGAAAATCATATAGGCCTAATTTTTGGGGGGGCGAACTAACCCTTGTAGCCAAAATTAGTGTCTCAAGCATTCTCATTCTACTTTTATGCAGGGAAAACCTAAAATAACAGCAAAAAATAAAGAAATATGCTTCGCTGTTGCCATCTTTAAAAACAATATATTTTTTTACACTTTCAATGGCCTCATCTGTCATACCTTTTAGGGGACTGGTTTTGACAGCTGTTTGAAATTAGTGGGATTCATTTGCACAGGCTGCCTCTGTGCGCTGATTTTTGCTTGGCATCACACCATAGCTGTGTCCGATTACTCATACTAACTGCACTAACGCTACTATTTGTGATGTAAGTTGAGTATGTAGTATGCTTATTGGTCATAGTATGGATACATTTAGTATGCCAAAAGTTCCCCGATGTCGTACTAACAGTGGCTAACCCCATTCCGTACAAATTTGCGGAACCGCGACATTCAAACGAGACTGCAATGAAAACTAATGGCACTGTAGCGACTGTGTTGACATCAAAATCTGGGGTGTGAACCAAGTTTCTATTCAAGCGTTGATTGACATGGTAATGGCTCTTTAGTATTGGAGAAAAGTTGAAAAAAAACGGACCCCTCCGACGCTGCACGTTACATTGTGACATGTCATGGCGTAACGTACAGCATGCGTAAAGCAACTAATTCTGTTTCACAGCCTCTCTACACCAGGTGTAGCGCTTCTTTCACCGTTTAAAAACAAGAAAGGGACAGGGTAAGGGTAAGGGGGGATACCTAGTCATTCATGACTCTCAAAAGCCACTGTTTACTTCTGAAGATCACTTTAGCACCTCCCTAAAAACCCGATTCAAATTCGACACAAACCTTCAAATAGGTATGTAATGACACATTATATAAACTCTTTGTAGTGTTTTATTTACATTTTAGAGGTGATAAGGTTGGACAGATCGAGTGACAAAAAAAAGCCGTTTCCCCACACGACATCTCTCCTTCTCACTATCACGCAATAGGTTTCGCTTCCCCACACGCCATTTTTCAAAAAGACCTGACGGAGTTCATTGCCTTCTTGAATCATGCAGAAACGGGCATCATGAAGTTCTTGTCATTGATTTTGTTGTGAAGGGGAGAAATTGTGCTTTACAATGATATTGATATTACAGTGGATCTGGAAGTAATACGTTTTTTTGGGCGCTAAAATAAGGTTAAGGTACAGACCAGCGCGATGTACAAAAGTTAGTTAGTTCACATTACATTTGCCAAAATATGAAGTATACAAGCAGTGGACACTATTATCGTGGGTTTAGGGCCCATAATGCTATTCTTTGGAAAATGGGCGTGGCTTCACAACATTTTTCAGATTTGAAGAAAATGGTGGAAAAAATGCAGCCGAAATCTGACGAGAGCGGATACAAATTCATTGCTTTAACTAATTATGAGAAATGTGAAGAAAATGTTGAGCAATGTAATAAAGTAACAAGTAACAAGCTAGCAAGAAGTTGCATAGCAACAGCACCAAGTTCCGGTAGACAGGTGAAGCGCTAGTACACTCAACTGAAAGGATACCGTTCTTTTCCAGTATACAAATATGAACTAGTAGTATATACTATTTAAGTATGTAGTATACAGTATATTAGTATGGGTATTTGAACACCGCTCATGAGAAAAGTGTGCTTAATGCTACATACGCTGCCCTTACGAAAAAAAGATTGCAGAATAACTGCAGTTGCATTGACTGCAATTACTTCATCCAAAATACTACAGGTGATTGCAAAACTGCAATCTTTAAAAAAAAAAATTTATAAGGGTGATCAGCAAGTCAGTTACCTTTTTGTTTGTCCCAACACAAGGACAACATTCTTGGTACAAATAGCTTTGACAGCTGCATCGCAAGCACAAGCTCGTTTTGGTAGTGAGGAAGGTTTGACCCACGAACACAGTATAATGTCATGTTATGAAACCTCATGCCGTTTTACTAGACGGTGGCTATTGGCAACATTAATTGAGGTGTGAAAGAGAACAATCGACAGCTCTGGTGACCAAAGTTGTTTTCTGTGTAATGAGGTGGGATAAACACCAGCTTAAGTTGTCATTCCCTATTCCTGCACAGGCCATGTGGTCAAAATGCGACTCATAAAGGAAGTGTTATTACCAGCCTCTTATGCAAGACTGCAGATACATTAGATGCCATAGAAATAGAGTTTCTAGAACATGCATCCCCATTCAAGTCAACATTCTGTAATTATATTTATATGGTACGGTCATTTTTCATACATTTTTTTGTGTGTTGGATATTAGCCTCATGAGACAGCCTGATCTGACCTGGTTCACTACTGGGATCGCAGCAGTAATGAGTCTGGTATATTTGATGCTATGTTGGTATATGTTCACCCCTTTGTGGAGTTCAACATTAACATGATTAGTTAGTGAATTAGATGAGAGTAAGGATTTACAGTAAGCTAGATTCTGACCACAGGCTATTGTGCCTCACCTGGGAATGAAATCTTGGTCGACCTCTTGTGTGGCTCAGGTTGTGTTCCCTGTGGATAATTTTGTTCACACTACATACTATAGAACACTGTTATTTATATATATATATACACATAGATAGATGAAATAGATATATATAATATATCCATTTCGTTGTTTAGTTTCTCATTTGTTGTCAAATGCAAAACTCAGACCAGTGACTAATTTAAAAAATAGTTTTTATGCAATATGCCTCTGCCACATTCTTCTCCCACTGAGTGACTTGTTGGCTGGAGTTTTAAACCTGCGGTAAGCAAACCAATAAACCAGCTCCTTCTTATAAGGTTACGCTTTGGTTCGTCCTCCCAACTGGCTCACGTTGATGACACCAGCAAATTTCCACTGGAGCAATAGCTTGAGGTATAAGATGCCCATAACCACAGATGTAGGATCAGATTAACTTCCTAACATTAACCGTTTGGGTCATGAGAAAATATTGGACCTTGTATCAGTAGTAAGGGGCATAGAATTACATATAAAACTCCTTCTACCTCAACTAGACATGGATAATAAGGCCCAGAGTGGGTAATAGAATTAGCTACTTGAGTTCAAATGTGCTTTTCTTAGAGGCAAGAAAAGTCATTCTAATTTACTGTAAACTGGAAGGGAAACCGGGGGTAGAAAAAATGGGAAAAAATGGGAGCGAGGTGGTAACAGAAATAACAAGTCAGATCTGAACCTTATCATCCAGATCACTGGTCTACACTGGGTCATATGGTTCCAGATCACTGGTCTACACTGGGTCATATGGTTCCAGATCACTGGTCTACACTGGGTCATATGGTTCCAGATCACTGGTCTACACTGGGTCATATGGTTCCAGATCACTGGTCTACACTGGGTCATATGGTTCCAGATCACTGGTCTACACTGGGTCATATGGTTCCAGATCACTGGTCTACACTGGGTCATATGGTTCCAGATCACTGGTCTACACTGGGTCATATGGTTCCAAATCACTGGTCTACACTGGGTCATATAGTTCCAGATCACTGGTCTACACTGGGTCATATGGTTCCAGATCACTGGTCTACACTGGGTCATATGGTTCCAGATCACTGGTCTACACTGGGTCATATGGTTCCAGATCACTGGTCTACACTGGGTCATATGGTTCCAGATCACTGGTCTACACTGGGTCATATGGTTCCAGATCACTGGTCTACACTGGGTCATATGGTTCCAGATCACTGGTCTACACTGGGTCATATGGTTCCAGATCACTGGTCTACACTGGGTCATATGGTTGCAGATCACTGGTCTACACTGGGTCATATGGTTCCAGATCACTGGTCTACACTGGGTCATATGGTTGCAGATCACCTATCATAAAACAAAACCATACGGACTATTCTGATAAAACAAAACCATACAGACTATTCTGATAAAACAAAACCATACAGACTATTCTGATAAAACAAAACCATACAGACTATTCTGATGAAAAAACAACAACGTACGGACTATTCTGATTTTTAAAAAACATACGGACTATTCTGACACAACAGGATGGACTGAGAAAGAGAGAGAAGGAGACAGGAATGTCACCTGGAAGTAATTCTGTGCAAAGGCCACTTCCTCCTGTCTGTCTGTCCTTGACTTCTCCCATATGTGGATATGCCTTGAAGGTAGAAGAGGCCTTATAGCCATTATAGAAGCAATGTAATGTAGAAGAGGCCTTATAGCCATTTATAGAAGCAATGTAATGTAGAAGAGGCCTTATAGCCATTTATAGAAGCAATGTAATGGATAGTTTTATCATGTTAGAGGTGCAGACTCTCACCTTTTATGGTGAAATGTAGCGAGGACTGTTTTGTTTGTGTTGTGAATGGGATTATAAACATGCTGCATAACTGACCTTAGATCCTGTAGTGTGTTTCAAATGGCACGGTGCTTTGAACCAGAGCCCACTGGGGGACTAGCCCTGCAGTGGATCCCATGACCTGTTATCTTTGAACCAGAGCCCACTGGGGGACTAGCCCTGCAGTGGATCCCATGACCTGTTATCTTTGAACCAGAGCCCACTGGGAGACTAGCCCTGCAGTGGATCCCATGACCTGTTATCTTTGAACCAGAGCCCACTGGGGGACTAGCCCTGCAGTGGATCCCATGACCTGTTATCTTTGAACCAGAGCCCACTGGGAGACTAGCCCTGCAGTGGATCCCATGACCTGTTATCTTTGAACCAGAGCCCACTGGGAGACTAGCCCTGCAGTGGATCCCATGACCTGTTATCTTTGAACCAGAGCCCACTGGGGGACTAGCCCTGCAGTGGATCCCATGACCTGTTATCTTTGAACCAGAGCCCACTGGGAGACTAGCCCTGCAGTGGATCCCATGACCTGTTATCTTTGAACCAGAGCCCACTGGGAGACTAGCCCTGCAGTGGATCCCATGACCTGTTATCTTTGAACCAGAGCCCACTGGGGGACTAGCCCTGCAGTGGATCCCATAACCTGTTATCTTTGAACCAGAGCCCACTGGGGGACTAGCCCTGCAGTGGATCCCATAACCTGTTATCTCAGATGGAAACAACACAGAGTTTATTATTTAATGTTACAAATGTACCTGAACTGTCCACTACAATGCTTATGTATGGTGTTAATAGTAAAACCACGTGATTTGACTCATTACACCTTGTTATACTGAATGCCCCGTAATACTTTATTTGGAATGTGTTAATGTCAAGGTACAACCATCTATTTTCAAGTTGACATACTAGTGTCACTCGTTCGGACTTAAACAGGATTCCAAAAATATATCAGTTGTCTAAAAACAGATCTGGGTCCAGTCTACACTCTTTAAAAAAAAGAAAAAGGGGGTTTCTTAGGCTGTTCCCAATAGTAGAAAGCCTTTTCTATTCCAGTTATAACCCTCTGGAAAAGGGTTCTACCTGGAATCAAATAGGACCGGAGTGACTTTGTTATAAAACTGCTGAAAAGACTACTTGGTGTACCCCCATCCACTGTTGATTTTAGTGGGATTGTTTGCCTGTCTGTTTGTCTTTTTTTCGTGGTGTGTTCCACTGTGATACATCCCATCCTGATTTGTCCTGATTTGTCCTGATTTGTCCTGATTTGTCCTGATTTGTCCTGTGTTCCTCTAGGTAAAGGCAGCTCCAGTATATCCTCCGACCTGAGTTCAAGTACGGATCAGACGTCAACCAAAGCTCCCAAGAATGCAGCTACCAGCGAAGGTAGGGCATCTGGACCTCGTTAGGCCAAAGCTGTTTACATGTTGTCTTTTTTTCTCCCTCTCTTTTTCCTGCACTGTTGACTATTTTTGGACAAAACCAAGTTTTTTTTGAGAGTTACTTTGTTGGAAAACAAACTGCCATCACTGCTTTTGTGAGCTGTTCTCTTTTTCTGGTTTGTTAACAGTAAAGTCTGGCCTTGCGTAGGGAGAATACTGACTCCAACTCTGTTGTTAACAGTAAAGTCTGGCCTTGCGTAGGGAGAATACTGACTCCAACTCTGTTGTTAACAGTAAAGTCTGGCCTTGCGTAGGGAGAATACTGACTCCAACTCTGTTGTTAACAGTAAAGTCTGGCCTTGCGGAGGGAGAATACTGACTCCAACTCTGTTGTTAACAGTAAAGTCAAGCCTTGTGTAGGGAGAATACTGACTCCAACTCTGTTGTTAACAGTAAAGTCTGGCCTTGCGTAGGGAGAATACTGACTCCAACTCTGTTGTTAACAGTAAAGTCTGGCCTTGCGGAGGGAGAATACTGACTCCAACTCTGTGGTGCTGCTTTGGAAAGAGAGAGAGAGTGTGTAGAGTGTGTGTGTGTGCCAGCGTGTGTCTGTGGAAGGGAGGAGAGATGAGAACTGTTTCCCAAGATTAGAAGAGGCGTCTGCCTGTCTGCCTGTCTGTCTGCCTGTCTGCCTGTCTGTCTGTCTGCCTGTCTGCCTGTCTGCCTGCCTGTCTATTCTGCTTCAGCCCACACTCTCTCACACACACTCTCTCTCTCTCTCTCTCTCTCTCTCTCTCTCTCTCTCTCTCTCTCTCTCTCTCTCTCTCTCTCTCTCTCTCTCTCTCTCTCTCACACACACACACTCTCCCTCTCTCTCTCCCTCGCTCTAACACACACACACACACACACACACACACACACACACACACACACACACACACACACACACACACTCACGCCATAGTTTGTCTTCCTGAACTTACAGCCGCCAAAATAATAGCAGGGAGGGCTGTCCTCTCCTCTCTAAAATAACAATGGTGTAGCAAGGCCAAAACTGCTTGTATTCTAGAGAAGGCACCCTCAGCACTGGCCTGTGGTGACTGTGGTCTTGGCCTGTGGCTCCAATTCAGCCACAAAATGGCGACTGTTGCAGGCTTATAGCTACTTACAACTGTAGCTATCAGGAATGGATTCCCAACGTGAAAAACTGGCTTAAATCACGTCATAAAACATTTTCTATCCAGTTTCCATTTGAACACTTTCGCCCCAGGATCAAATGGAGTAGCTAGCGAGATTTGCTTCCTTCACGAGATTAAAGTGGCTGTAGCTATAGCGCTCTGCCAGGAGTAAATCAGCAGATAAACTATCATCCATCTCCATGAGCTAAGATGGAACATTTGGGGAATGGCAGCAATTGTAACATAGGCAATGTGTGACCTGGTTAGAGCTCTCTGTGAGCACATTGATGGGCTCTATTGAAATGGCAGTGTGTGTAAAACCAGATCTAAAGTACGCAGAAAATATAATAGACATATATATTTTTCAATAAGATCATCTTGGAGAACTAACAATCACCAAAATAAAAGCTAGACAGTCAGGGAGAATCTCAAATTCAAAAGATTATGTATTTCGGAGTATTTTTGTCATGGCATGGGGCCCCCATTGATTTTGTTATAATGTTGGAGTCTCTCAGATAGCATAAGGCATGGCAGAAATTTGTAGAATTGCAGGAAATTAGCTTTAAAACAGCAAAATAATTCAGTGCCCATGGCCATGCCCCATCACCTACGCCTCGTTTTGATCCAGAAAAAAACTGTGATGGGCTCTATTGAAATGGCAGTGTGTGACCTGGTTAGAGCACTCTGTGAGATAACATTGTTCTTAGTGGGGCCTCTCCTTTCACCGTTGCCCTTGTGATAAACCTCAAAGGATGTGTGTGTGTGTGACTGTGTGTGTGTTAGTGATGTGCAGTTTGCAAACGATTCGTTCTTTTTGAACGATTCTTTTTACTGACTCGAGAGTCATGATTCGTTTTTTCTGAGTGACTCATTTATTTTAGTCATTGGTTTGACCTGCTAGTGCTGGCCAAATGAGTCCTACAGCAGGATTCATACACACTCCTTCTGCTCAGTGGCTCCAGAGACTTGCTTCCAGGGCCTGGCCTGCCCAGTAGGCAGGATTAGGCGGCCGCCTATTGCGGCAGATTGACGAGGGTGGCATTTTCTGAGCTAAACTGACCAAGACATGGATAGCCATTCATAAAATTCCATTGCTGGCTGACACCTTAGGCTACACTCCCCTGTAAGGGCCGCAGTTCGCACAGCAGTTCGCAAACGATATTGTGCTTATCGCCATCACGGCAGTCAAGCAATGCATTCCACCAAGAGTTATTCACAATCTAGTCCGGTTGTGGCCACAACTAGATCTCGTTTCAAAGGAATAAATGAATCATCTTATGTGTATGCCTAGCAATCGCAAATGTACATTGTTTATAAATCTCAGTCACAAATGACAGCTGCAATAAGCCCCTCCGCCTATGGTGAATGAGAGGCTTGTAGAGTCTTGACTCTTGAGTTTTCAGTTCATCGTTCACCGGTACGGGGGGGGGGGGGGGGGGTCCTGTGTGCTCTGGGCGTTACTGAATCAAATGAACGAAATGAGTTGAAAGATATGTTATTTTGACTGAACGAGTCAAAAGATCAGTCAGTAAAAAAGAGCTGAACTTCCCATCGTGTGTGTGTGTGTGTGTGTGTGTGTGTGTGTGTGTGTGTGTGTGTGTGTGTGTGTGTGTGTGTGTATGTATGAGCCGTAATAAGCACATAAAATAGGCAATCGGGATTGGTGTGCGTGTGTTATTCTATAGCATGGAGGAACGTTTCTAATGAAGTACTTTATATCTTTATCTTTTTTTATCTGTGTTTACCTTAATCCATCCTGGAAACTATATTTAAGTGGCATTATGATCCTTGAGATAGTCATATAGGAATATAAAGTATTCAAACATCGAATTCAACAACGTTATTGTGATGTTTGGAACTGTGTCAACTCGAGGAACATGTGTATTGAACAGTCAGCCGGTAGCTTGTTCCAGGAAATGGGTCGTAGTAAAAAGAAAAAAGAGGTTGACCGCAACTTGACCATGACTGTATGCTCACACCCAGACAGTGGCTAGCTCACTGGTCAGTCCAGTTTTGTTATTTTCTGTGTGTTCAAATATTGTGACCTTACATCAGATTTGTACACTTGGCACAACTTCTCTTTGCACTTGAGTCTGTGTTCAAGCTCCACTGCTATGATTTCATTCACATTCCTCACATACTTGTTCAGTATAGGAAGGAGTCAGAAATAGAGTGAATTTCCCTCAAAGGAGTCAATATCTTATGCTTATGTGCCTCTTGACCTCCGCTAATATTGGCCACGTGGCATTTAAAGCCGTTTGGAGTAACGTGGTAACAAAATGGACTAGGCTCATTTAAGGTCATTCGGAGTAACGTAACACAATGGACTAGGCTCATTTAAGGTCATTCGGAGTAACGTAACACAATGGACTAGGCTCATTTGCAGTTGTGCTGTAATAGTGAGGGATATTTTCTTTGTATTACGTCAAATGCTTCGTTTTTTTACCAGCGTTTTTTTTGGGGAGGGGGAACTGTGTGATTTTTGGGGGAACTGTATCATTTTGGGGGGGAACTGTGTAATTTTTGGGGAAATTGTTTTTTTTTTTAGGGGGAACTGTGTGATTTTTGGGGGAACTGTGTGGTTTTTTTGTGGGGAACTGTGTGATTGATTTTGCGGAACAGTCAACGTACAACAGATAGCAGAAAATGCATTTGCCAAATGTAGAATGTATAACCTGCAGGTACAGTGCAGTCGGAAAGTATTCAGACCCCAGATTTTGTTACATTACAGCCTTATTATAAAATGGATGACATTTTCTTCCCCCCTCATCAATCTATACACAATACCCCATAATGACAAGGCAAAAACAGTTTTTATACATTTTAGCAAATTTACTACAAATAAAAAACGGAAATATTACATTTACATAAGTATTCAGACCCTTTACTCAGTACTTTGTTGAATCACCTTTGGCAGCGATTACAGCCTCAAGTCTTCTTGGGTATGACGCTACAAGCTTGGCACACATGTATTTGGGGAGTTTCTCCATTTCTTCTCTGCAGATTCTCTCAAGCTCTGTCTGGTTGGATGTGGAGCGTCGCTGCACAGCTTTTTTCAGGTCTCATCAGAGATGTTTGATCTTGTTCAAGTCCGGGCTCTGGCTGGGCCACTCATGGACATTCAGAGACTTGTCCCGAAGCCACTACTGCATTGTCTTGGCTGTGTGCTTAGGGTCGTTGTCCTGTTGAAAGGTGAACCTTCACCCCAGTCTGAGGTCCTGAGCGCTCTGGAGCAAGTTTCATCAAGGATCTCTCTGTACTTTACTCCGTTCATCTTTCCCTCAATCCTGACTAGTCTCCCAGTCCCTGCCGCTGAAAAACATCCCAACAGCATGATGCTGCCACCACCATGCTTCACAGTAGAGATGGTGCCCGGTTTCCTCCAGACTTGAAGCTTGGCAAAGAGTTCAATCTTGGTTTCATCAGACAGGAGAATCTTGTTTCTCATAGTCTGAGAGTCCTTTAGGTGCCTTTTGGCAAACTCCAAGCTGGCTGTCATGTGCCTTTTACTGACTAGAGCCCTATGGCACCCTATTCCCTACATAGTGCACTAGTTTTGACCAGAGCCCTATGGCACCCTATTCCCTATATAGTGCACTAGTTTTGACCAGAGCCCTATGGCACCCTATTCCCTATATAGTGCACTAGTTTTGACCAGATTCCTATGGCACCCTATTCCCTATATAGTGCACTAGTTTTGACCAGATTCCTATGGCACTTTACATTAAATAGGTAGTGTGCCATTTGGGATACAGTTCATATGATGGTTTTCAACAGACCTCCTGAGGCTTGTGGGGATGAGTGCTCAGTTACTATGGCAGCCACAAATTGCAGTATTTAGGGTCTGAGAGTTTACTAAGTGTGCCAATTGTGTGCATAGGCCTGAAGATTGTGAGCAGGTGTTAGCTCGGTCTCAACACTGAGAGACACCAAGGGCCAGATTTACTAAGCGCTTGCACTTTTTGTCAAAAGGGAATGAACAACTTTGGACTAAGGAATTAAAAAATATGAGATAAAGATTGTAACCTTCCCTGTAGCTCAGTTGGTAGAGCATGGTGTTTACAACACCAGGGTTGTGGGTTCGATTCCCACGGGGGGCCAGCACAGAAAAGAAAATGTATGATATGTATGAAATGTATGCATTCACTACTGTAAGTCGCTCTGGATAAGAGCGTCTGCTAAATGACTAAAATGTAAAAATGTAAAAATGTAACAACAACAAAAAAGATTTACCCCAAAATATATAATTTCAATGTGATCAAGACAAAGGAGATGATTGTGGACTATAGGAAAAGGAGGACTGAGCACGCCCCATTCTCATCGACGGGGCTGTACTGGAGCACGTTGAGAGGTTCAAGTTCCTTGGCGTCCACATCACCAACAAACTAACATGGTCCAACACACCAAGACAGTCGTGAAGAGGGGACAACAAAACCTATTCCCCCTCAGGAGACTGAAAAGATTTGGCATGGGTCCTCAGATCCTCAAAAGGTTTTACAGCTGCACCATCGAGAGCATCCTGACGGGTTGCATCACTGCCTGGTATGGCAACTGCTCAGCCTCCGATCGCAAGGCACTACAGAGGGTAGTGCGTACGGCCCAGTACATCACCGGGGCCAAGCTTCCTGCGAACCAGGAGCTCTATACCAGGTGGTGTCAGAGGAAGGCCCTAAAAATTGTCAAAGACTCCAGTCACCATAGTCACAGACTGTTCTCTCTGCTACCGCACGGCAAGCGGTACCGGATCACCAAGTCTAGGTCCAAGAGGCTTCTAAACAGCTTCTACCCCCAAGCCATAAGACTCCTGAACATCTAATCAAATGGCTACCCAGACTATATTTGCATTGCCCCCCCCCTTCTTCACAGCTGCTACTCTCTGTTATTATCTATGCATATTCACTTTAATAACTCTACCAACATGTACATATTAATTCAATTACCTCGACTAACCGGTGCACCCGTACATTGACTCTGTACCGTTACCCCCTGTATATAGCCTCACTATTGTTATTTATTGCTGCTCTTTAATTATTTGTTATTCTTATCTCTTATTTTTTGGGGGGGGGGTATTTTCTTAAAACTGCATTGTTGGTTAAGGGATTGTAAATAAGCATTTCACTGTAAGGTCTACACCTGTTGTATTCGGCGCATGTGACAACATTTGATTTGATTTGATTTAAACGGTTTTATTCACTGGGTATCGATCCAAATCCAGAGTTGTCTAAAAGGAGAGAAATGGTCCAAATGTAAAAGTGTTTCTATAGTCTCTTCCTCTGTTATTACTTCAGGGGCTTCAGGTGAACAACTGTAGAGATACATGGACTTCAGGGGCTTCAGGTGAATAACTGTAGAGATACATGGGCTTCAGGGGCTTCAGGTGAACACCTGTAGAGATACATGGACTTCAGGGGCTCAGGTGAACAACTGTAGAGATACGTGGACTAAAGCGAACCATTTTGATATGTTTATTTTTTTGTTGTCGAAAGAACACAGCTGCTTTGTTGAGGAAAAATGTACTATGACTGAGATATGTGGTTGTCCCACCTAGTTATCTTGAGATGAATGCACTAACGGTAAGTCGCTCTGGATAAAAGCGTCTGCCTAATGACTAAAATGTAAATGTTAAAACATGCATATCCTGTAAATCACAGAGAATCTTTGAGTGCTGAGAAACACAGTGTGTGTTACAGGCCTTGCTTATTTAAGTTTGAGCCAGGCCTTGAGGCGTAGATGGAGGAGCCTGTGTGGCTGCGTTCTCCTCTGAGATGGGTGGGTGGCGGTAGCGTATATGGTGGCGTGTGTGTCTCTCGGTGAACTGTGGTTCACCTCTGACTATGCGTTGGGTCCAGCCCAGGCTATGCGCTTGGTCCAGCCCAGGCTATGCACTTGGTCCACCTCCGACATAGATCAGATTTCTACTGCAGATTCTAGCAGGGAGGACCTCGCAGAACACAAACCAGTGCTCTCTCTCCCACCCTCCCTTCTCTCTTCCCTCCTCTCTCTCCCCTTTTCCCTCCTCTCTCTTCCCTCCCTTCTCCCACCCTCCCTTCGCTCTCCCACCCTCCCTTCGCTGTTGCGTAATCGTACTGAAGGTAGCTAAGGAGTCAAGCGCAGGAGAGCAGAGATGTCAATGTAGCGTCTTTAATAGGCAAGTCCTAAAACAGTACAGGTACAAGGTCCATAAACGCCCGAGACAATGGAACACACAGTTATTCACGGAAGGAGGAAAACAACGCTCCTACTATAATTAACACACAGTACACACGTGAATAAACTGAGGAAAAAAAAACTCCACGAGCAACATGAAAATAACCCCCCGCACAAACCTAAGCGGCGAAACAGGGGTAAATATACACACACAAATTAAAGCAAATGAAAACCAGGTGTGAATGAATCAAAGACAAAACCAACAGAAAAGGAAACATGGATCGGTGATGGCTAGTAGGCCGGCGACGCCGACCGCCGAGCACCGCCCGAACAAGGAGAGGAACCACCTTCGGTGGAAGTCGTGACATTCACTCTCCCACCCTCCTTCCTCTCTCCCACCCTCCTTCCTCTCTCCCACCCTCCTTCCACTCTCCCACCCTCCTTCCACTCTCCCACCCTCCTTCCTCTCTCCCACCCTCCTTCCTCTCTCCCACCCTCCTTCCTCTCTCCCACCCTCCTTCCTCTCTCCAACCCTCCTTCCTCTCTCCCACCCTCCTTCCTCTCTCCCACCCTCCTTCCTCTCTCCCACCCTCCTTCCTCTCTCCCACCCTCCTTCCTCTCTCCCACCCTCCTTCCTCTCTCCCACCCTCCTTCCTCTCTCCCACCCTCCTTCCTCTCTCCCACCCTCCTTCCACTCTCCCACCGTCCTTCCTCTCTCCCACCCTCCTTCCTCTCTCCCACCCTCCTTCCTCTCTCCCACCCTCCTTCCTCTCTCCCACCCTCCTTCCACTCTCCCACCCTCCTTCCTCTCTCCCACCCTCCTTCCTCTCTCCCACCCTCCTTCCTCTCTCCCACCCTCCTTCCACTCTCCCACCCTCCTTCCTCTCTCCCACCCTCCTTCCTCTCTCCCACCCTCCTTCCTCTCTCCCACCCTCCTTCCTCTCTCCCACCCTCCTTCCTCTCTCCCACCCTCCTTCCTCTCTCCCACCCTCCTTCCACTCTCCCACCCTCCTTCCTCTCTCCCACCCTCCTTCCACTCTCCCACCCTCCTTCCTCTCTCCCACCCTCCTTCCACTCTCCCACCCTGTGTGTGTTAGAACTATCCATTTCTTGTGTAGAAATGTTAGAATTCTCCCAACAAATATCATGAGTAATTTTCCTATCCTGGCAATTTGCCTTTGACTTCCTTAATCTTCTTTGGAATCCCAAATACCTGACTGACCATTCTACCATTCTACCATACTCAGAAATGCTGTGGGTTGGGGGTTTATGAAATGTAAACGACTGAGTATCAACAGTTGGAAGTGGTTAGCCGTTTGGGGCGATGCTTTTATTAATGAAAAGTGACTTTATAAATCAAATCAAACATTATTTGTCACATGCACCAAATACAACAGGTGTTGACCTTACCCTGAAATGCTTACTTACACGCTCTTAACCAACAATGCAGTTCAAGAAATAGAGTTAAGAAAATATTTACTAAATAAACTAAAGTAAAAAAGTATATATTATAATAATAAAGTAACACAATAAAATAACAATAATGAGGCTATATACAGGAGGGACCGGTACTGAGTCAATGTGCGGGGGTACAGGTTAGTTGAAGTAATTTGTAAACTGACTATGCATAGATATTAAACAGCGAGTAGCAGTAGTGTGAAAACAAAGGTGGGTGGGGTCATCAATGTAAATAGTCCTGGTGGCCATTTGATTAATTGTTCAGCGGTCTTAAGGCTTGTGTGGCCAGTCTTACAGTTTGGGGGCCAGTCTTACAGCTTGTGTGGCCAGTCTTACGGCTTGGGGGCCAGTCTTACAGCTTGTGGGGCAGAAGGTGGACTCCAAACCGTTATAAACGGTCCATAAGCTCATGGTAGTGAGTTACAGCTTGTGGGGCCAGTCTTACGGCTTGGGGGGGCCAGTCTTACGGTTTGGGGGCCAGTCTTATGGTTTGTGTGGCCAGTCTTACGGCTTTGTGTGGCCAGTAAACGGTCCATAAGCTCATGGTAGTGAGTTTCAACCGATTTATGAGTCAACTACGCTGTAAACATACAGTAGCTAAACCCGTGTACTGTATGTATCTAGGTATCTAGGTGAGTACTCACTCTAACGGTATGTATCTAGGTGAGTACTCACTCTAACGGTATGTATCTAGGTGAGTACTCACTCTAACGGTATGTATCTAGGTGAGTACTCACTCTAACGGTATGTATCTAGGTGAGTACTCACTCTAACGGTATGTATCTAGGTGAGTACTCACTCTAACGGTATGTATCTAGGCGAGTACTCACTCTAACGGTATGTATCTAGGCGAGTACTCACTCTAACGGTATGTATCTAGGTGAGTACTCACTCTAGCGGTATGTATCTAGGTGAGTACTCACTCTAGCGGTATGTATCTAGGTGAGTACTCACTCTAACGGTATGTATCTAGGTGAGTTATAACCTGGACTCCACTGCGAGCGAGCGAGAGAGAGAGAGCGAGAGAGAAAATGTATGAATATATATGACTTCTTCCATGTTGGCATACTGTACTAACAACCTGCACTGATGGGGAAACCGGCAAATCGGAAAAATAATCCTCTACATGCATTCTCAAACAAAGCAAGCTGTTTTGACTTGATCAAAACACTTCGTTTGATTTCTATGACGTTTTTGTAAGTCCTGTGTCAATGGGTCTAGAATTGGCCTGGTAAAAGCTGTTTGTATGTATAAGGAGCTTAACACAGACAAGGCCACGGCCATTTACGCTTTAAGACAATCTGCTAGTGTTCCTTATAAACCTCTTGACAATGGTTTTAAGAGCTCATTGAGTTTAGCTGAAAAAGAGTGAGACTCATTGATTTCTAATGGGATGGGACAGGTCATAGCCTGGCATCGGTCTCACAGGGCAACACTACCGAAGTGCTTGGTTGTTTTCAGCAGGGGATTACAGGGGAGAACATATGCTGCATTAAAGCTGTGAAGAGCATGAGAAAAATGTTGACTTCCAGCAACGGGGTAGAACAGCCAACCTAGCCAATAACAACGGGGTAGCAAAGCCAACCTAGCCAATAACAACGGGGTAGAACAGCCAACCTAGCCAATAACAACGGGGTAGAACAGCCAACCTAGCCAATAACAACGGGGTAGCAAAGCCAACCTAGCCAATAACAACGGGGTAGAACAGCCAACCTAGCCAATAACAACGGGGTAGAAAAGCCAACCTAGCCAATAACAACGGGGTAGAAAGCCAACCTAGCCAATAACAACGGGGTAGGACAGCCAACCTAGCCAATAACAACGGGGTAGAACAGACAACCTAGCCAATAACAACGGGGTAGAACAGCCAACCTAGCCAATAACAACGGGGTAGAACAGCCAACCTAGCCAATAACAACGGGGTAGAAAAGCCAACCTAGCCAATAACAACGGGGTAGAACAGCCAACCTAGCCAATAACAACGGGGTAGAACAGCCAACCTAGCCAATAACAACGGGGTAGAACAGCCAACCTAGCCAATAACAACGGGGTAGAACAGCCAACCTAGCCAATAACAACGGGGTAGAACAGCCAACCTAGCCAATAACAACGGGGTAGAACAGCCAACCTAGCCAATAACAACGGGGTAGAAAGCCAACCTAGCCAATAACAACGGGGTAGAACAGCCAACCTAGCCAATAACAACGGGGTAGCAAGCCAACCTAGCCAATAACAACGGGGTAGAAAGCCAACCTAGCCAATAACAATGGGGTAGAAAGCCAACCTAGCCAATAACAATGGGGTAGAACAGCTAACCTAGCCAATAACAACGGGGTAGAACAGCCAACCTAGCCAATAACAACGGGGTAGAAAGCCAACCTAGCCAATAACAACGGGGTAGAACAGCCAACCTAGCCAATAACAACGGGGTAGAACAGCCAACCTAGCCAATAACAACGGGGTAGCAAGCCAACCTAGCCAATAACAACGGGGTAGAACAGCCAACCTAGCCAATAACAATGGGGTAGAAAGCCAACCTAGCCAATAACAATGGGGTAGAACAGCCAACCTAGCCAATAACAACGGGGTAGCAAAGCCAACCTAGCCAATAACAACGGGGTAGAACAGCCAACCTAGCCAATAACAACGGGGTAGAACAGCCAACCTAGTCAATAACAATGGAGTAGAAAGCCAACCTAGCCAATAACAACGGGGTAGAACAGCCAACCTAGCCAATAACAACGGGGTAGAACAGCCAACCTAGTCAATAACAACGGAGTAGAAAGCCAACCTAGCCAATAACAATGGGGTAGAAAAGCCAACCTAGCCAATAACAACGGGGTAGAAAAGCCAACCTAGCCAATAACAATGGAGTAGAAAAGCCAACCTAGCCAATAACAATGGGGTAGAAAAGCCAACCTAGCCAATAATAATGGGGTAGAAAATCCAACCAGCCAATAACAACGGGGTAGAAAGCCAACCAGCCAATAACAACGGGGTAGAACAGCCAACTTAGACAATAACAACGGGGTAGCAAAGCCAACATAGATAATTACATCTGATAAAATCAGACCGGCATTGCTTTGGCTTGTTCTTTCTCTCTCAAATTCAATTTAAGGGGCTTTATTGGCATGGGAAACATATGTTTACATTGCCTCTCCCTCTGTCCGTCTGTCTCTCTCCCTCTGTCCGTCTGTCTCTCTCCCTCTGTCCGTCTGTCTCTCTCCCTCTGTCCGTCTGTCTCTCTCCCTCTGTCCGTCTGTCTCTCTCCCTCTGTCCGTCTGTCTCTCTCCCTCTGTCCGTCTGTCTCTCTCTCCCTCTCTCCCTCTGTCCGTCTGTCTCTCTCCCTCTGTCCGTCTGTCTCTCTCCCTCTGTCCGTCTGTCTCTCTCTCCCTCTGTCCGTCTGTCTCTCTCTCCCTCTGTCCGTCTGTCTGTCTCTCCCTCTGTCCGTCTGTCTGTCTCTCCCTCTGTCCGTCTGTCTGTCCGTCTGTCTCTCCCTCTGTCCGTCTGTCTCTCTCCCTCTGTTCATCTGTCTCTCCCTCTGTCTCTCCCTCTCTCTCCCTCTGTCTCTCCCTCTGTCTCTCCCTCTCCCTCTGTCTGTCTGTCTGTCTGTCTGTCTGTCTGTCTGTCTGTCTGTCTGTCTGTCTGTCTGTCTGTCTGTCTGTCTGTCTGTCTGTCTGTCTGTCTGTCTGTCTGTCCTCCTTTTTGAAAGGCAGAAAAACAAACGACTAATGCGGACCACACAAACATACACGGGCACTTACACAAACATTAACAAGGCAAATTCCAACCCTAGAAACGAAAACATGCACTTTCTGTTTCTCACTATCTATGTGTATGATTTACAGTGTGTGCTCATATTTTCACCAAACAAACACACGCCTCAATATTACCACAATACCCGTGGTAATACTCGGGCACCGCCAACGACGCCCTTACAAAAACAAAGCCAGACACGTGGTTTTCATGAAGTGTCACATTTAAATTCAAATGTGATTTTATTTTTCTCCACACGTTTATTTTTTCACATTATTATTTTGCACCACTTCCAGCTACATCTGGTCTCACATCCAGGGACCGACTAGGACCGACCCTGCTTAGCTTCAGAGGAAAACAATCAATGGGATGAAGTGTGCTTTGTTGCTAAAATGATTGTGCCGAAACACAATTAACTTGCAATTGGAGGCATTTAATTATCATAAAAGTAAAAAATAAACTATTTTTGCATCCATTTACAATTTCACACATGAAACTGCAAATTAGATTTTTTTACATGTGTAGCTGTTTTTGCATGTTAAACAGCAAATGTGATTTTCAAATGTGAACGTTTTTCACATGTGAAAATGCAATTCCATATGTAAATATGCAATTCCATGCAATTTTTCCATGTGGAGTTTTCTTACATGTTAACTTGCAAATCAGATTTTTTTTTATGTGATTGATTTTCACTTTAACTTGCAATTTCACATGTGAAAGTGAGATTTCACTTAGAGGTTTTTGTGAAACTGCATATCCGATTCTCACATGTGAAAGTTTAACATTCAAACTTTTTAATACAAGTGAAAATATGGTTTCACATGTAAAATTTAAGCTCAACGTGTGATTTTTATTTTATTTTCAAGGACGCCTTTTGAACATAATGTGAATTTGAAACTAATATCTTTGCCATTTTTTTTTTACTCATGTTCCACTCTGTCCTTGACTTTTCCTAAATAAGTATATTTAATACACTGACATATTTTGAATTTCAATATCACGAACAGAATTTGTTATAAGCAGTTTTAGGAGGACATTTTTTTCCCCCCTTGCCCTTATTCACGACAGTTACCTGCCCAGCTGATAATGGCCCATAGAAACTACACCTAAACTATATCGAAACTAACTTCACACATATAATAGATGTAGCATAAATACACGATTAAATTGATAATAGTCTGATGGGTGACAATATTATAAATTGTGTGGGAAGAGACTGATGAACAGCACAGAGTGCAATTGAATGGGAGGAACTTTGCAGGTACAGCAAACCAGCTCTAGCTAACATAAACGACTCAATATTGATATAAAATCAATAAAGATTATTTTGTGAAACTCTACTGTATAGATTTTGTCCACCGTCACTAATACAATGGTGACAGTTCTGCTGAATGTTCTGACATTATAAAGGCTCAAACATGCCCATAAGTTCTAAAACATTATACGGTGCGATCGGGAAAGTTTTCAGACCTTTTGTCTTTCCCCACATTTTTTTTGTTACATTACAGCCTTATTCTAAAATGGATTAAATAAAAAAAATGTTGCTCATCAATCTACACACAATACCCCACAATGACATCACAATACCCCACAATGACATCACAATACCCCACAATGACATCACAATACCCCACAATGACATCACAATACCCCATAATGACATAGCGAAAACAGTGTTTTTTTAATTTTTATGTTTGCAATAAAATAAAAACATGAATACCTTATTTACATAAGTATTCAGACCTTTTGCTATGAGACTTGAAATAGAGCTCAGGTGCATCGTATTTCCATTTTCCAATAAAAAAAAAAATACATTTTAGAATAAGGCTGTGACGTAACAAAATGTGGAAAAAGTCAAAGGGTCTGAATATTTTCCTAATGCACTGAGCTAGTTAGCTAGCATTCTGTCAGGTCAATTTCCTGACTTTGTGCTCATGACAGTTTGCATTACTGAACAAAAATACAAACGCAACATGCTACACTTTCAAAGATTTTACAGGAATACAAGTACATAAAAGGAAATCAGTCAATTCAAAATAAATGAATTAGGCCCTAATCTATGGATTGCACATGACTGGGAATACAGATATGCATCTGTTGGCGACATATATCTTTTAAAAAAGTAGGGGCGTGGATCAGAAAACAAGTCAGTGTCTGGTGTGACCACCATTTGCCTCATGCACCGCGACACATCTCCATCACATAAAGTTGATCAGGCTGTTGATTGTGGCCTGTGGAATGTTGTCCCCACTCCTCTTCAATGGCTGTGCAAAGTTGCTGGATTTTTGCAGGAACTGGAACACGCTGTTGGACACGTCCATCCAGAGCATCCCAAACATGCTCAATGGGTTAAATGTCTGGTGAGTATGCAGGCCATGGAAGAACTGGGACATTTTCAGCTTTGTTTCATGACATGCAATTCTATGGAAACAGTTCTGGTGGACATTCCAGCAGTCAGCATGCCAATTGCAATCTGTGGCATTGTGTTGTGTAACAAAACTGTACATTTTATGGTGGCCATTTATTGTCCCCAGCACAAGGAGCACCTATGTAATGATCATGCTGTTTAATCAGCTTCTTGATATGCCTTACCTGTCAGGTGGATGGATTGTCTTGGCAAAGGAGAAATGCTCATTAACAGGGATACAAACCAATTTGTGTACAAAATTTGAGAGAAATAAGCATATGTAACATTTCTGGGATCTTTTATTTCCTCTTATGAAACATGGGACCAACACTTTACATGTTGCGTTTATATTTTTGTTCAGTGTATAAGCAAATTGACAACAATACAATGAATACATAAATGGTAGTTTCACTCGTTCATTCGAAACAAGACCGTCTTGGTTTTTCAGAGGGAACCTCGTAAGTAATGGTGACAGTTCGGTCCTAGAGAACATAAACATTACTGTAAGCAGTTTAAGGTTAAAGAAGACCCAACTAAGGGAAAATATTATGACCTGGGATCCATATGCAAAAAGATGGAAAAGAAGCATTTGTATAATTCCTCCACAGCTGTTTGAGCCGTTGCCAAGTCATAATATTACGTCCGGTGATACTTTGCTTTTTATTTCCTGTTTTTTTATGGAGGTTAGGCCACATGTCTTATCATCAAACACCTCATTGGCTCTGGCTGGAGATGTTCAGACTAGTCTAGGCTATATCCCTCCTTTGTTTCTTTCTCCAAGACAGATGATACACATCCCAGCCTCCTGTGTCCTAGAAGACCTAGTCCCAGCTGTTACTCCTGTGTTCTGGAAGACCTAGTCCCAGCTGTTACTCCTGTGTTCTGGAAGACCTAGTCCAGCCGTTACTCCTGTGTTCTGGAAGACCTAGTCCAGCCGTTACTCCTGTGTTCTGGAAGACCTAGTCCAGCCGTTACTCCTGTGTTCTGGAAGACCTAGTCCAGCCGTTACTCCTGTGTTCTGGAAGACCTAGTCCCAGCCTCCTGTGTTCTGGAAGACCTAGTCCCAGCCTCCTGTGTTCTGGAAGACCTAGTCCCAGCCTCCTGTGTTCTGGAAGACCTAGTCCCAGTCTCCTGTGTTCTGGAAGACCTAGTCCAGCCGTTACTCCTGTGTTCTGGAAGACCTAGTCCCAGCCGTTACTCCTGTGTTCTGGAAGACCTAGTCCCAGCCTCCTGTGTTCTGGAAGACCTAGTCCAGCCGTTACTCCTGTGTTCTGGAAGACCTAGTCCCAGCCGTTACTCCTGTGTTCTGGAAGACCTAGTCCCAGCCGTTACTCCTGTGTTCTGGAAGACCTAGTCCCAGCCGTTACTCCTGCATCCTGGAAGACCTAGTCCCAGCCGTTACTCCTGCATCCTGGAAGACCTAGTCCCAGCCTCCTGTGTTCTGGAAGACCTAGTCCCAGCCTCCTGTGTTCTGGAAGACCTAGTCCAGCCGTTACTCCTGTGTTCTGGAAGACCTAGTCCAGCCGTTACTCCTGTGTTCTGGAAGACCTAGTCCAGCCGTTACTCCTGTGTTCTGGAATACCTACTTCCAGTCCTGTTTTCTTTGGCAGCGAATGGGCAAGGTCTTAGACCGTGATTCCGAGAAGGGGAATAATAATGCTTCCAATGTGTGGATCTGTTCTATCTAGTTAAATATCTGTTAAGGGTTAGAAGGGTCATGAGAGAACCCAGCGCAGGGTAATTGGTCTATCTCTTAAGGGTTAGAAGTGTCTATACCCTCAGGACAATCTATACCCTCACGACTATCTATACCTTCAGGACTATCTATACCCTCATTAGGGCTCCGTTACCCAACCCAGGCCTGTTTGGTACGGACAGGGCTCGGGTATCACTAAATTGATCACTAACATTTTGAAACTGAGCCCTTTGCGCACGCTCTGCAGTGTAGTACAGTCATATCTGACTAAGATCATAACATGGAGTCAGAAGTGCTTCAACCTCGTTCAATTATAAGACAGGAGTGATTATTTCACCTAAAATAATAATGTTCCTTGAGTTTTGTGGGTGTTTAGAGTGACGAAAACTAGCTAATTGCTATCTCATGTCTCTTCATTGATCAGAGCAGCCCAAGTGAAGCTGTTGCTATGGATACGCACGAACACAAAGACCCACCGCGAGCAGAGTGTATGCAGAGTGAGCTGTGCGCAAGGAGCGAGTGACAGACTGAGAGGAACAGCTAATTGATTAACTAACTGAGGAAGTTATTTCTGGTTTCGGGCAGGGGTTTGCCTTAAATTTGGAAGAAGCAGTCAGGCCTAATAAGGGTAGGGCCTGAACGTTGTGGGCATGGGTAAGGCTCTGGCTTAAAATTCATACCCATGCCATGGTGTCATGTAAAAATCTTCCCAGCTTCAAATAGTTCCCAATCGTTCTGATTGCTAGCTTGCATTATTGGCTGTCAGCTGGTCAAGGTGGCTTGTTCTCGGAGGTGTGCAGTTTTTGCTTTTTTGTATAGCTAAATAAGCAAATATAAAAGCTTGTTTTTAGCCAAAGTATAGACAACTGTTTCACATCTCCACCAGTTACTTTGACATTGTTCAAAGCTGTTATTTTGATAACCAAATGTATTGAGCTAGATACAGTGCATTCCCTTTTTCCACATTTTGTTAAGTTACAGCCTTATTCTAAAATGAATTAAATAAATAAAAAATCTCACCAATCTACACACAATACCTCATAATGACAAAGTGTAAACAGGTTTTTATAAATTATTTGCAAAAGTATTAAAAAACAGTTATCTTATTTATATAAGTATTCAGACCTTTTGCAATTAGACTCGAAATTGAGCTCAGGTGGATCCTGTTTCCATTGATCATCCTTGAGATGTTTCTACAACATTATTGGAGTCAGAGAACAACATCGACCTATACGCTGACTCGTTGAGTGCGTTTATAAAGAAGTGCAATGGAGATGTTGTACCCACGGTGACTATTAAAACCTAACCCTAACCAGAAACCATGGATGGATGAGAGTGTGATGCAAGGCATTTAACCATGAAAAGAGGTCTGGGAATATGACTGAATATAAACAGTATAGTTATTCCCTCCGCAAGGCAATCAAACAAGTGAAATGCCTGTACAGGGATAAGGTGGAGTCGCAATTCAACGGCTCAGACACGAGACATATGTGGCAGGGTCTACAGGAAATCACGGACTACAAAAAGAAAACCAGCCACGTCACGGTCACCGATGTCACGTTTCCAGACAAACTAAACACTTTCTTTGCCCGATAACAAGGGCTGACATGAGTAAAACATTTAAACGTGTTAACCCTCACAAGGCTGCTGGCCCCGACGGCATCCCGAGCTGTGTCCTCATGTGCAGATCAGCTGGCTGGTGTGTTTATGGACATATTTAATCGCTCCCTATCCCAGTCTGTTGTCCCCACATACTTCAAGATGGCTACCATTATTCCTGTACCCAAGAAGACAAAGATAACTGAACTAAATGACTACCACCCTGTAGCACTCACTTCTGTCACCATGAAGTGCTTTGAGAGACTAGTCAAGGATCATATCACCGCCACCTTACCTGACACCCTAGACCCACTTCAGTTTGCATACCGCCCCAACAGATCCACAGACGACGCAATCGACATCACACTGCCCTATCCCATCTGGACAAGAGGAATACCTATGTAAGAATGTTGTTCATTGACTACAGTTCAGCATTCAACACCATAGTACCCTCCAAGTTCATCATCAAGCTGGAGGCCCTGGGTCTCAACCCTGACCTGTGCAATTTAGTCCTCGACTTTCTGACAGGCTGCCTCAGGTGGTGAAGGTAGGAAACAACATCTCCTCTTCTCTGACACTCAACACTGGGGCCCCACAAGGGTACGTGCTCAGACCCCTCCTGTACTCCCTGTTCACCCATGACTGCGTGGCCAAGCATGCCTCCAATTCAATCATCAAGTTTGCAGATGACACAACATTAGTGGGCTTGATTCCCAACAACCACAAGACAGCCTACAGGGAGGAGGTGAGGGCACTCTGAGTGCAGTGTCAGCAAAACAACCTCTCACTCAATGTCAACAAAACAAATGATATGATCGTGGACTACAGGAAACAGCAAAGGGAGCACCCCCCTATCCACATCGAAGAGTCAGCAGTGGAGAAGGTGAACATTTTTTAATTCCTCGGCGTACACATCACAGACAAACTGAAATGGTCCACCCACACAGACAGTGTGGTGAAGAAGGTGCAACAGAGCCTCTTCAACCTCAAGAGCCTGAAGAAATTTGGCTTGTCACCCAAATCCCTGACAAACTTTTACAGATGCACATTCGAGAGCATCCTGTCGGGCTGTATCACAGCCTGGTACGGTAACTGCACCGCCCTCAACCACAAGGCTCTCCAGAGGATGGTGCGTTCTGCACAACGCATCACCGGGGGCAAACTACCTGCCCTCCATGACACCTACAGCACCCGATGTCACAGGAAGGCCAAAAAGATCATCAAGGACATCAACCACCCGAGCCACTGCCCGTTCACACCGCTATCATCCAGAAGGCGAGGTCAGCACAGGTGCATCAAAGCTGGGACCGAGATACTGAAAAACAGCTTCTATCTCAACTTCATCAGACTGCTAAATAGCAATCGGTAATTCAGAGAGGCTGCTGCCTACATTGAGACCCAATCACTTGCCACTTTAATAAAAGCTATCACTTGTCACTTTATACAATACCACTCTAAATAATGCCACTTTAATAATGTTTACATATCTTACATTACTCATATCACATGTATATACTGTATTCATACCATCTATTGCACCTTGCCTATGCCGCTCGGCCATCGCTCATCTATATATTTACAGTTGAAGTCAGAAGTTTACATAGACCTTAGCCAAATACATTTAAACTCAGTTTTTCACAATTTCTGACATTTAATCCGAGTAATAATTCTCTGTCTTAGGTCAGTTAGGATCACCACTTTATTTTAAGAATGTGAAATATCAGAATAACAGTAGAGAGAACAATTTTTTTCAGCTTTTATTTCTTTCATCTCATTCCCAGTGGGTCAGAAGTTTACATACACTCAATTAGTATTTGGTAGCATTGCCTTTAAATTGTTTAACTTGGGTCAACCGTTTTGGGTAGACTTCTACAAGCTTCCCACAATAAGTTGGGTGAATTTTTGCCCATTCCTCCTGACAGCTGGTGTAACTGAGTCAGGTTTGTAGGCCTCCTTGCTCGCACACACTTTTTCAGTTTTGCCAACACATTTTCTATAGGATTGAGGTCAGGGCTTTGTGGTGGCCACACCAATACCTTGACTTTGTTGTCCTTAAGTCATTTTGCCACAACTTTGGAGGTATGCTTGGGGTCATTGTCCATTTGGAAGACCCATTTGCGACCAAGCTTTAACTTCCTGACTGATGTCTTGAGATGTTGCTTCAATATATCCACATAATTTTCCATCCTCATGATGCCATCTATTTTGTGAAGTGCACCAGTCCCTCCTGCAGCAAAGCACCCCCACAACATGATGCTGCCACCCCCGTGCTTCACAGTTGGGATGGTGTTTTTTGGCTTGCAAGCCTCCCCCTTTTTCCTCCAAATATTTTGATGGTCATTATGGCCAAACAGTTCTATTTTTGTTTCAACAGACTGGAGGACATTTCTCCAAAAAGTACGATCTTTGTCCCCATGAGCAGTTGCATACCGTAGTCTGGCTTTTTTATGGCGGTTTTGGAGCAGTGGATTCTTCCTTGCTGAGCGGCTTTTCAGGTTATGTCGATATAGGACTCGTTTTACTGTGGATATAGATACTTTTGTACCGGTTTCCTCCAGCATCTTCACAAGGTCCTTTGCTGTTGTTCTGGGATTGATTTACACTTTTCGCACCAAAGTATGTTCATCTCTAGGATACAGAACACATCTCCTTCCTGAGCGGTATGACGGCTGCGTGGTCCCATGGTGTTTATACTAGCGTACTATTGCTTGTACAGATGAACATGGTACCTTCAGGCGTTTGGAAATTGCTCCCAAGGATGAACCAGACTTGTGGTTTACAATTTTTTTCTGAGGTCTTGGCTGATTTCTTTTGATTTTCCCATGTTGTCAAGCAAAGAGGCACTGAGTTTAAAGGTAGGCCTTGAAATACATCCACAGGTACACCTCCAATTGACTCAAATGATGTCAATTAGCCTATCAGAATCTTCTAAATCCATGACATCATTTTCTGAAATTTTCCAAGCTGTTTTAAGGCACAGTCAACTTAGTGTATGTAAACTACTGACCCACTGGAATTGTGATACAGTGAGTTATAAGTGAAATCATCAGTCTGTAAACAATTGTTGGAAAAATTACTTGTATTATGCACAAAGTAGATGTCCTAACCGACTTGCCAGAACTATAGTTTGTTAACAAGAAATTTGTAGAGTGGTTGAACAACAAGTTTTAATGACTCCAACCTAAGTGTGTGTAAACTTCTGACTTCTACTGTACATATACATATTCTCATTCACCCCTTTTAGATTTGTGTGTATTAGGTAGTTGTTGTGGATTGTTAGATTACTTGTTTGGTATTACTGCACTGTCAACTAGAAGCACAAGCATTTCGCTACACTCGCATTAACATCTGTTAACCATGTGAATGTGACAAATAAGATTTTATTTGACACAGGGCTCTAACCCTCAGGACTATCTCTAACCTTTAGGACTGTTTTGGGAACTCTTATTTGAAGAGCACAAAAATATCTGTTAAATGTACTACACCATTGTACTTTGTATAGCGATATTATAATTAGTCAGATGAGAACTTTAGAGTACAAAGATTTTTGTAATGCGACAACAGCATAGGCCACCCTGTAACACTTTACTTAAAGGGTACCAACATAAGGACTTCATAACTCGTTCATAAGCCATACCTACCATATTATAACCTACCATATTATAACCTACCATATTATAACCTACCATATTATAACCTACCATATTATAACCTATTATATTATAACCTATTATATTATAACCTACCATATTATAACCTACCATATTATAACCTACCATATTATAACCTATTATATTATAACCTACCATATTATAACCTACCATATTATAACCTACCATATTATAACCTACCATATTATAACCTATTATATTATAACCTATTATATTATAACCTACCATATTATAACCTACCATATTATAACCTATTATATTATAACCTATTATATTATAACCTACCATATTATAACCTACCATATTATAACCTATTATATTATAACCTATTATATTATAACCTATTATATTATAACCTATTATATTATAACCTATTATATTATAACCTATTATATTATAACCTACCATATTATAACCTACCATATTATAACCTATTATATTATAACCTATTATATTATAACCTATTATATTATAACCTATTATATTATAACCTACCATATTATAACCTATTATATTATAACCTATTATATTATAACCTACCATATTATAACCTATTATATTATAACCTACCATATTATAACCTATTATATTATAACCTATTATATTATAACCTACCATATTATAACCTATTATATTATAACCTACCATATTATAACCTATTATATTATAACCTATTATATTATAACCTATTATATTATAACCTACCATATTATAACCTATTATATTATAACCTACCATATTATAACCTATTATATTATAACCTATTATATTATAACCTATTATATTATAACCTACCATATTATAACCTATTATATTATAACCTACCATATTATAACCTATTATATTATAACCTACCATATTATAACCTATTATATTATAACCTATTATATTATAACCTACCATATTATAACCTATTATATTATAACCTATTATATTATAACCTATTATATTATAACCTACCATATTCTAAACAGTAATGTATAGGTTCCACTGGGTGTACAAAACATTAGGAACACCTTCCTAATATTTAGTTGCAACCCACCTTTTTTCCCCTCAGAACAGCCTCAATTTGTCAGGGCATGGACTCTACAAGGTGTCGAAAGCTTTCCACAGGGATGCTGGCCCACGTTGATTCCAATGCTTCCCACAGTTGGTGTCAAGTTGGCTGGATGTCTTTTGGGTGGTGGGCCATTCTTGATACATATGGGAAACTGTTTAGCGTGAAAAACCCAGCAGTGTTGATGTTCTAAGATACAACCCGGTGCGCCTGACACCTACCATACCCCGTTCAAAGGCACTTCAATATTTTGTCTTGCCCATTCACCCTCTGAATGGCACACATACACAATCCATGTCTCAAATGTCTCAAGGCTTAAAAATCCTTCTTTAACCTGTCTCCTCCCCTTCATCTACACTGATTGAAGTGGATTTAACAAGTGACATCAGTAAGGGTTCATATCTTTCACCTGGATTCACCTGGTTAGTCTGTCATGGAAAGAGAAGGTTTTCTTAATGTTTTTGTACACTTAGTGTATATATATAATGAACAAATGTCAATGATTTTACTGAGGTCCTGGGCTGGTGTGGTTACACGTGGTCTGCGGTTGTTGAGGCCGGTTAGACGTAATGCCAAATTCTCTAAATGGATGTTGGAGGCGGCTTATGATAGAGAAATTAACATTCAATTCTCTGGCATTGTGTTGTGTGACAAAACAGCACATTTTGGAGTGACCTTTTATTGTCCCCAGCGCAAGGTGCACCTGTAATGATCATGCTGTTTAATCAGCTTCTTGATATGCCATACCTGTCAGGTGGATGGATTATCTTGGCAAAGGAGAAATGCTCACTAACAGGGATGTAAACACATTTGTGCACAACATTTGTGAGAAATAAGCTTTTTTGTGCGTATGGAAACATGGGACCAACACTTTACATGTTGCGTTCATTTTTTTTTTTTCAGTTTGTGTTATGTAGTCCGTACCTTTTCAAGTAAAATGTTACCGTTTAGTGAACATAGAGCCTTTACTGTCTCTACATTTTGTGGAATGAGGAAGTCAATTTGAAATCCATAATGTAACAATTTGCACTGAGAGTCAGGAAGCAAGTTAAGGGGGTGAGTGTTTTAATGAATAAATGCAACATAATCCGAAACACGAACAACGCACAGACACGAAACAGAAACAATAATGCCTGGGGAAGGAACCAAAGGGAGTGACATACATAGGGAAGGTAATCAGGGACGTGATGGAGTCCAGGTGAGTCTGATGACGCGCAGGTGCGTGTAACGATGGTGGCAGGTGTGTGCCATAATGAGCAGCCTAGTGACCGGAGAGGGAGCGCACACATGACACATAATATAAAGACACACTTCCTCCTTCACTCTTTCCTGATTTAATTGAAAACAAAGCAGGTGGGGAACATTTTTACAAAGAAATTGATAGGAGGGCAAAATGTTTTAAAGGGATACTACAAGATTCTGGCATTTAAGAGTTAGTGCTTGTTCTACTTACCCAGAGTCAGATGAATTCGTGGATACCATTTTTTATGTCTCTGCGTGCAATATGAAGGACGTTAGCGCTAGTTTTGCTAACTAGTGTTAGCGCAATTACTGGTACAGTAGCAATGCTTTCCCTTTTAATTTAAGAATTAGATTCCCACCCTGTTTACCACCATGTTCTCATATACAGAAAGACAATAATTTTACTTTCCCTGGTCCAGTAGAAAGGTTAATTGAGAGACGGACATTTTGGTTTTGCTGCCGAAGATAATGTGTTGCAAAGTAGCCTTCGTGGACAGTGAGCCTACCTGAGACACAAAGACAGGCTTCAGCTTAGCTGGCCAACGACAGTCTTCTTTGGATTGCAGGTGGCTGGTGGAAGTGTAGCAGATGGAGATCTGTGAAACTCACTCCTCAACCTGAAGTATCTCTACTTGCACTGCCAAATAGCTTTTCGGTGGTGGGACTGGGTAAGACGCTTCAGGAGGGCCATCACGTGGTTTTGAGAGGCAGAGGTTCTGGTTTGGAGCCTCGGTATGAACCTGATCCGGAGGAAGCAGTACTCGCTAAGCAAAGCTGCGTGATATCCTTTTTACGGAAGCATGGCATAGGATCCTAGGTTCAAGGTGGATTACGTAACACATAGAAAGAATAACATTCAAGTCCGGTATGCCCAGGACGGGTTGTTCTACTGGGAGCAGGCACGTACACAGATCGGGCTTCACCTGTGCAGAGCGTGTTCCCCTTTTGCTCTTCTAGTCTCCAAAGTGCCCTTTTGGGCGGTAGTATAATTGCTATAAATGTTGTGTAGTTGTTGTTCTGAACCCACTGCCCGTAAGTTGTCATTAAAGTAATCGATCATTTTGGCAGATATGGTCATTGATAAGCGCCTAAAATGGAACACAGGGGGCTACACAGTATGCTATGCATGACGTGATGTTCACAGCTGTTCTAAACTTGAGCACAGCGACAGAATGTTGCCCCCTCCTTCCCTTCCTGCTAATTGGGCAACTTTTGAGCATTTGTTGTTGTCTGAGTGATGCTGTAAATTCAGCGACATAAAGTTGCCCCCCCATTCCCTTCCTGCTAATTGGGCAACTTTTGAGCATTTGTTGTTGTCTGAGTGATGCTGTAAATCCAGATTAGTCGAAAGATGAGACGTTGAGGATTATAATATATTACTGCTTTGATGTCATACAAGCAAAACCACACACACCCATGAGTCCCGATGTTCACATCACATTTCCGTGTCATAAAACTCATCATGTAATTTACAGTATCCATGTTTTATGATCGCTATGTTTGATCCACAGTTACAAGGATGACATGCTGTTATAACCTGGGTTGTTCTGAAACAGAATGTTTGTAGTATTGTGAAGAAACCTTGTCGTGGAACACGCACTTGAATGTACTCATGACTACTATATACAGTTAATCTGGAAAGTATTCAGACCCCTTTGACTTTTTTAACATTTTGTTATGTTACAGCCTTATTCTAAAATGGATTAAATTGTTTTTTCCCCCTCAAATCCACACACAATACCCCATGACAAAGCAAAAAAAAATGTGTTCAAATGTATATTTAAAAAAAAAAAAAAAACTGGAAATATCACATTTACATAAGTATTCAGACCCTTTACTCAGTACTTTGTTGAAGCACCTTTGGCAGAGATTACAGCCTTGAGTCTTCTTGGTTATGATGCTACAAGCTTGGCACACCTGTATTTGGGGAGTTTCTCCCATTCTTCTCTGCAGATCCAATCAAGCTCTTTCAGGTTAGATGGGGAGTGTCGCTGCACATCTATTTTCAGGTCTCTCCAGAGATGTTCGATCAGGTTCAAGTCCGGGCTCTGGCTGGGCCACTCAAGGACATTCAGAGACTTGTCGCGAAGCCACTACTGCGTTGTCTTGGCTGTGTACCTAGGGTCGTTGTCCTGTTGGAAGGTGAACCTTTGCCCCAGTCTGAGGTCCTGAGTGCTCTGGAGCAGGTTTTCATCAAGGATCTCTCTGAACTTAGCTCCGTTCATCTTTCCCTCGATCCTGACTAGTCTCCAAGTCCCTGCCGCTGAAAAACATCCCCACAGCATGATGCTGCCACCAACATGCTTCACAGTAGGGATGGTGCCAGGTTTCCTCCAGACTTGAAGCTTGGCAGTCAGGCCAAAGAGTTCAATCTTGGTTTCATCAGACCAGAAATTTATAAAAACCTGTTTTTGCTTTGTTATTATGGGGTATTGTGTGAAGATTGATGAGAGAAAAAAATCATATTTAATCCATTTTAGAACAAGGCTGTAACAAAATTTGGAAAAAGTCAAGGGGTCTGAATACTTTCCGAATTAACCGTATGTTTGCCTGAAGTGATTTGTGAAAGCCTAACACTGTAATCTCCTATTTTATATTTTAGCTAGCCAAGCTGGCAATATCATAAGCTTTCAGATGATGCCCACCTGACCCAGATTGCAATTTATAATGCACAGTAAATCAACAGTGTAATGTTTGTATTCAGTCTTGTGTCAGGTGAACTGTGCTTACATTTTGGTTTGATAATTTCCCCATAATCTCTTGTGTTCTCTTTCAATTGCTACCATGATCATGCATATATTTTTTTTTATAGTTTTTCTGTTAGAAACATTTAAATTTGGCCCTGTACATCTAGGCCAATTTCCACCAATCTAAAGGGTTGTCCATGTAGGCCCATTTCCACCAGTCTGAAGGCTTGTCCATGTAGGCCCATTTCCACCAGTCTGAAGGCTTGTCCATGTAGGCCCATTTCCACCAGTCTAAAGGGTTGTCCATGTAGGCCCATTTCCACCAGTCTGAAGGCTTGTCCATCTAGGCCCATTTCCACCAGTCTAAATTAAGCAAAGCGATAAATGTAACAGATATGTGCTACATGACTATAGAGTTATTATAGATTAAATATTAAATTAGTTTGCGACTAAGGGTTCGTTTTTTCGTCATTTAATTTGCCATTAAGATGTGGGGATTTATTGTTTTAATGTACCTAACTAATAAAAGTAGCCTAATAATTACTTAACAAGTCTATGACTGCAGTTGTAGGAATGTCTTTTTTGGGGGGGGGGGGGTTGAGCCCCCCACAAAAGATCTGTGCACACCCTGACTGTGATTTCCATCGTAAACAGAATATCACGGTGACAGTACTTCATATGCCCTAAATCTGTCATAACAAGGCTGCTGACCAGAAAATGGAAACTTGTTTTGGAAGAGAAAATGTCATGCATGTGTTTGTATTGGGACCACTCCTTAGACAAGTTGTTCATCCAACAGAACATTCCAAGCAGAGTTACTTCGGGTTCACAGGTTTGTCATGCAAAAAAAAATGTTAAAAAGTTTAATCTGAATACATTCATGGCCATAGTGTTGTACCTATTATACACTATTGAACTGTACTATGCTAGTTTGTTTGTCTTTTCCCTATTGTCTTTTCCAGCACGGTTCCAGTAACTGTGGTGGGTGCAGCCCACAGCATGGCTCAGCTTGGCTTTGCTCAGTACTGTGAACAGGGTAGAGGTCTGAGTTGGAACAATGTTGTGTAGTGAGGCTAACTGAAGGGAAAGAGGCATGTTGTTCAAGAAAATGGTTTCATATACTGAAGTAATGAACACGGCATTCCTGAAACTGAAATACTCATTTTGCCCATGGAATAGCAAAGCAAATTATCTTTTGTATTTTATTTATTTAACAAGGCAAGTCTGTTAAGAACAAATTCTTATTTGGGTTAACTGCCTTGTTCAGGGGCAGAACGACAGATTTTTACCTTGTCAGCTCAGTGATTTGATCTAGCAACCTTTTGGTTACTGGCCCAACACTCCTAACCACTAGGCTACCTGCCGTATTTGAGCAATTAGCATTACAATATATATTTCATTGTAAGCTGTTGAGTTATGGAGATGTGAAATTTTTGGGGACAATCTTGAGCCACTTTCTAAGTAGACCAAATCAATCTTGGTGGATTTCTGGGTGGAAAACTCTGTGGTTTGTGGCCTTTTTACCTTTTGGCTTAGAATGGATTCGGGGAAAACTAAAACCACACTGACTAAAAACAACACACCCAGTCCTTTTGGAATCAACATTTTACATCATTTAGCAGACGCTCTTATTCACATTGACAATCGCATTCATCTTAAGATTGATATGTGGTTGTCTTCACCCAGCTCAGTCGTAGCAAGTATTCATTTTCCCCCATTAAAGTAGTTATTAGCAAAGTGCTAGTAAGAAAAGAGAGAACTTTTTTTTTCTTTTGTTTTAATCAGTGACTATTAGCATCTTTAGCCTAGCTGAGACAATAGCTAGGCTAAGCTTAACACTTGATTTGTACTAAAGTCGAGGGGCTGTTAATCTCACTTTGGCAAATAGGTGACAGTGATGGGGGAAGCACACAGCATCAGCTAGTGCTGTTAATCACATCATTATGGTGTCTTGTATAGTTTTTCACCTATCAAGTATAATTGATGGAGTAATAGTTACACTTTCAAGTAAGATTAAGAATGGAAATATTGTGTTTTGGACTATCAGTATTATTTTTTTGGGTGGTGGGGAATGAATCCTCTCTCTCTCTCTCACACACACATACACCCCCCATAGTGTCAGGCATTCATTGCAATTATACTGATTATTTTAAAGCAGTTTCCTGTGAGAACAATGTGTTGTTGATCAGCAAGATGGTGACTCGTAAAGCGAGGTAAAAAATGGAGGATGTGTTTCCCTGGTGACGAGGGCTAAATAAACAGCGTCTATTGGATTGTTGCTACTGTACATTGGGAGCTTGGATTAAAATCTGACTCTTAATATTATCAGGTGTTGTTGATGCCGTAACATGGCTCTCTCGTCATAGTAGTTTGGACTTAACAGTTGTTTTGTGTGACATACTGTACCTACGACTGTTAAGCACATGGAAGGGAAGGCCTACAGTATACTATCTACCATATTTATCTTAATCACCATAATTGAACTAGCAAATTTTTCTTAATAAACATAATTGAACTAACATATTTTTCTTAATAAACCATAATTTAACTAACATATTTTTCTTAATAAACCATAATTGAACTAGCATATTTTTCATAATAACCATAATTGAACTAAGATATTTTTCATCAAACATTATCATCAAGGTGAGGGGACCCAGCAGACAACGTCAGAGTTATTATGACATAATCCAGTAATCCAGTTATTATGACGTAATCCAGTTATTATGACGTAATCCAGTAATCCAGTTATTATGATGTAATCCAGTTATTATGACGTAATCCAGTTATTATGACGTAATCCAGTTATTATGATGTAATCCAGTAATCCAGTTATTATGACGTAATCCAGTAATCATGACGTAATCCAGTTATTATGACGTAATCCAATAATCCAGTTATTATGACGTAATCCAGTTATTATGACGCAATGAAGTTATTATGACGTAATCCAGTTATTATGACGTAATCCAGTTATTATGACGTAATCCAGTTGTCTCTACAACCAGAAAGCCACTATACATCAGATCAAATCAGATCAAAACCAAATAACAACCAATCAAAGACTACTGTTTCTAGGTGCTTAAAATACATCTAAAAATGTCCTTTCAAAACCAGTCCACAACATCACAAAAGTTGTCATAATGACTTCATTGCAAACAATTCTGCCCACAAAGTGAAATAAGGGATTTTGTAAGAAATCCAGGAGCTATTAATACAAAAAATATATATATATATTTTGTACCCTATACTCTATGGTGTTTGGGTACAATTTATTTATTCTGTTTTTATTTACAGGCAGCAGCTTTTGTATTAGTCAACAGCCTTACTATTCTGGAGTTTGGGGTTAGCGGCACTGTTGACCAATTCTACCGGAGTCACTTCATTTTCATTGAGTGGTCATGTATGTCCCTGAACTGCATATCTAGTGTCATCTTGACATTACATGGACAACACCAGTAAACTTTTACACCCTTCGAATTACAATCTTTAAACCCCTAGAATTACAGGCTTTTGATTGGGACTTTAACATCAGTGTCACGCCCTGACCTGAGAGAGACGTTTTTCTCTGTTTGGTTAGGTCAGGGTGTGATGTGGGGTGGGCATTCTATGTATTTTATTTCTTTGTTTTGGCCGAGTATGGTTTCCAATCAGAGGCAGCTGTCTATAGTTGTCTCTGATTGGGAATCATACTTAGGCAGCCTTTTTCCCACCTGTGTTTGTGGGTAGTTGTTTTCTGTTTTGTATAGTGTACCTGATGGAACTGTTTGGCTTTTTGTGTGTTTCTTTTGTTCTAGTGTTTCATTGGATAAATAAAATCATGAACACGTACCACGCTGCGCTTTGGTCCACTCCTTCCGAAGAAAGCTGTTACAATCAGTTTGATTTCCGTTTTAAAGTGTGTGTGTGTGTGTGTGTGTGTGTGTGTGTGACCAAGACAGGACAGAGTCAGAATTTCCCTTTTTTTTAGACAAAATGTGCAACTTTGGCATTTTCAGATATACTGTATGATTCCATGGTGGTTTACTGCTGGGGCCTAAAGTAGCATGTCTTCAGCCATAACTCCTACTGCAATAGTTGCTGAGAGACATGGGTGGTCACTGGTGTTCTTTGGTGTGTGTGTGTGTTGTTGTTGTTAGGGCAAAGCACAAACATGGGGGGGGATCTGTGGACAGATGGGCGTAGATACACCATGTCACAGTGGTCCGCGGGATTATTGTGGCTCTGTGGGAAGGAGGCCTTTAAACTGTATTGTCAACTCGAAGGGGATTCCTACATCCTCCGATTTATGACAGTGTAAAACTGACCCTAGTCACTGCTGGTGCCTTAGTCTGGAGCTAAACATGTTTCCATTGAGATGTGTGTTGTGTTCACTGGGCTGCAGATTAGACCTTTTCTTCCGTTTGTAGAGATTAGTATACTCTAAATTGTTGTTGTAGTATAATAGGCTTTTGGCTCCAAGCTGCTCTGCCACCCACAGTGAGCATCCACTCCACCCTCCATCTCTGGGCTGGATAGTGGAACATCCACTCTACCCTCTGGATAGTGGAACATCCACTGCCCTCTGGATAGTGGAACATCCACTCTACCCTCTGGATAGTGGAACATCCACTCTACCCTCTGGATAGTGGAACATCCACTCTACCCTCTGGATAGTGGAACATCCACTGCCCTCTGGATAGTGGAACATCCACTCTACCCTCTGGATAGTGGAACATCCACTGCCCTCTGGATAGTGGAACATTCACTCTACCCTCTGGATAGTGGAACATCCACTGTACCCTCCATCTCTGGACTAGATAGTGTAAATAACATGGTAGTAGCTCCAACTCTTCCTCTGATTGGGTTAGAGGGTTCCCTCTACATGGTAGTAGCTCCAACTCTCCCTCTGATTGGGTTAGAGGGTTCCCTCTACATGGTAGTAGCTCCAACTCTCCCTCTGATTGGGTTAGGGGGTTCCCTCTACATGGTAGTAGCTCCAACTCTCCCTCTGATTGGGTTAGGGGGTTCCCTCTACATGGTAGTAGCTCCAACTCTCCCTCTGATTGGGTTAGGGGGTTCCCTCTACATGGTAGTAGCTCCAACTCTCCCTCTGATTGGGTTAGGGGGTTCCCTCTACATGGTAGTAGCTCCAACTCTCCCTCTGATTGGGTTAGGGGGTTCCCTCTACTGTAGATGGAATACTATCCACATATCTGCTCCTCTCAGATCTACAGGTGTACCCAGGTGGTACATTAGAGTAATTTAGCAGAGAGGCATACAGTTAGTGCATTCATCCTAACAAATAAACCAAGGTTGATGTCCACGCTCCCGCATAAATCAAATTTACATCATAAAAAAAATCACCATAAAAAAATCAGTCAGTTTAAGTTAGAGATGTCTGCTCTCAATCCACTGTAACACTTCCGCATCAGGAGAGAGAGAGAGAGAGAGAGAGAGAGAGAGAGAGAGAGAGATGTTGGCAGATCATGAGACATCCTGAAAATTGGTCTTCTCTGTGGAAAGATGAGACTCTCACAAACACAAGGTGTTCTCCGTTTTGCTCTACGACTCCCACAAGCGTCTTGGGACTCGTCTGAAATCGGTATAGGCGATCTGCCAACCTCTGTCTGTAGCATCCGAAGAGTTTGGGCTACACACTAAAATGACCCCTCTGTGTAAAGGTGATACTCTCACGAACACGTACATGTTTTGCTCTAGGACAACCACAGGTCTCACAAGACTCGTCTGAATGTCCCCCAGTACCAGTCAAAAGTTTAGACACACCTACTCATTCAAGGGTTTTTCTTTATTTTTACTCTTTTCTACATTGTAGAATAATAGTGAAGACATCAAAACTATGAAATAACACATATGGAATCATCTAGTAACCAAAAAAAGCGTTAAACAAATTCTTTAAAGTAGCCACCCTTTGCCTTGATGATAGCTTTACACACTCTTGCCATTCTCTCAACCAGCTTCACCTGGAATGCTTTTCCAGCAGTCTTGAAGGAGTTCCCACATATGCTGAACACTTGTTGGCTGCTGTTTCACGGTGGGAACTATACATGAGGAGATCATCTACTCTGCGTCTCACAAAGACACGGCGGTTGGAACCAATAATCTTACATTTGGACTCATCGGACCAAAGGACAGATTTCCACCGGTCTAATGTCCATTGCTCATGTCTCTTGGCCCAAGCAAGTCTCTTCTTATTATTGGTGTCCTTTAGTAGTGGTTTCTTTGCAGCAATTTGACAATGAAGGCCTAATTCACGTAGTCTCCTCTGAACAGTTGATGTTGAGATGTGTCTGTTACTTGAACTCTGTGAAGCATTTATTTGGGCTGCAATTTCTGAGGCTGGTAACTCTAATGAACTTATCCTCTGAAAGTCTGCAGTAGAGGTAGCTCTGGGTCTTCCTTTCCTGTGGCGATCCTCGTGAGAGCCAATTTTATCATAGTGCTTGATGGTTTCTGCGACTGCACTTGAAGAAACTTTAGAAGTTCTTGAAATGTTCCGTATTGACTGACCTTCATGTCTTAAAGCAATGATGGACTGTCGTTTCTCTTTGCTTATTTGAGCTGTTCTTGCCATAATATGGACTTGGTACTTTTACCAAATAGGGCCATCTTCTGTATACCACCCCTACCTTGTCACAACACAACTGATTGGCTCAAATGCATTAAGAAGGAAAGAAATTCCACAAATTAACTTTTAACAAGGCACACCTGTTAATTGAAATGCATTCCAGGTGACTACCTCATTGATTTATATTTGTTATTTCACCTTTATTTAACCAGGTAGGCTAGTTGAGAACAAGTTCTCATTTACAACTGCGACCTGGCCAAGATAAAGCAAAGCAGTGCGACAGAAACAGCAACACAGAGTTACACATGGAATAAACAAGCGTACAGTCAGTAACACAATATAAAAAAGAAAGTCTATATACAGTGTGTGTAAATGGCATGAGGAGGTAAGGCAATAAATAGGCCATAGTAGCAAAGTTATTACAATTTAGCAGATTAACACTGGAGTGATAGATGAGCAGATGATGATGAGCAGATGATGGTGTGTAAGTAGTGATACTGGTGTGCAAAAGAGCAGCAAAGTAAATAAAAACAGTATGGGGATGAGGTAGGTAGATTGGGTGGCCTATTTACAGATGGACTATGTACAGCTGCAGCGATTGGTTAGCTGCTCAGATAGCTGATGTTTAAAGTTAGTGAGGGAAATGTAAGTCTCCAGCTTCAGCGATTTTTGCAATTCGTTCCAGTCACTGGCAGCAGAGAACTGGATGGAAAGGCAGCCAAAGGGGGTGTTGGCTTTGGGGATGACCAGTGAGATATACCTGCTGGAGCGTGTGCTACAGGTGGGTGTTGTTATCGTGACCAGTGAGCTGAGATAAGGCGGAGCTTTACCTAGCATAGACTTATAGATGACCTGGAGCCAGTGGGTTTGGCGACGAATAAGTAGCGAGGGCCAGCCAACTAGAGCATACAGGTCGCAGTGGTGGGTGGTATAAGGCGCTTTGGTAACAAAACGGATGGCACTGTGATAGACTGCATCCAATTTGCTGAGTAGAGTATTGGAAGCTATTTTGTAGATGACATCGCCGAAGTCGAGGATCGGTAGGATAGTCAGTTTTACTAGGGTATGTTTGGCAGCGTGAGTGAAGTTGGCTTTGTTGCGAAATAGAAAGCCGATTCTAGATTTGATTTTGGATTGGAGATGTTTGACATGAGTCTGGAAGGAGAGTTTACAGTCTAACCAGACACCTAGGTATTTGTAGTTGTCCACGTATTCTAGGTCAGAACCGTCCAGAGTAGTGATGCTAGTTGTGCGGGCAGCGAATGGTTGAAAAGCATGCATATGGTTTTGCTAGCGTTTAAGAGCAGTTGGAGGCCACAGAAGGCTACTTTGAAGAATCTCAAATATAAAATATATTTTGATTTGTTTAACACTTTTGGTTACTGCATGAGTTCATATGTGTTATTTCATAGTTTTGATGTCTTCACTATTATTCTACAATGTAGAAAATAGTAAAAATAAAGAAAAACCTTGAATGAGTAGGTGTCCAAACTTTTGACTGGTACTGTATGTGGAGACTGTTTACTGACAAAAATGTATTTTATTTAACCAGGCAAGTCAGTTAAGATCAAATTCTTATTTGCAATGCCGGCCTACCCCGGCCAAACCCGGACGACGCTGGGCCAATTGTGCACCGCCCTATGGGACTCCCAATCACTGCTGGTTGTGATACAGCCTGGAATCGAACCAGGGTCTGTAATGACACCTCTAGCACTGAGATGCAGTGCCTTAGACCTCAAATTATAAGGTGTCTTAAACTTCAAAGTCAAATAGCAAAATGTTCCTTGGTATGACTTTCTTAAAACAATTACACTGAGCTGAGTAGTACCAATATTTGTTTTGAATTAGGAGACAGCTGGCAATACTTCTGTGAAAGAGGACACGCATTAGTCACTCAGCAGTACGCTTTATTTCATCTTGGAACCATTTTGAAATGGACTACAGTTATTTTTATACTCTTCTGAAACATTTCTTCTGTATTTTTCCATTCCAGTTAATTAAAATGGGGTTTATTAGAGCTGCACGCTTTCAGAGAGGAAAAAATAACAAACATATGTATCTTCTCTTCTTTCAGACATCTAATTTCCACTAATGTCGAGGCCAGTGGGTCTAGCTTTGTTCAGCCTGTTTGGGTCTGTTTGTGTTGGAGTGGAGGATCTCCCCTAACACACAGCATCTCAGAATACTTCTCCAGATCCTCTCTGCTTTACAGACCACTAGCAAGGCTCCATCATTCAAAGGGGGAGGGTGGAGAGGAAAGAGAAAGTTATCTGAAGTGGTTTCTCTTTTCTCTTCCCCTCTGCTGTGGCAAAGTCAGTGTTTTCAGACCAGATGTTTAAATATTTTTTTATTTTATGATGTTTTTGGATTTCATAAAGAACCCCAATGCCTCTGTAGGAAGAAAGGGTTTGGGGTTAGTCAGAACAGGATGACTCAATAAGAACAGCCGCAATAAATCAGACCCCTTCAAAGGGATAGTTCACATACAAATGTACCTCATCATGTGGCTACCTAGTCTCTCACTTTCCCATGGTCTAATGGCCCTTGCTCTTCCTCTCTATCTCACTCTGTCTCATAATGCTTTATGAAGTTTAGCCTTGTAGGCCTAACTCACTCAGGCCAATGGTTTATTCCACAGTCTGCCATGTCCTGTCTACTTTGCACTGAAACAAATCCTAAGCAAAGATACCTTTGGCACCGTTTCACTTGGAATCGTCGATCTCAAGCAGAGTTCACTCTGTGTTCTTCTTTCTATGTGAGGTAAACTTGAAGGGAGTCACCCATTTGCTTTCAATAGACAACTGAGTTTTGCACAAGAGATTGGCCCAGTTAGATTGATGAAAGCAGTAGGGTGCTCCTGGGTTTTGCAGAAATCCAGGATAAAGGATTACCTCCCCATCTATTCCCTTATGATTCTTGGGATCCTCCAACTGGGATTTCTGAAAAATCATGGAAGCTTTCTGTATTTTGCAGCTGTAGGTGGAACCATCACATACAGGTCAGCACACACAGATTCCTTTCCTCAAGGACGGCAGGAAAATAGGATGTATCCTCTTAACAAGGCCCGAGAGTGTATGAAATAGGGGAGGGAGGGAGGGAGGGAGGGGGAGGGAGGGAGGGAGGGGTGGGGAGAGGAGAGGAGAGGAGAGGAGAGGAGAGGAGAGGGAGAGGGAGAGGGAGAGAGAGAGAATTTTGGGAGCAGCTGACTTGTTGATCGAGGCAGATTCATATGGGTTTTCATTCAGTAGCCCATTCCAACCTGCAGTGGCTGGCTTATGAGAGGAGCAACAATGTAAAAGAAAGATAACAATATGGTATGAAAACACATTTTAAAAAAGTGTGAAGCTAAAACAGTCGTTTCACCATGTGACCCACCCAAAGTGTAGGCTGCTCGAGACCCACCATACTCACTCAGACAAGGGCTTTTTTTTTGTTTTTTTTAAGGGTATAAAAAAAAATCTTTGCTTTCAAACATTGCATTTTTAATGAACATCAATTGACAAAAGTGAATATTCCAGGGTCTCTTCCCAACAAATCAAGAGGCAGACATGCCAGAACGTTAGGATTCAAAACTAACGTTTGCAGGCAAAACTTTTTTGCAGTGGTTTTAGTGAAGGTAGTTGATGTAAACTAGCCACTTGTGAAATGCACTCATCTTGCTAGCTCTTATTTAGTATTTTTTTGGGGGGGGGGTTGGGGGGGCGGCAGGTAGTTTTTTTAGGCCGGCAGTGACATAGGTACTGACGTAGTTCCTCCTGATACCCTTGCCCAGAGACCCAGTCTCCGCGGATGGCTTTTCGCTCTGTCTTGTTGCGCTCATTCATTTATCCATCCCCCCTCCCTCTTCTCATTTATCCATCCCCACTTCCCCCTTCTCATTTATCCATCCCCACTTCCCCCTTCTCATTTATCCATCCCCACTTCCCTCTTCTCATTTATCCATCCCCACTTCCCCCTTCTCATTTATCCATCCCCACTTCCCTCTTCTCATTTATCCATCCCCACTTCCCCCTTCTCATTTATCCATCCCCACTTCCCTCTTCTCATTTATCCATCCCCACTTCCCCCTTCTCATTTATCCATCCCCACTTCCCCCTTCTCATTTATCCATCCTCACTTCCCCCTTCGCATTCCTCCATCCCCACTTCCCCCTTCTCATTCATCAATCCCCACTTCCCCCTTCTCATTCATCCATCCCCACTTCCCCCTTCTCATTCATCCATCCCCGTCCCTCTTCTCATTCATCCATCCCCCTTTTCTCTTCTCATTTATCCATCCCCACTTCCCCCTTCTCATTTATCGATCCCCACTTCCCCCTTCTTATTCATCCATCCCCACTTCCCCCTTCTCATTCATCCATCCCCTCTTCTCATTTATCCATCCCCCTTTTCTCTTCTTATTCATTCATCCATCCTCCCTCCCTCTTCTCTTCTTATTCATCCATCCCCCTCCCTCTTCCCTTTCTCCCATCCCCCTCTCCCAGACAAACTAGCAGCTAGCTGGCAGACCCTGCGTCTTTCTTCAGCGAGCCTGCCGGGGCTGCTGCCATTTGCTGTGTGGCCGCCAGCGGGGCACCTTGCTCTAATTAAAATGCCTTCTGTGCTTCTCATGCGAGGCAGGCCGGCCCTCGCCGGCTGCCGGAGCTCTTGGGGTTCTTCTTGCAATGCTCTCTCTCGCTCTCTGTGTGTGTGTGTGTGTGCATGCGTGCGTGCGTGCGCAAGGAAAGGACATCCAGAGAAGAAGCCATAGGGACTGATCGGAAACACTGTAGTCATCGACACAAGCCGAGTTCCAGTTCATCAACATTCTGCCTGGAGTGCGGTCACTCTGCCCTGGTTCACTCCCCCTACTGGATCCAATGCTTAATCCAGTATAAACTAGTGTACAGAATGTATTATACAAGAGACAAAATTCACAAATTCTACAGCACAAAGGCAGAGTCATGTCTTAAGTGTAAAACTAAGAATGACTCAATGATTCATGCCTTCTGGGAGTTCTATGAAGTTCTAAAGTTACGAGTTAGAAAGATGGCTGTCAGATGTTTTACAATGTAAATGTACTTTTAATCTGCATATTTCAAGGGTACGGTGATATACCCAATGGGTTGGACCATCTCGTCATTCAATTAAAGAAAGAAAATACTTAATTGGAAATCAAATTATACTCCATCATTAAGACAGTGGATGAATCAAATGCATTATTATTTAAATATTGAAAACATTTGGCCTACAGAGAGAAACTAAATAGTGCAATTTGAAGCCATATGGTATAAAGTGTTACAAGCACCTGAGATGTCCGGTACGAACGAGATGGGTACGAACGAGATGGGAGCATATGGGTCTGAGCAAGTGTGATGTCTTTAATGTTTGTTGAAATGTATGTACATATGAGTTGTTGGTTTTTGTCTTCATTTTTTGTATTTTTTTGTCTTTATGTTGAAGATTGGGCATTAAGTCCCCGCCAACGTCATGTTTAGTTTAGTGCACTTGTCAAACTCATTCCACAGAGGGCTGAGTGTCTGCAGGTTTTCACTCAAAACTTTATTGATGAATTAAGGCCGCTAACTAGTAAGGAACTCCCCTCACCTGGTTGTCTAGGTCTCAGTAAGGAACTCTCCTCACCTGGTTGTCTAGGTCTCAGTAAGGAACTCTCCTCACCTGGTTGTCTAGGTCTCAGTAAGGAACTCCCCTCACCTGGTTGTCTAGGTCTCAGTAAGGAACTCCCCTCACCTGGTTGTCTAGGTCTCAGTAAGGAACTCCCCTCACCTGGTTGTCTAGGTCTCAGTAAGGAACTCCCCTCACCTGGTTGTCTAGGTCTCAGTAAGGAACTCTCCTCACCTGGTTGTCTAGGTCTCAGTAAGGAACTCTCCTCACCTGGTTGTCTAGGTCTCAGTAAGGAACTCCCCTCACCTGGTTGTCTAGGTCTCAGTAAGGAACTCCCCTCACCTGGTTGTCTAGGTCTCAGTAAGGAACTCCCCTCACCTGGTTGTCTAGGTCTCAGTAAGGAACTCTCCTCACCTGGTTGTCTAGGTCTCAGTAAGGAACTCTCCTCACCTGGTTGTCTAGGTCTCAGTAAGGAACTCTCCTCACCTGGTTGTCTAGGTCTCAGTAAGGAACTCTCCTCACCTGGTTGTCTAGGTCTCAGTAAGGAACTCTCCTCACATGGTTGTCTAGGTCTCAGTAAGGAACTCCCCTCACCTGGTTGTCTAGGTCTCAGTAAGGAACTCTCCTCACCTGGTTGTCTAGGTCTCAGTAAGGAACTCCCCTCACCTGGTTGTCTAGGTCTCAGTAAGGAACTCTCCTCACCTGGTTGTCTAGGTCTTAATTGAAAGGAAAAAACATAAACCGGCAGACACTAGGCTCTCCATGTAATGAGTTTGACACCCCTGATCTAGTGGGTCTATGACTGAGGAATGTTAAGTTGTTTGTTTTCTTTGTATACAGATATTTTTTGTTCTGTCTGAAAACCAAAATAAAATGATATATTTTTAAATAAACAAAGTGTACTTTAAAAAAAAAAAGAGGAAAATCTGAAGGTAGGGCAATTGCATGTTGAGAACAGGATAAAGCTAATAGAAATCAGAAGTTACTTCCGAGACGGGTCATTTCCCTCCAAGCGCTTGCTTTTCCATTGTGACACCACCATACAGTGACTTAGTTTCTTATGAGAACAGTATGTTTCTAGGATACAGGTCTCTCCTACTAGCCTGTTAGCCAGGGTGCTGTGGTGAGTCTCCTACCTACTACTAGCCTGTTAGCCAGGGTGCTGTGGTGAGTCTCCTACCTCCTACTAGCCTGTTAGCCAGGGTGCTGTGGTGAGTCTCCTACCTCCTACTAGCCTGTTAGCCAGGGTGCTGTGGTGAGTCTCCTACCTCCTACTAGCCTGTTAGCCAGGGTGCTGTGGTGAGTCTCTTACCTACTACTAGCCTGTTAGCCAGGGTGCTGTGGTGAGTCTCCTACCTCCTACTAGCCTGTTAGCCAGGGTGCTGTGGTGAGTGTCCTACCACCTACTAGCCTGTTAGCCAGGGTGCTGTGGTGAGTCTCCTACCTCCTACTAGCCTGTTAGCCAGGGTGCTGTGGTGAGTATCCTACCTCCTACTAGCCTGTTAGCCAGGGTGCTGTGGGGAGTCTCCTACCTCCTACTAGCCTGTTAGCCAGGGTGCTGTGGTGAGTCTCCTACCTCCTACTAGCCTGTTAGCCAGGGTGCTGTGGGGAGTCTCCTACCTCCTACTAGCCTGTTAGCCAGGGTGCTGTGGTGAGTCTCCTACCTCCTACTAGCCTGTTAGCCAGGGTGCTGTGGTGAGTCTCTTACCTACTACTAGCCTGTTAGCCAGGGTGCTGTGGTGAGTCTCCTACCTCCTACTAGCCTGTTAGCCAGGGTGCTGTGGTGAGTATCCTACCTCCTACTAGCCTGTTAGCCAGGGTGCTGTGGGGAGTCTCCTACCTCCTACTAGCCTGTTAGCCAGGGTGCTGTGGTGAGTCTCCTACCTCCTACTAGCCTGTTAGCCAGGGTGCTGTGGGGAGTCTCCTACCTCCTACTAGCCTGTTAGCCAGGGTGCTGTGGTGAGTCTCCTACCTCCTACTAGCCTGTTAGCCAGGGTGCTGTGGTGAGTCTCTTACCTACTACTAGCCTGTTAGCCAGGGTGCTGTGGTGAGTCTCCTACCTCCTACTAGCCTGTTAGCCAGGGTGCTGTGGTGAGTCTCCTACCTCCTACTAGCCTGTTAGCCAGGGTGCTGTGGTGAGTCTCCTACCTCCTACTAGCCTGTTAGCCAGGGTGCTGTGGTGAGTCTCCTACCTCCTACTAGCCTGTTAGCCAGGGTGCTGTGGTGAGTCTCCTACCTCCTACTAGCCTGTTAGCCAGGGTGATGTGGTGAGTCAGGTTACCATAGAAACCAATGGGTCAAGCCTCTGTGTGAATAACGACCTGTGAAATCACTGTCTGTTTCTCTTTATGCAAAACATATGAGGCATTTTTGGTGAAACTCAATAGGCTATCAGGCCTCTGAATTTCTTTTTAGAGTTGCCGAGGAAAGTGATCATGATTGTCAGAGCTGGAGATATGTCAGAAGGGTAGCTTTGAATTTTGTTCAAAGACACCAGAGAGAGGAGAGAGAGAGATATAGAAACAGAGATGAAATGATTGAAAGAGAGAGAGAGCGAGAGAGGGGGAAATGCCAAACATACGGGGACTGTCCCGTTGTGGATAGGCCTACCTTTTAAGAATTTATAAAGCACCAAACAGAGGGAACAATATAGTGTTTTAGTTCCTATATAGTAGGTCTCAAGTTAGCATGATGTCCTAGGTCTGTAAGAATGACATGTCCTGTGTGCCAATTCTCTGTCCATTCTCCCTAAATGTACACTTCTTTACCTCCTTTCGTGGATTAAAGGATTAACCTTAATTGAAACAGCTGTTGGAAGAAAAGAGTGGAAAACTCCCTCTAATAGCCCATGCTTACACACATCCAATGCTTTGAGTAAAGCTTCTGCTGACCACACACCTCCATGGAAACTTCTTGAAAGTAAGCAACAGGCTTGACCTCTTCTTAACTCACCTTCACGACAGGACTCAAGGAGCCCACCCGAAGAATTGTTGTAGCTTTGGCCCCACGCTCAAAACATCTAATTTTCGACTTTCAAAGAGGAGGAAAGATTCTTTACAGACTGCAACAATGGGTTCAGTATGTGAGATAAGCTTGCAATCTCAGTTGCTTCTCGTATTTTGGAGCAATTACTGTTAAAGCTCTCGTGAGATGAAAGAGTCCATATTTCTTTGCTCCATTTTCATTGAGTGCTATAATTGCCATATTGTAGATGTATCACATGACAGGCATGATATTGTCCTTATTTCTCAATCTTCAAGAACGGTTGGTCAACAGATCTATCGTTCTTACTTTTTAGCTCAGAAGTCCTTTTTTTCATCCATCCTCATATGTTTTGCTCTGTAAGCAACAACTTGGCTGACGCTCGTTGAAGGCTTTCACAAGCACAGATCTAGGACATATGCTACCTTACCCTCTAACCAAATCCTGAACTTGACTATTGAGGGTTAAAATGGTGAAAGGGCCGACTTCATCATGGCGTAGCAGTCAGACGTCTTTCTTTGTCCTGTCGTGTCCCTTGTATATATCTTTTTACATCTTTTTTTTCTCGCATATCTTTTAAAAATATTTTCCTAAACCTCAACTTCTAAATACTCTCCTGCAACCCGCCTCACCCAATGTGGCGTGGATCTGTTTTTTTTTTTCTAAAGTATTTCTATTTACTTTGGATCTGGAATCCCTCAACTGAAGCTGGCCAGCTAACTAGCTACCAGCTATCAGTCAGCAAACCATTGCTAGCGGTCATCAGCTAACCTTTAGCTCGGAAAGCTCTCGCCAGTTCGAACAAAGTGACTCAAACCAGAGCATATAACGGACCTATTTTTTTCCCCCATATCCCCGGATTCCTACCACAAACTCTGAACATTTCCATCTGGAGCTTTGCAACTAGCTAACCTCAATCCCGGGTGACTACTCCTGGCTAGCGTTTCCAATTAACCTGAAGCTAGCCCGGACAGGGCTCCTGTGCTACCACCGAAGCCCACCTCTGGGCTACAATATCCGGACCCCTTCTACTGCCAGTACGGGGCACAGAACCCCGCCGATCCTCTACGACTGGAATATCGACATAATCTGCCCGAAGATTCCAACAGGCCCCTCAGGCACGATGTCCGCTGAAGGCCCATTCTGCTAACCGCGGCCTACTAGCTACCTAGAGCTACTTGGAACCCTACTAATTCCACGACTGGTCTATCGACGTCACCGCACGAAGAGACAAAAACAGACTTACCCCCATCACGACGTCCCCCAAATGCTAACTTGCTAGCACCGGTCTGTTAACTGCTAGCTTGCTTGCCCCAGTCTGCTAACTGCTAGCCCCGGTCTGCCAACTGCTTGCTTGCTAACACGGTCTGCTAACTGCTAGCTTGCCAGCCCTGGTCTGCTAACTGCTAGCTTGTTTAGCCCCGGCCTACTAACTGTTAGCTTGTTAGCATCAGCCTGCTAACTGTCTGAATCGTTGTGTACCCAGTCAGCCCAACCACTCACTGGACCCATATGTTCACTTGGCTACGCATGCCTCTCTCTAATATCAATATGCCTCGTCCATTACTGTCCTGGTTAGTGATTACGGTCTTATTTCACTGTAGAGCCTCTAGCCCTGCTCAATATGCCTTAACCAACCATGTTGTTCCACCTCCTACATATGCGATGACATCACCTGGTTTAAACGTCTCTAGAGACTATATCTCTCTCATCATTACTCAATGCCTAGGTTTACATCCAATGTACTCACATCCTACCTTACGTTTGTCTGTACACTATGCCTTGAATCTATGCTATCATGCCCAGAAACTTGCTCCTTTTACTCTCTGTTCCGAACGTGCTAGACGGCCAGTTCGTTAAGTCTTTAGCCATACCCTTATCCTACTTCTCCTCTGTCCCTCTGGTTATGTGGAGGTTAATCCAGGTCCTGCAGTGCCTAGCTCCACTCCCACTCCCCAGGTGCTCTCATTTGTTGACTTCTGTAACCGTAAAAGCCTTGGTTTCATGCATGTTAGCATTAGAAGCCTACTCCCTAAGTTTGTTTTACTCACTGCTTTAGCACACTCTGCCAACCCGGATGTCTTAGCCGTGTCTGAATCCTGGCTTAGGAAAACGACCAAAAACCCTGAAATCTCCATCGCTAACTATAACATTTTCCGCCAAGATAGAACTGCCAAAGGGGACGGTGTTGCAATCTACTGCAAAGATAGCATGCAGAGTTCTGTATTGCTATCCAAGTCTGTACCCAAACAATTCGAGCTTCTACTTCTAAAAATGTACCTTTCCAGAAACAAGTCTCTCGCTGTTGCCGCTTGCTATAGACCTCCCTCTGCTGTGCTCTCGATACCATATGTGAATTGATTGCCCCCATCTATCTTCTGAGCTCGTGCTACTAGGTGACCTAAACTGGGACATGCTTAACACCCATCCTACAATCTAAGCTTGATGCCCTCAATCTCACACAAATTATCAATGAACCTACCAGGTACAACCCCAAATCTGTAAACACGGGCACCCTCATAGATGTCATCCTAACTAACTCGCCCTCCAAATACTCCTTTGCTGTTTTCAATCAAGATCTCAGCGATCACTGCCTCATTGCCTGCATCCGTAATGGGTCCGCGACCAAACGACCACCCCTCATCACTGTCAAACTCTCCCTGAAACACTTCTGCGAGCAGGCCTTTCTAATCAACCTGGCCAGGGTATCCTGGAATGACATTGACCTCATCCCGTCAGTAGATGATGCCTGGTGATTCTTTAAAAGTGCCTTCCTCACCATCTTAAATAAGCATGCCCCACTCAAAAAATGTAGAACTAGGAATAGATATAGTCCTTGGTTCACTCCAGACCTGTCTGCCCTTGACCAGCACAAAAACATCCTGTGGCGTTCTGCATTAGCATCAAATAGCCCCCGTGACATGCAACTTTTCAGGGAAGTTAGGAACAAATATACACAGGCAGTTAGAAAAGCTAAGGCTAGCTTTTTCAAACAAAAATTTGCATCCTCTAGTACTAACTCAAAAAAGTTCTGGGACACTGTATACTCCATGGAGAATAAGAGCACCTCCTCCCAGCTGCCCACTGCCCTGAGGCTAGGAAACACTGTTACCACTGATAAATCCACTATAATTGAGAATTTAAATAAGCATTTTTCTACGGCTGGCCATGCTTTGCAACCTGGCTACCCCTACCCCAGTCAACTGCCCGGCACCCTCCACAGCAACCCACCAATGCCCCACCATTTCTCCTTCACCCAAATCCAGATAGCTGATGTTCTGAAAGAGCTGCAAAATCTGGACCCATACAAATCAGCCGGGCTAGACAATCTGGACCCTCTCTTCCTAAAATGATCTGCCGAAATTGTTGCAACCCCTATCGATAAGAGACATTACTGTGCAGCCGTATTCATCGACCTGGCCGAGGCTTTCGACTCTGTCAATCACCACATTCTTATCGGCAGACTCGACAGCCTTGGTTTCTCAAATGATTGCCTCACTGGTTTACCAACTACTTCTCTGATAGAGTTCAGTGTGTCAAATCGGAGGGCCTGTTGTCCGGACCTCTGGCAGTCTCTATGGGGGTGCCACAGGGTCCAATTCTTGGGCCGATTCTCTTCTCTGTATACATCAATGATGTTGCTCTTGCTGCTGGTGATTCTCTGATCCACCTCTACGCAGACGACACCATTCTGTATACTTTTGGCCCCTCTTTGGACACTGTGTTAACTAACCTCCAGACGAGCTTCAATGCCATACAACTCTCCTTCCGTAGCCTCCAACTACTCTTAAACGCAAGTAAAACTAAATGCATGCTATTCAACCGATCACTGCCCGCACCTGCTCGCCTGTCCAGCATCACTACTCTGGATGGCTCTGACTTAGAATACGTGGACAACTACAAATACCTGGGTGTCTGGTTAGACTGTAAACTCTCCTTCCAGACTCACATTAAGCATCTCCAATCCAAAATTAAATCTAGAATTGGCTTCCTATATCGCAACAAAGCATCCTTCACTCATGCTGCCAAACATACCCTCGTAAAACTGACCATCCTACCGATCCTCGACTTCGGTGATGTCATCTATAAAATAGCCTCCAACACTCTACTCAACAAACTGGATGCAGTCTATCATGGTGCCATCCGTTTTGTCACCAAAGCCCCATACACTACCCACCATTGCGACCTGTACGTTCTCGTTAGTTGGCCCTCGCTTCATACTCGTCGCCAAACCCACTGGCTACAGGTTATCTACAAGTCTCTGCTAGGTAAAGCCCCGCCTTATCTCAGCTCACTGGTCACCATAGTAACACCCACTCGTAGCACGCGCTACAGCAGGTATATCTCACTGGTCACCCGCAAAACCAATTCCTCCTTTGGTCGTCTTTCCTTCCAGTTCTCTGCTGCCAATGACTGGAACGAACCGCAAAAATCTCTGAAGCTGGAGACTCATATCTCCCTCACTAGCTTTAAGCACCAGCTGTCAGAGCAGCTCACAGATGGCTGCACCTGTACATAGCCCATCTGTAAACAGCCCATCTATCTACCTACCTCATCCCCATACAATATTTATTTATTTATCTTGCTCCTTTGCACCCCAGTATCTCTACTTGCACATTCATCTTCTGCACATCTACCATTCCAGTGTTTAATTGCTATATTGTAATTACTTCACCACCATGGCCTATTTATTGCCTTAACTTACCTCATTTGCACTCTTCTTGTTTCTTTTGTTCTACTGTATTATTGACTGTATGTTTTGTTTATTCCATGTGTAACTCTGTGTTGTTGTATGTGTTGAATTGCAATGCTTTATCTTGGCCAGTTCGCAGTTGCAAATGAGAACTTGTTCTCAACTACCTACCTGGTTAAATAAAGGTGAAATAAAAAATAAAAAAATCACACAGTGTAGCTACTAACTAGCTATACGGGGACATGGTCAACTAGCCTTAGATTAAGTTGAGTGTTTGCAGGACTCCCACACCTTCTGTGTTGGTTGAGAAAATGGCATTATTTTGCATTCTCAACTGACGTCTTTTGAGATCAGTAAAACTGGTTGTTTTTTTTTGTTTTTTTATATATATATATATATACGGTTATATCTCAGATGCGCCTTTTTTCTCATACAAAATCACCTTTCGTGTATTCAAACCAGTTGGCTTTGAGAAGGTCCTGTTCTTGTCTTTAGCTGCCCCTATAAGCTGTGTTTGCGTCAAATAAATAAATAAAGGTGAAATAAAATAAGAAAATGAGACCATACAAAACTCAATAATAGCAACATTTACTTCAAAACTCCTTCTGCTGTGATGTCCACGCAGGTTAGCAAGCCTGTGGCAAATTGAGGCGTAGTCTAACAGTCGGTACGTCATGAATTTGTGTGAGCTCATACACGGGATGGTAAGCGCACACCCAATACATGGCAGGCATACGTAACAGGACCATAACAATAGACTGCATTTTTTTTCTTATTTTGCTACAAAGGCAAGAGTGTGCCACAATATTTTTTGGCTGTCAAAGTAGAACATGTACAGTAGCTTATGTGTTTGGTCGTGTGTTTTTTCTCCACAATGTTTGATGAAGACTTTCCTCCTGGTCCATTGCACCTAAATTAACTGTCCAGTCATCCCTACTACGTCGTCTATTCATGATCAAAATTAAAGGACTGAAACAATGCAATTGTTGGTTACATTGTTTCGGGTCATTTACTGAACTATCACAAAAGACTATCACAGCACTACACGGCACTTCTTGTTCGGCGTGGAATGCTTGGCCTGGTTCAAGGTACGCCAGTTCATTGGATTATAATTGTTCTATCTATGCAACGATTCTGGTGTTGGATTTGGTGGAATTAATCTTTATTCAAGATTTCAAAAAGATAGTTGTTGGCCTAATTGGAGAAAAGAAAAAACATGTTGCTGCTGAGGCCATTTTGTTAGTTTCAGTCTGGAGAACTTGACATTTCGAGGCCATTTTGTTAGTTTCAGTCTGGAGAACTTGACATTTCGAGGGCATTTTGTCAGACGTTGTGCCTGTGTTCTTCATCAGTGTGTGGGGATAAACCTCAGAAGGGTCTGGAATACTAATCTCCATGACAAATGAAAAAGAGGGAAGATTTTGGTTCTCATTGCTGTGGCTATAATAGTATATTCACATGAATGGGCCTTGAACTTGTTTATGGCTGGTGAACACCATTGTGTGTTGGTCCTGACATGGTGAGAATGGCTTGAAGATAGCCTACTCCAATATCAAAAATAGCAAGTGGTCAAATTTCATGTACCTACAGAAACACATCCACCAAACATGTGACATGTAGAAAAAGTCCATGGGAGTGAAAACACTTGGGCTTTTTAACTCGCTAAACACAACTTGGTTGAGTAAATGTATTAGAAAGACGTACTGACTGACTGACAGATAGAAAAGACAGACCCTCAGACTGTAATTATAGTACCTCAATGACACAGCCAGACAGACAGTAATTATAGTACCTCAATCAGACAGACTGTAATTATAGTACCACAAAAAAACAGATGGACAGACAGACAGACTGTAATTAGTAATTACAGTACCACAATGAAACAGACAGACAGTAATTATAGTACCTCAATCAGACAGACAGACGTAATTATAGTACCTCAATGAGACAGACAGACAGACTGTAATTATAGTACCTTAATGAGACACAGACAGACAGACAGACAGACAGACAGACAGACAGACAGACAGACAGACAGACAGACAGACAGACAGTCAGTAATTATAGATGGGGGGGGGTATGCAAATAGTCTGGGTAGCCATTTGATTGGCTGTTCAGGAGTCTTATGGCTTGGGGGTAGAAGCTGTTTAGGAGCCTGTTGGACCTACTAGACTTGGTGCTCCGCACCCACTTGCCGTGCGGTAGCAGAGAGAACAGTCTATGACTATGGTGACTGGAGTCTTTGACAACTTTTAGGGCCTTCCTCTGACACCGCCTGGTATAGAGGTCCTGGTTGGCACGAAGCTTGGCCCCGGTGATGTACTGGGCCGTACGCACTACCCTCTGTAGTGCCTTGCGGTCGGAGGCCGAGCAGTTGCCATACCAGGTAGTAATGAAACCCGTCAGGATGCTCTCGATGGTGCAGCTGTAAAACCTGTTGAGGATCTGAGGACCCATGCCAAATCTTTTCAGTTTCCTGAGGGGGAATAGGTTTTGTCTTGCCCTCTTCACGACTGTCTTGGTGTGCTTGGACCATGTTAGTTTGTTGGTGATGTGGACGCCAAGGAATTTGAAGCTCTCAACCTGCTCCACTACAGCCCCGTTGATGAGAATGGGGGCGTGCTCGGTCCTCATTTTCTTGTAGTCCACAATCATCTCCTTTGTCTTGATCATGTTGAGGGAGAGGTTGTTGTCCTTGCACCACACGATCAGGTCTCTGACCTCCTCCCTATAGGCTCTCATCGTTGTTGGTGATCAGGCCTACCACTGTTGTGTCATCAGCAAACTTAATGATGGTGTTGGAGTTGTGCCTGGCCATGTAGTCATGAGTGAACAGGGAGTACAGGAGGGGACTGAGCACGCACCCCTGAGGGGCCCCAGTGTTGAGGATCACCGTGGCGGATTTGTTGTTACCTACCCTTACCACCTGGGGGCGGCCTGTCAAGATGTCCAGGATCCAGTTGCAGAGGGAGGTGTTTAGTCCTAGGGTCCTTAGCTTAGTGATGAGCTTTGAGGGCACTATGGTGTTGAACGCTGAACTGTAGTGAATGAATAGCATTCTCACGTGTTCCTTTTGTCCAGATGTGAAAGGGCAGTGTGGAGTGCAATTGAGATTGCATCATCTGTGGATCTGTTGGTGCAGTATGCAAATTGGAGTGGGTCTAGGGTTTCTGGGATAATGGTGTTGATGTGAGCCATGACCAGCCTTTCAAAGCAGTTCATGGCTACAGACGTTAGTGCTACGGGGCGGTAGTCATTTAGGCAGGTTACCTTAGTGTTCTTGGGCACAGGGAATATGGTGGTCTGCTTGAAACATGTTGGTATTATAGACTCAGACAGGGAGAGGTTGAAAATGTCAGTGAAGACACTTGCCAGTTGGTCAGCGCATGCTCGGAATACACGTCCTGGTAATCCGTCTGGTCCTGCGGCCTATTGAATGTTGAACTGTTTGAAAGTCTTACTCACATCAGCTGCGGAGGACATGATCCCAGTCTTCTAGAACAGCTGGTGCTCTCATGCATGTTTCAGTGTTACTTGCCTCGAAGCGAGCATCGATGTTATTTAGCTCGTCTGGTAGGCTCGTGTCACTGGCCAGCTCGCGTCTGTGCTTCCCTTTGTAGTCTGTAATAGTTTTCAAACCCTGCCACATCCGACGAGCGTCAGATTCGATCTTAGTCCTGTATTGACGCTTTTCCTGTTTGATGGTTTGTTGGAGGGCATAGCGGGATTTCTTATAAGTTTCCCACTCCTTGAAAGCGGCAGCTCTACCCTTTAGCTCTGTGCGAATGTTGCCTGTAATCCATGGCTTCTGGTTGGGGTATGTACGTACAGTCACTGTGGGGACGACGTCCTCGATTCACTTATTGATAAAGCCAGTGACTGATGTGGTGTACTCCTCAATGCCATTGGAAGAATCACGGAACATATTCCAGTCTGTGCTAGCAAAACAGTCCTGTACTTTAGCATCTAACAGACAGATATTCAGACAGACTAATTATAGTACCTCAATGAGACAGATAGACAGAAAATACTGATTTATAGACAGACAACTTTGGGACGACCATTTAAACAAAAACCTAACCAATTTAGACATAACTCTAATGACTTTAATGATAATGATGAGTTATGTAAGTGACCATTGGGGAAAAGTACCTTCAAGGATGTCTTGTAACAGATGCATAGACATGACTGTTGTAGGACCGCTGCAGAGTTCCGGCCCACGGCCATAATAGACGGGACCTGTCTGTTTTCATACCTAATTTACTGTAGTACAAATTACCCGAACATGGTTTAGAAATTTAGAAAATAATTCATTTTGATTCATGGTTTGTAGCAAATAATTCATTTTGATTCATGGTTTGTAGGAAATAAATCATTTTAATGCATGTTTTGTAGAAAATAATTCATTTTGATTCATGGTCTGTAGAAAATAATTCATTTTGATTCATGGTTTGTAGGAAATAATTAATTTTGATTCATGGTCTACATGGTCTACAGTGGTTATCTGGGTACAATGGATACAGCAGCCATCCATGATGTAGTCAGTGGTTACACATTATGGGTGATCATTTAGTTTATTTGATGGTTGCAGTATGTTTTTTCTTACTAAAGGCAGCCCTGCTGTCTATAAGGTCAACTCAGGGTGAGCACTCTGATGCCACAGAGAACAAAGAGAGTCATTCCTATTGGTCACCTGACAGTATGTTGTTTCACACACACAGAGGCAACAATTAACCCACTCTCTCTCTCTCTCTCTCTTTCTTTCTCCCCTTCTCTCCCACCCAGATTCGGACCTGAGCATGCGGACATTGAGCACCCCCAGCCCTGCTCTCATCCTTCCTCCTCACCTCCACCCTCTCTCTCCTCTCCTCCCCCCGTCGGCCCCCTTCAACAGCTCCTCCTCCACCTCCTCCTCTGAGACGGTTGCCATGGTGCACGCCACCTCCCCTCCCCCTCTCTTCTCCGCCACCCACTCACGCCGCCGCGCCACCCGGGACCACCACCAGGGGGCATCGGTGCCCATCGACCTCTTGCCGGACCACATCTTCCTGGACGTCTTTGCCCGCCTGCCCACCAACCAGCTCTGCCGTTGCGCCCGCGTCTGCCGCCGCTGGTACAACCTGGCGTGGGATCCCCGGCTGTGGCGGAGCATCCGGCTGACGGGGGACGTGCTCCACGTCGACCGGGCGTTGCGGGTACTGACGCGGCGCCTCTGCCAGGACACGCCCAACGTGTGCCTGATGCTGGAGACCCTGGTGGCGAGCGGGTGCCGGAGGTTGACGGACCGCGGGCTGCTCACGGTGGCCCAGTGCTGCCCCGAGCTGCGCCGCCTGGAGGTGGCGGGCTGCTATAACGTGTCCAATGACGCCGTGTTCGAGGTGGTGTCGCGCTGCCCCAATCTGGAGCATCTAGACGTTTCAGGTAAACATCTACATTTACGTTGAACATTTTAATCATTTAGCAGACTTACTGTCAAGTGAATTCACTAGGTTCAGTAGGAGAAAAAAACCCCACCACATATTACAGTTATCACAAGTAGACCAATACCCGCTGTCAGCAGAATCAGTGCCACAAATAAAAAACTGTGTGTGAAAGAAAGAAAAGTACACTTACCCTCCTCCTGCCTTAAAAAAAATAAAATAAATGCTGCTCAGAGATATTATGGTGACTAATGTATCTAAGGTGCCAACCTTCATCATGGAGAAGTAGTCTCACCATACATTAATCACCATAATGATTTCTGTATCTAAGGTGCCAACCCTCCTCTTGGAGAAGTAGTCTCCCATACAGAAATCATTATGGTGACTAATGTATCTAAGGTGCCAACCTTCCTCTTGGAGAGGTAGTCTCCTATACAGCAAGGCCACCTCTTTGCACTAATTTCCCAGTACGGAAGGGATACATTGAAATAACTTGTGAGTTGTTATTTTAAAGAAGACAAACCAGAGCAACCTTGGGTAAGGTGGTACATTCCTAAAGTATGACCTATGACCTAGCTCTCCTGTTCTTCAGGAACCAGGGGCTAGCAGTAATGAATACTACTTCTGACTGTCCCTCCCACTCCCAGGACTCCCCCCGCCGTTATCTCTGTTTACATTACAACATGTAGGACGTACAGGATCACAATGTTCTGGAATGTTCTTCTCTCATCTCTTCAAAGACCTACTCTTTGAATAATGCGTTCACATATTAGTATTATTTCCCATGCTGAAAACCTGACATGAGTCAAATGACTAATCTATGAAAGATTAGTCAAAATACATGTAGGCTTATAACACGACCCTAATTTGACTAGCTCTGTGAAAAGGGTCTCTTTGAGTTAATACCTCGTCCAAGTCAACCCGGCTTTGCAGACCTAGGGGAAATACATACTGCGTGTCAAATGTCATTATTTAATACTTTCAATTACTAGTTTTCCTGGCACAATGGAACGAACCAATGGAATACTCCTAAAAGTGCAAATCTCAAGATAAGTGCACCGCAAATGTTACATGTATACCAGTATGTATTTGACCCAGGTCTCCTGCTGAGACAACCCAACAAACTTCCTATGTTCTCTGTGGTACAAACTGTCCAGAGCCCAGTGTTGTTTGCCACAGTATTTCTCTATCTACACTCTCACTGCATACTGTCTCCAGTGTTTTCAGAGAGGAGGACCGTGGAATATGGGAATGGAATGCGACTTCAGTCTCTTTCCTGGTGTTTTATTTCCCACTTCCTGTGCCCTTCTTCCTGCCGGAGTAGATTGTTGCCGTCCCGGTGCGTGTCATAGGTCAGCTGGAGTTCCCTCTGTTGAAGGAATCTGGGTTCTGTTCATTAGGCCTCAAATGGAAGAAAAATGTTCAGAAACAAAGTGGAGTAACACATCTCAGATGTTTCCCCTAGATGCAAAACCATTCCATCCACTTCATAGCTTTCATACACTTCCGAAAGGCAAGACCATCAACTAACCTATTTGGCAGCTCAGCACTTTCCCGAATGTTCAAACATCGCTCTTCTTGCTATCTCAGAGCTGTCGTACCTTCCTCTCAACTGGGCATCCCACGTTTCAGTCTGCACAAGAGAGGTTATAGGAGGAAGGAAAGAGAAGCCTTTTAAAGGTGCTCAACTCAACATAATGTTTTTTTCAGGAAGGGATGGCCTGGTGAAAGAAGAAAGGCTGTGGCCAGTCACAATTAAAAACATCCGGCATGTTCTCGTGAAAAATATATGCAAAAGGGTGGAACCAGAAAACCTGGGCGTGTCCCCTACTTCTCGTTGTGTTTGTTTTAATTCGCCCCCCACCCAATATGGAGCGCCGTGCTGCTTTCCATTTGTAGATCAGTAGCAGATCTCAATGCTCATGACTTCTGGTTTTAATATCGCTCTGGGAATTAAAACAAACAGGAGTAGAATGGTCTCTTACGTGACGTTAGACAGGACATGGAATACCTGACATGTGCATTCCATAAAATGTAATTAGTGGGCCTTAAGAAAGTAGCTATGCTCTGAATGTTGGGACTGTTTTGTAAGAAATGGGTTCTGTGGTGGACTGTATTTCACTTTTGTTTTTGTTTTTTGGTAGTTTTGACACGCTCTCTAAATCCTGAATACACCTAAATACTACATTCTCTCTCTCTTTCATTCTTTCTCTCTCTCTCTCAAGGCTGCTCCAAGGTGACCTGCATCAGTCTGACGCGGGAGGTATCCCTTAAACTATCACCAATGCATGGCCAGCAGATCTCCATCCGCTACCTGGACATGACTGACTGCTTGGCCCTGGAGGACGAAGGCCTGCACACCATCGCCGCCCACTGCACCCAGCTCACCCACCTCTACCTGCGGCGCTGCATGCGCCTCACCGACGAGGGCCTTCGCTACCTGGTCATCTACTGCCCCGCCGTTCGCGAGCTCAGCGTCAGCGACTGCCGCTACGTCAGCGACTTCGGCCTGCGCGAGATCGCCAAGCTTGAAGGCCGGTTGCGCTACTTGAGCGTGGCGCATTGTGGAAAGATCACTGACGTCGGGGTTCGGTATGTCGCTAAGTATTGCTCACGGCTGCGATACCTGAATGCGCGGGGCTGCGAGGGGCTCACGGACCATGGCCTGGAGTACCTGGCCAAGAGTTGCCCCAAGCTAAAGTCGCTGGACATCGGGAAGTGCCCGCTGGTGTCGGATGCAGGCCTGGAACTGCTGGCGCTCAACTGCTTCAATCTGAAGCGGCTGAGTCTCAAGTCGTGCGAGAGCATCACGGGCCGCGGGCTGCAAGTGGTGGCGGCCAACTGCTTCGACCTGCAGCTGCTCAACGTGCAGGACTGCGACGCGCCACTGGACGCACTGCGCTTTGTGAAGCGCCACTGCAAGCGCTGCGTCATCGAGCACACAAACCCGGCCTTTTTCTGAGGAGATGGGGGGGGAAATGGGCTACAAACTGAAGCCTGTATCCCACACCTACACATAATGTAATATGCACATGACAATCTATCATAGTTGTTATTATAGCACTCATAAGACTGTTTTTAAGTTATTTTTTTTCATCCCTATTCCCTCACTACAAACTGTTTCCCAACTTTCAAAAATGTATGTTTTTAAGAACATATTTTAATTCTAAAGGGATCAGTTTTAAGCAGATGACTGCTGTTAGTATATAATAAAACACTAGTGTATATTCATTTGAAAGGAACAACTATAATAGCATGAAAAACTCAGCTCTTTCTCAGTATCTTGTCACTATCTCGTCAGGCCAAGAATTTGAAATGGAATGCAATTTAATTATGAGTAATGATTTGTGTCAAAGGTTCGCGTGTGACATTCCACTGAAGAGGTCTCCCTTTCAGTTGGCAGTGCTTGTGGGCAATATAGTCATGGGTCCAGTAACTCCCAGTCATTCCACCCTGCTTAAAGAGGCTGTACAGTTCATATGATAGAACATTAGTCCATTTCTTAACTCATGAAACCACATAAAACCCTTAGTTTTAATTAACAATATGCTTCTACTCATGCCGTGGAGAGGTGTGCACCTTTCCTGTCCAATGAGGTGATCGATGAGCAATATTTCTGTACATTAAGGGGGACCCCATTTGGCTCAAGAGCACCCCCAGAGGCAAACGTTCTGTATTTCCTTTTTAACCTATTAGATAGGTTTTTTTTATGTTGGCTTTTCAACTAGAGCCTAAAATCTGCTCTTATTCATTGTTTACATGTCATTCGTCTGCAGTTTTTAAATGCAAGACAATCCTACCATCATGTCCTTGGTTAGTGAAGTGTGGGTTTTCAATGTCCATTTCCATTTTGTTAAAGAATTGTGTACACTAACTATGCTCAGACAATCACTAGAACAAGTGTGTTCACTTCTCTTTTCTTTATTGACATAATAGTGGAATAAAATAATGTCCTAAATGAGGATGGCCTCTGAGTCAGGTATGTCTCAAAATCATCATTATTATTATTATAGAACTAGTATGCAATCAAACAGAGATGCTACTTAATGTTAAAATGAATATGTGCAATTATCAGGAATTCATGATTTTTCTGCCCTCAGACATCATTGAGGAGTAAGATTTGTTCTTCATAAACAAGGGTAAAGCCCGCACCTTAGTCAACGTCTGTCATGAATACGTTTTATTTTGTATTTTCATTGCAGAATGAATTACTGTTATGTGTCTAATAATTCATTTTCTGATTTTTGTAAGTGGTGCTGATCACATCCATATTGGGTTTACACAAATTATATATATATTTTTTTGTTTAAACATTTCAGGAAATGGTCCATGCTAAACATTACCAACTAAAGAGACACTAAGGAGCTCGCCATGAAACTCTGTCTGGAACGGTGACCTGCATTCATAGGTGTGTTTATGCCCCTTGGCTGCTCTACAGATCATGGAGTTATTATGCCCCTTGGCTGCTCTACAGATCAGAGTTATTATTAAGCCCCTTGGCTGCTCTACAGATCATGGAGTTATTATGCCCCTTGGCTGCTCTACAGATCATGGAGTTATTATGCCCCTTGGCTGCTCTACAGATCATGGAGTTATTATTATGCCCCTTGGCTGCTCTACAGATCATGGAGTTATTATGCCCCTTGGCTGCTCTACAGATCATGGAGTTATTATGCCCCTTGGCTGCTCTACAGATCATGGAGTTATTATTATGCCCCTTGGCTGCTCTACAGATCATGGAGTTATTATTATGCCCCTTGGCTGCTCTACAGATCATGGAGTTATTATGCCCCTTGGCTGCTCTACAGATCATGGAGTTATTATGCCCCTTGGCTGCTCTACAGATCATGGAGTTGTTATTATGCCCCTTGGCTGCTCTACAGATCATGGAGTTATTATGCCCCTTGGCTGCTCTACAGATCATGGAGTTATTATTAAGCCCCTTGGCTGCTCTACAGATCATGGAGTTATTATTATGCCCCTTGGCTGCTCTACAGATCAGAGAGTTATTATGCCCCTTGGCTGCTCTACAGATCATGGAGTTATTATGCCCCTTGGCTGCTCTACAGATCATGGAGTTATTATTATGCCCCTTGGCTGCTCTACAGATCAGAGAGTTATTATGCCCCTTGGCTGCTCTACAGATCATGGAGTTATTATGCCCCTTGGCTGCTCTACAGATCATGGAGTTATTATTATGCCCCTTGGCTGCTCTACAGATCAGAGAGTTATTATGCCCCTTGGCTGCTCTACAGATCATGGAGTTATTATGCCCCTTGGCTGCTCTACAGATCAGAGTTATTATTATGCCCCTTGGCTGCTCTACAGATCATGGAGTTATTATGCCCCTTGGCTGCTCTACAGATCAGAGTTATTATTATGCCCCTTGGCTGCTCTACAGATCAGAGTTATTATTATGCCCCTTGGCTGCTCTACAGATCAGAGTTATTATTATGCCCCTTGGCTGCTCTACAGCTCAGAGAGTTATTATTATGCCCCTTGGCTGCTCTACAGATCAGAGTTATTATTATGCCCCTTGGCTGCTCTACAGATCAGAGTTATTATGCCCCTTGGCTGCTCTACAGATCAGAGAGTTATTATTATGCCCCTTATTATGCCCCTTGGTGGCTCTGAAAATCCTCACAAACATCCTGGCCCACACATTGTGACTGGAGCTAGCCTGTGACCCAAGACACTCTACAATGGTGGTGTGGGTGTGTGTGTGCGTGTGCACGAGAGTGAGTGAGTACGATTGTGTCACTGAATGTCATGAGTTTCTTTAGACCAATCCACTGTCTCACTCCACCCCTCAAATCCTCATTTCATCCATGTCATCTCAGTCACACGAGCACTGGGAGAGGAAACGGGGTGATTTTCAAGTCACTTTGCATGCTGGAATTAGTTACAGTAAGTGTTTAAACATTCAGTCACGTTCTCACACCATTTAACACTACTATCGTGTGGGTGGTTGTATTAAATGGTGTCATACATCAGATGGTATTGCTGTGACTGGAACACATGTGTAGATTGAACTGAATCAAACAACCCAGAACAAAGAATACCATGCTTCCTTTCTCTGCATTACATCGACCACCACATGCCCACAAATAATCAAATTGGTGTTTTATTTTATATATGTATTTTATTATTACATTTTTCCTGTTTTAAGGTCTACATAAACAAGTACAATCACATTTCTCAACTTTACATAACCCATCGCCTTTGTACTGCTGAAACCTGTCAAGTTCTGCCACCTAGTGGTGAATGTGCTAACTACATCCAAAATAGCATGGCAGTGAGACTTCAGGGGTGCAATTATTAGTCGAAACAGTTGAAACGTTTTGCAACTAAAACAAGAGTTTCTATAGGACAAATAAAGGTAGGTCCCGCCCCCTTTTTCTTCTGTTTAAGAAACGTTTAGCAACAGAATTGGTGTAATGGATATGCCCCTGATCAGTTCATATTATTGACCTTAATTCAGGTTTCATGACCAGTCTAGTAGTTTTGATTACAGATCTGTGTGTATTCCATTATGTGAAAGAAAGCAGCTGATTCTGTCCCAGTGCTCCTACTACAGTAGTACATCAGTCAACAAGTCACTAGCTGCGCGATTAGCGTACGAAACGCTTCGATCACACCGACAGTGTTTTGCATATTGGTACACCAGAAGTACATTCGTTTTCAATGGAACACTGCGTTTGCCTTGTGGCATTGCGTTGGAGAGGCAGTTGCAGTGTGTTCTGTGTGGTGCATACGTTGGATTTATCGAAGTTAAGGGTCAAAATGGATGCGTAAACGGCTTGACAGAAATCAACAGAAATCTCATCATTCAAATTTCTCAAACATACAACTATTATACACCATTTTAAAGATACACTTCTCGTTAATCCAACTACATTGTCCGATTTCAAAAAGGCTTTACGGCGAAAGCATAACATTAGATTATGTTAGGACAGCGCCTAGACAAGAAAAACCACACAACCATTTTCCAAGCAAGGAGAGGCGTCACAAAAACCAGAAATACAGCTAAAATTAATCACTAACCTTTGATGATCTTCATCAGATGGCACTCATAGGACTTCATGTTACACAATACATGTATGATTTGCTCGATAAAGTTCATATTTATATAAAAAAAAAAAACATTTTACATTGGCGTGTAATGTTCAGAAATGTTTTGCCTCCTAAAAACTTCCGGTGAATGAGCACATCAATTTACAGAAATAAACGTTGATAAAATATTCAACTGTTATTCAAAGAATTATAGATACACTTCTCCTTAATGCAACCGCTGTGTCAGATTTCAAAAAAGCTTTACAGCGAAAGCACACTTTGCAATAATCTGAGTACAGCGCTCAGACAACAACAACAAGCAATACAGATACCCGCCATTTTGGAGTCAACTAAAATCAGAAATAGCATTATAAATATTCACTTGATCTTCATCAAAATGCACTCCCAGGAATCCCAGTTCCACAATAAATGTTCATTTGTTTCGATAAAGTCCATCCTTTATGTCCAAATACCTCCATTTTGTTCACGCGTTCAGTCGAGTAATCCAAATCCACTGTGCTCGCGCAGTGAGTTCAGACGAAAAGTCAAAAAAGTTATATTACAGTTCGTAGAAACATGCAAACGATGTATAGAATCAATCTTTAGGATGTTTTTATCATAAATCTTCCAGAATATTCCAACCGGACGATTCCTTTGTCTTCAAAAAAGAAAAGGAACACAGCTAACTCTCATGTGAGTGCGCGCCACTGAGCTCATGTCATTTTCTCACTCATCTACTTCCAGGAGCTCTTATTCTCTCCCTATTTATAGTAGAAGCATGGAACAACGTTCTAAAGACTGTTGACATCTAGTGGAAGCCTTAGGAAGTGCGAAATGAACCCTAAGTCACTGTATACTGGATAGGGAATCACTTGAAAAACTACAAACCTCAGATTTCCCACACTTCCTGGTTGGATTTTTCTCAGGTTTTTGCCTGCCATATGAGTTCTATTATACTCACAGACATCATCCAAACAGTTTTAGAAACTTCAGAGTGTTTTCTATCCAAATCTACTAATAATATACATATCTTAGCTTCTGGGACTGAGTAGCAGGCAGTTTACTCTGGGCACCTTCTTCATCCGGAAGTCAAAATACTGCCCCCTACCCAAGAGAGGTTAAGAAAACTAAACTCAAAACAACAACAAAATAAAATACTTAGCTTTTATTTATTTATTAACTCTGCCAGTGTCTCTTTTGGGTCACTTTTGCCGGTCCCAAGCCAGGATAAAGGAGGAGGGTTGGAATTGTGACATTAAAAAAAAGAAGAATCGACAGAAGAAAGTTCATTTGTAGTTCGAAACATATTTAGGGTGTTTTTTTACTCACTTTTTTGTCTCTCCCACGACATTATTCCTCTCTCCTACAGCGTCCATCACAATTACATGCACATGGCTTGTTATGCAAATTAGGTGATGACGTCATTTAGCGACTTTTAGGACAGCCAATAGCTACTTTCCTTACTGAGGAGTTGGCAACACTGGCGGGAAATGATATCGCTCAGTTGGAAACCATTTTCAAGGAGCTATGTACGGAAGTATTCCGCAACCGTTGTTCCCAGAAAACGTCCGGTGCGAATGTAAACCAACAGCTAAAGAAAGTCAAAAAATAGTATCTAGCTACCTCCTAGAATTAGGCTAGTAATATTGGGACATTTAGGGCCATGCAGAGACTAAAAAGCTTTGGTCAATGTTGTTCGGTGGTGGGGTGCTCCCGACGATCGGGAATAAACCTATTGACAGAAATGAAAGCTTATAGATTTCCCAAAGGAGCAGCACAGCGGGATGCATGGATACTTGCTGTAAAATGAGGTGGTTGGACGCCCACGTCAAATACAAGGGTATTTAAAGCTTCATTACTGGTAAGTTTAACAAGTTAACATAACCTACAGCGCTGCAAAAAGTCGGGTAAACAGCACTTTCCTGCGGATACCCTATCCCCTCCACCTACCATCAAATGGACCAACAGCATGCATGTACAACAGGTCAAGTAAGTGTAAATATAATTTTATTCAACATTCTGCCTCGTAGAGACTCAAGTCATTTTTTTCGACAGACTTATTTCAGACTGAATAGCCACGGGGTAAACATGGTAACAGTCTGACGTTTAGGCAAGCATCGGTCCTTTTTTTTTTTTTTACACTTTCTATCTATCGTACTGCAATCTCGTTAGCTAAACTGTCACTTGTATTTTCAATCTCCTGACCCATGCAGGTGATGCACAATATGTAAATAGACAAATATAACCGAAGGCAGTTGACCAAAGCATTTCCTCGCAATCAGCTGGAAGTGTTTGTAAAATTTGCCAGCTGATTGAGTGTGACAACATTCAGTCTGTTGTTCGGTTAGGCTCGGCCATATTGCGCAAGTGTTTGTCGTGTGCGAATTATGTCATTATTGAAAATAAATCCGGAGATATACAGACCAGTGTACTGAAAGTTGGGTTGATAGCGCTTTCCCTTTGGATATTTTGTATCAGATTACTACCTCCGACATAGGGACAAAATCGACGGACAACAGGTAAAGTAAGTTAAAATGAAGTTTGTTCAACATTATTAATTGTAATGGTACTGTTCGGGAATGCTGAGCCTACATGTTAGAGACGAGTGTATGTATTTCAATCTCGGATTCTAAAAGAGGCTAAAGCGCTGCCTAATAGGTAGATACTCAGTGGGAAAAGTTTGCATTAATTTAATCCATTATAAAACTGCTTATAATTTCATAGTGTTTAATGTTTTTTTTTTTTCTTGTTCTTACTTTTTATTTCCCCTCTGTAAACTGTTTTGAGACCATTCAATTATGCAGTGCTCTATTTAATGTTTTAGTTAACCACTCGGCCATCACAGCTTGAACCACTTGGCCATCGCAGCATTAGGAATCTAAGGAAAGTGATGAGGAGAAAGCAGAAGTAGGCTATATGCTTCGAGCAAGGTAAGAACATGGGTGGGGAGACCCCATTGAAATTCAGGTCCAACGTCTAAAGAACTCGGCCATTGCAGCTGTTGGAATGCAAGTAAAAGGATTGGGATTTGGAAACAGACATCATTGGTGCAAAATGGTAAACTTGATTGCACGACATATTGATCTTATTGTGTCAAATCCCGCCTTAACCACTCGGCCATCACAGCTTTCTGAATAAGCTCACACAAAGACAAAAGTCTTCTGAGCACTTGAGTCACTGGACAAGTCCATGCATTAAAGAGATTATCCATATCAAGTCACCAAGGATATGTTCAGAATGAGGACTGGTTTCTCATAACGCTGCGAGCAGGGTTCGAACCTGCGCGGGGAGACCCCATTGGATTTCGAGTCCAACGCCTTAACCTCTCGGCCATCACAGCTTGCTCTGTTACCTACCACGCCCTAACCAGTCCGCTATCTCGTTCCGTCCATTTTAACTGTAAAACGTCCAGATCATCGCTACTGAAGTACCTACTTGAAATGTTTGTCATGGAAGATACATTCTGAGCACTTGAATCAAAGGACAAGTCCACACATTATCCATATCAAGGCCCAATGATATGTTAAAAATAAAGACTGCTTTGTCAAAGCACTGCGAGCAGGGTTCAAACCTTCGCGTGGAGAATCCATTGGATTTCGAGTCCAATGCTTTAACCACTCTGCAATCACTGCCTTCTGAGTTAGCTCACACAAGTACAAAAGTATTCTAATTCAACTGCCTAATTGACATTTTTTTCAAGCAAAGTGAAATTAGCTATTTTCTGAGCACTTCAATCGTTGGACGAGCCCATAAATTAAGGACAATTTAAATTCAGAGGAGATAGATCCAAGTATTAAAGGTCTGCTTTATCATCGTCCTGAAAGCAAGGTTGAAAACTGGTCAGGGAGACCACATTGGATTTCGATTCCAATGCTTAAACCACTTGGCCATCGCAGCATTAGGAATCTAAGGAAAGTGATGAGGAGAAAGCAGAAGTGGGCTATATGCTTCGAGCAAGGTAAGAACATGGGTGGGGAGACCCCATTGAAATTCAGGTCCAACGTCTAAAGAACTCGGCCATTGCAGCTGTTGGAATGCAAGTAAAAGGATTGGGATTTGGAAACAGACAACATTGGTGCAAAATGGTAAACTTGATGGCACGACATATTGATCTTATTGTGCCAAATAACCTCTGTCCTTTCCAAAGCCTTCAAAGGTTAAAAGTTTAATGTGCAAGTCAAAAAACTATGTGCAGAGAAAGTACAAGTGGACTATTCACTGAGAGTAAGATTTAAATAAGAGCAGGGAGACCCAATTGGGTTTCAAATCCGAGGACTTAACCACCTGGCTCTCTCAGATTTTCCATCGTAAATCTAACACAAATAACAGTATCTGTACTGCGGTGCCTATTTCAACTGTTTGTCAAGGTAGATATATTCTGAGCTCCTGAATCACTGGACAATTCCATGCATTAAGGACATTATCCATATCAAGTCACCAAGTATATGTTAAAAACAAAGAATGGCTTGCCATAGCGCTGCGAGCAGGGTTCGAACCTGAGCAGGGAGACCCCATTGGATTTAAGGTCCAACGCCTTAACCACTCGGCCATCGCAGCTCGCTGTATTAACTACCAGGCCTTAACCAGTCGGCTATCTCATTCTGTCCATTTTACTTTGGTAAAGACTAGACTATCTACTAAAGAGCCTATTTGAACTGTTTGTCAAGGAATATATATTCTGAGCACTTGAATCAAAGGACAAGTCCATGCATTTAGCACATTATCCATATCAAGTCACATGTTACAAATATAGACTGGTTTGTCAATGCGCTGCGAGCAGCTTTAAAAACTGTACGGGGAGAACACAATGGATTTCATTTCCAACCCTTAAACCACTTGCTCATTGCGGCTGTGGGAATCAAAGGAAAGAGATGAGGAGAAAGCACAAGTGGGCTATATACGCTTCGAGCAAGGTTAAAACATGTGTGGGGAGACCCCATTGAAATTCAGGTCCAACGTCTGAAAAAGTCGGCCGTTGCAGCTGTTGGAATTCAAGTAATTGGGATTTGGAAACAGACATCATAGGTGCAAAATGGTAAACTTGATTGCACGACATATTGATCTTATTGTGTCAAATCCCGCCTTAACCACTCGGCCATCACAGCTTTCTGAATAAGCTCACACAAAGACAAAAGTCTTCTGAGCACTTGAGTCACTGGACAAGTCCATGCATTAAAGAGATTATCCATATCAAGTCACCAAGGATATGCTCAGAATGAGGACTGGTTTCTCATAACGCTGCGAGCAGGGTTCGAACCTGCGCGGGGAGACCCCATTGGATTTCGAGTCCAACGCCTTAACCTCTCGGCCATCACAGCTTGCTCTGTTACCTACCACGCCCTAACCAGTCCGCTATCTCGTTCCGTCCATTTTAACTGTAAAACGTCCAGATCATCGCTACTGAAGTACCTACTTGAAATGTTTGTCATGGAAGATACATTCTGAGCACTTGAATCAAAGGACAAGTCCACACATTATCCATATCAAGGCCCAATGATATGTTAAAAATAAAGACTGCTTTGTCAAAGCACTGCGAGCAGGGTTCAAACCTTCGCGTGGAGAATCCATTGGATTTCGAGTCCAATGCTTTAACCACTCTGCAATCACTGCCTTCTGAGTTAGCTCACACAAGTACAAAAGTATTCTAATTCAACTGCCTAATTGACATTTTTTTCAAGCAAAGTGAAATTAGCTATTTTCTGAGCACTTCAATCGTTGGACGAGCCCATAAATTAAGGACAATTTAAATTCAGAGGAGATAGATCCAAGTATTAAAGGTCTGCTTTATCATCGTCCTGAAAGCAAGGTTGAAAACTGGTCAGGGAGACCACATTGGATTTGCGATTCCAATGCTTAAACCACTTGGCCATCGCAGCATTAGGAATCTAAGGAAAGTGATGAGGAGAAAGCAGAAGTGGGCTATATGCTTCGAGCAAGGTAAGAACATGGGTGGGGAGACCCCATTGAAATTCAGGTCCAACGTCTAAAGAACTCGGCCATTGCAGCTGTTGGAATGCAAGTAAAAGGATTGGGATTTGGAAACAGACATCATTGGTGCAAAATGGTAAACTTGATTGCACGACATATTGATCTTATTGTGTCAAATCCCGCCTTAACCACTCGGCCATCACAGCTTTCTGAATAAGCTCACACAAAGACAAAAGTCTTCTGAGCACTTGAGTCACTGGACAAGTCCATGCATTAAAGAGATTATCCATATCAAGTCACCAAGGATATGTTCAGAATGAGGACTGGTTTCTCATAACGCTGCGAGCAGGGTTCGAACCTGCGCGGGGAGACCCCATTGGATTTCGAGTCCAACGCCTTAACCTCTCGGCCATCACAGCTTGCTCTGTTACCTACCACGCCCTAACCAGTCCGCTATCTCGTTCCGTCCATTTTAACTGTAAAACGTCCAGATCATCGCTACTGAAGTACCTACTTGAAATGTTTGTCATGGAAGATACATTCTGAGCACTTGAATCAAAGGACAAGTCCACACATTATCCATATCAAGGCCCAATGATATGTTAAAAATAAAGACTGCTTTGTCAAAGCACTGCGAGCAGGGTTCAAACCTTCGCGTGGAGAATCCATTGGATTTCGAGTCCAATGCTTTAACCACTCTGCAATCACTGCCTTCTGAGTTAGCTCACACAAGTACAAAAGTATTCTAATTCAACTGCCTAATTGACATTTTTTTCAAGCAAAGTGAAATTAGCTATTTTCTGAGCACTTCAATCGTTGGACGAGCCCATAAATTAAGGACAATTTAAATTCAGAGGAGATAGATCCAAGTATTAAAGGTCTGCTTTATCATCGTCCTGAAAGCAAGGTTGAAAACTGGTCAGGGAGACCACATTGGATTTCGATTCCAATGCTTAAACCACTTGGCCATCGCAGCATTAGGAATCTAAGGAAAGTGATGAGGAGAAAGCAGAAGTGGGCTATATGCTTCGAGCAAGGTAAGAACATGGGTGGGGAGACCCCATTGAAATTCAGGTCCAACGTCTAAAGAACTCGGCCATTGCAGCTGTTGGAATGCAAGTAAAAGGATTGGGATTTGGAAACAGACAACATTGGTGCAAAATGGTAAACTTGATGGCACGACATATTGATCTTATTGTGCCAAATAACCTCTGTCCTTTCCAAAGCCTTCAAAGGTTAAAAGTTTAATGTGCAAGTCAAAAAACTATGTGCAGAGAAAGTACAAGTGGACTATTCACTGAGAGTAAGATTTAAATAAGAGCAGGGAGACCCAATTGGGTTTCAAATCCGAGGACTTAACCACCTGGCTCTCTCAGATTTTCCATCGTAAATCTAACACAAATAACAGTATCTGTACTGCGGTGCCTATTTCAACTGTTTGTCAAGGTAGATATATTCTGAGCTCCTGAATCACTGGACAATTCCATGCATTAAGGACATTATCCATATCAAGTCACCAAGTATATGTTAAAAACAAAGAATGGCTTGCCATAGCGCTGCGAGCAGGGTTCGAACCTGAGCAGGGAGACCCCATTGGATTTAAAGTCCAACGCCTTAACCACTCGGCCATCGCAGCTCGCTGTATTAACTACCAGGCCTTAACCAGTCGGCTATCTCATTCTGTCCATTTTACTTTGGTAAAGACTAGACTATCTACTAAAGAGCCTATTTGAACTGTTTGTCAAGGAATATATATTCTGAGCACTTGAATCAAAGGACAAGTCCATGCATTTAGCACATTATCCATATCAAGTCACATGTTACAAATATAGACTGGTTTGTCAATGCGCTGCGAGCAGCTTTAAAAACTGTACGGGGAGAACACAATGGATTTCATTTCCAACCCTTAAACCACTTGCTCATTGCGGCTGTGGGAATCAAAGGAAAGAGATGAGGAGAAAGCACAAGTGGGCTATATACGCTTCGAGCAAGGTTAAAACATGTGTGGGGAGACCCCATTGAAATTCAGGTCCAACGTCTGAAAAAGTCGGCCGTTGCAGCTGTTGGAATTCAAGTAATTGGGATTTGGAAACAGACATCATAGGTGCAAAATGGTAAACTTGATTGCACGACATATTGATCTTATTGTGTCAAATCCCGCCTTAACCACTCGGCCATCACAGCTTTCTGAATAAGCTCACACAAAGACAAAAGTCTTCTGAGCACTTGAGTCACTGGACAAGTCCATGCATTAAAGAGATTATCCATATCAAGTCACCAAGGATATGCTCAGAATGAGGACTGGTTTCTCATAACGCTGCGAGCAGGGTTCGACCCTGCGCGGGGAGACCCCATTGGATTTCGAGTCCAACGCCTTAACCTCTCGGCCATCACAGCTTGCTCTGTTACCTACCACGCCCTAACCAGTCCGCTATCTCGTTCCGTCCATTTTAACTGTAAAACGTCCAGATCATCGCTACTGAAGTACCTACTTGAAATGTTTGTCATGGAAGATACATTCTGAGCACTTGAATCAAAGGACAAGTCCACACATTATCCATATCAAGGCCCAATGATATGTTAAAAATAAAGACTGCTTTGTCAAAGCACTGCGAGCAGGGTTCAAACCTTCGCGTGGAGAATCCATTGGATTTCGAGTCCAATGCTTTAACCACTCTGCAATCACTGCCTTCTGAGTTAGCTCACACAAGTACAAAAGTATTCTAATTCAACTGCCTAATTGACATTTTTTTCAAGCAAAGTGAAATTAGCTATTTTCTGAGCACTTCAATCGTTGGACGAGCCCATAAATTAAGGACAATTTAAATTCAGAGGAGATAGATCCAAGTATTAAAGGTCTGCTTTATCATCGTCCTGAAAGTAAGGTTGAAAACTGGTCAGGGAAACCACATTGGATTTCGATTCCAATGCTTAACTTCTTACATCTACACGTTCCGCTAGCGGAACGTCTGCTCCAATATCCAATGATGGGCGGGGCGCGAAATTCAAACTCCTCTAAATCCGAAAACTTACACTTTTCAAACATATGACTATGTTACAGCTATTTAAAGACAAGACTCTCCTTTATCTAACCAAACTGTCCGATTTCAAAAAGGCTTTACAGCGAAAGCAAAACATTAGATTATGTCAGCAGAGTACCCAGCCAGGAATAATCACACAGCCATTTTTCAAGCTAGCATATCATGTCACATAAACCCAAACCATATCTAAATGCAGCACTAACCTTTGATGATCTTCATCAGATGACACACCTAGGACATTGTGTTATACAATACATGCATGTCTGTTCAATCAAGTTCATATTTATATCAAAAACCAGCTTTTTACATTAGCATGTGACGTTCAGAACTAGCATTCCCACCGAACACTTCCGGTGATTTTACTAAATTACTCACGATAAACGTTCACAAAAAGCATAACAATTATTTTAAGAATTATAGATACAGAACTCCTCTATGCACTCGATATGTCCGATTTTAAAATAGCTTTTCGGATGAAGCACATTTTGCAATAATGTAAGTACATAGCCCGGCGTTACAGGGCTAGCTATTTAGACACCCACCCAGTGTAGCCTTCACCAAAATCACATTTCCTATAAGAAAAATGTTCTTACCTTGCTTGTTCTTCATCAGAATACACTGCCAGGACTTCTACTTCAATAACAAATGTAGGTTTGGTCCCAAATAATCCATCGTTATATCCAAACAGCGACGTTTTGTTCGTGCGTTCTAGACACTATCCCAACGCTAAATCTCGGCCACGAGCATGACGCAAAATATGACAAAAAATTTCGAAATATTCCATTACCGTACTTCGAAGCATGTCAACCGCTGTTTAAAACCAATATTTATGCAATTTATCTCGTAGAGAAGCGATAATATTCCGACCGGGAATCTGCCTGTCTGTAAACTGAGGAAAAAACCAAAAGCCGGGGGCGGGGCGTGTCACGCGCCTAAGGCTTAGTCCATTGACTGACCACTCAGCATTTGCTCTCGTGTGCTTCAGCCAGGGCTTTGAATGACATCATTCCTGTTTTTCCCGGGCTGTGAGACTCCATTGTTGACGTGAGAATTGTCACGTAAGAGCAGAGATCCTTTGTAAACGACAGAGATAATAAAGAAGGGCAAGAAATGTTCAGACAGGGTACTTCCTGAACAGAAGCATCTCAGGTTTTTGCCTGCCATAGGAGTTCTGTTATACTCACAGACACCATTCAAACAGTTTCAGAAACTTTGGAGTGTTTTCTCTCCAAAGCTAATAATTATATGCATATTCCAGTTTCTGGGCAGGACTAATAATCAGATTAAATCGGGTACGTTTTTTATCCAGCCGTGAAATTACTGCCCCCTAGATGTAACAGGTTAAACCACTTGGCCATCGCAGCATTAGGAATCTAAGGAAAGTGATGAGGAGAAAGCAGAAGTGGGCTATATGCTTCGAGCAAGGTAAGAACATGGGTGGGGAGACCCCATTGAAATTCAGGTCCAACGTCTAAAGAACTCGGCCATTGCAGCTGTTGGAATGCAAGTAAAAGGATTGGGATTTGGAAACAGACAGCATTGGTGCAAAATGGTAAACTTGATGGCACGACATATTGATCTTATTGTGCCAAATAACCTCTGTCCTTTCCAAAGCCTTCAAAGGTTAAAAGTTTAATGTGCAAGTCAAAAAACTATGTGCAGAGAAAGTACAAGTTGACTATTCACTGAGAGTAAGATTTAAATAAGAGCAGGGAGACCCAATTGGGTTTCAAATCCGAGGACTTAACCACCTGGCTCTCTCAGATTTTCCATCGTAAATCTAACACAAATAACAGTATCTGTACTGCGGTGCCAATTTCAACTGTTTGTCAAGGTAGATATATTCTGAGCTCCTGAATCACTGGACAATTCCATGCATTAAGGACATTATCCATATCAAGTCACCAAGTATATGTTAAAAACAAAGAATGGCTTGCCATAGCGCTGCGAGCAGGGTTCGAACCTGCGCAGGGAGACCCCATTTGATTTCAAGTCCAACGCCTTAACCACTCGGCCATCGCAGCTCGCTGTATTAACTACCAGGCCTTAACCAGTCGGCTATCTCATTCTGTCCATTTTACTTTGGTAAAGACTAGACTATCTACTAAAGAGCCTATTTGAACTGTTTGTCAAGGAATATATATTCTGAGCACTTGAATCAAAGGACAATTCCATGCATTTAGCACATTATCCATATCAAGTCACATGTTACAAATATAGACTGGTTTGTCAATGCACTGCGAGCAGCTTTAAAAACTGTACGGGGAGAACACAATGGATTTCATTTCCAACCCTTAAACCACTTGCTCATTGCGGCTGTGGGAATCAAAGGAAAGTGATGAGGAGAAAGCACAAGTGGGCTATATACGCTTCGAGCAAGGTTAAAACATGTGTGGGGAGACCCCATTGAAATTCAGGTCCAACGTCTGAAAAAGTCGGCCGTTGCAGCTGTTGGAATTCAAGTAAGTAATTGGGATTTGGAAACAGACATCATAGGTGCAAAATGGTAAACTTGATTGCACGACATATTGATCTTATTGTGTCAAATCCCGCCTTAACCACTCGGCCATCACAGCTTTCTGAATAAGCTCACACAAAGACAAAAGTCTTCTGAGCACTTGAGTCACTGGACAAGTCCATGCATTAAAGAGATTATCCATATCAAGTCACCAAGGATATGCTCAGAATGAGGACTGGTTTCTCATAACGCTGCGAGCAGGGTTCGAACCTGCGCGGGGAGACCCCATTGGATTTCGAGTCCAACGCCTTAACCTCTCGGCCATCACAGCTTGCTCTGTTACCTACCACGCCCTAACCAGTCCGCTATCTCGTTCCGTCCATTTTAACTGTAAAACGTCCAGATCATCGCTACTGAAGTACCTACTTGAAATGTTTGTCATGGAAGATACATTCTGAGCACTTGAATCAAAGGACAAGTCCACACATTATCCATATCAAGGCCCAATGATATGTTAAAAATAAAGACTGCTTTGTCAAAGCACTGCGAGCAGGGTTCAAACCTTCGCGTGGAGAATCCATTTGATTTCGAGTCCAATGCTTTAACCACTCGGCAATCACTGCTTTCTGAGTTAGCTCACACAAGTACAAAAGTATTCTAATTCAACTGCCTAATTGAATTTTTTTTCAAGCAAAGTGAAAATAGATATTTTCTGAGCACTTCAATCGTTGGACGAGCCCATAAATTAAGGACAATTTAAATTCAGAGGAGATAGATCCAAGTATTAAAGGTCTGCTTTATCATCGTCCTGAAAGCAAGGTTGAAAACTGGTCAGGGAGACCACATTGGATTTTGATTCCAATGCTTAAACACTTGGCCATCGCAGCATTAGGAATCTAAGGAAAGTGATGAGGAGAAAGCAGAAGTGGGCTATATGCTTCGAGCAAGGTAAGAACATGGGTGGGGAGACCCCATTGAAATTCAGGTCCAACGTCTAAAGAACTCGGCCATTGCAGCTGTTGGAATGCAAGTAAAAGGATTGGGATTTGGAAACAGACAGCATTGGTGCAAAATGGTAAACTTGATGGCACGACATATTGATCTTATTGTGCCAAATAACCTCTGTCCTTTCCAAAGCCTTCAAAGTTTAAAAGTTTAATGTGCAAGTCAAAAAACTATGTGCAGAGAAAGTACAAGTGGACTATTCACTGAGAGTAAGATTTAAATAAGAGCAGGGAGACCCAATTGGGTTTCAAATCCGAGGACTTAACCACCTGGCTCTCTCAGATTTTCCATCGTAAATCTAACACAAATAACAGTATCTGTACTGCGGTGCCTATTTCAACTGTTTGTCAAGGTAGATATATTCTGAGCTCCTGAATCACTGGACAATTCCATGCATTAAGGACATTATCCATATCAAGTCACCAAGTATATGTTAAAAACAAAGAATGGCTTGCCATAGCGCTGCGAGCAGGGTTCGAACCTGCGCAGGGAGACCCCATTGGATTTCAAGTCCAACGCCTTAACCACTCGGCCATCGCAGCTCGCTGTATTAACTACCAGGCCTTAACCAGTCGGCTATCTCATTCTGTCCATTTTACTTTGGTAAAGACTAGACTATCTACTAAAGAGCCTATTTGAACTGTTTGTCAAGGAATATATATTCTGAGCACTTGAATCAAAGGACAATTCCATGCATTTAGCACATTATCCATATCAAGTCACATGTTACAAATATAGACTGGTTTGTCAATGCACTGCGATCAGCTTTAAAAACTGTACGGGAGAACACAATGGATTTCATTTCCAACCCTTAAACCACTTGCTCATTGCGGCTGTGGGAATCAAAGGAAAGTGATGAGGAGAAAGCACAAGTGGGCTATATACGCTTCGAGCAAGGTTAAAACATGTGTGGGGAGACCCCATTGAAATTCAGGTCCAACGTCTGAAAAAGTCGGCCGTTGCAGCTGTTGGAATTCAAGTAAAGTAATTGGGATTTGGAAACAGACATCATTGGTGCAAAATGGTAAACTTGATTGCACGACATATTGATCTTATTGTGCCAAATCCCGCCTTAACCACTCGGCCATCACAGCTTTCTGAATAAGCTCACACAAAGACAAAAGTCTTCTGAGCACTTGAATCACTGGACAAGTCCATGCATTAAAGAGATTATCCATATCAAGTCACCAAGGATATGTTCAGAATGAGGACTGGTTTCTCATAACGCTGCGAGCAGGGTTCGAACCTGCGCGGGGAGACCCCATTGGATTTCGAGTCCAACGCCTTAACCTCTCGGCCATCACAGCTTGCTCTGTTACCTACCACGCCCTAACCAGTCCGCTATCTCGTTCCGTCCATTTTAACTGTAAAACGTCCAGATCATCGCTACTGAAGTACCTACTTGAAATGTTTGTCATGGAAGATACATTCTGAGCACTTGAATCAAAGGACAAGTCCACACATTATCCATATCAAGGCCCAATGATATGTTAAAAATAAAGACTGCTTTGTCAAAGCACTGCGAGCAGGGTTCAAACCTTCGCGTGGAGAATCCATTGGATTTCGAGTCCAATGCTTTAACCACTCGGCAATCACTGCTTTCTGAGTTAGCTCACACAAGTACAAAAGTATTCTAATTCAACTGCCTAATTGAATTTTTTTTCAAGCAAAGTGAAAATAGCTATTTTCTGAGCACTTCAATCGTTGGACGAGCCCTTAAATTAAGGACAATTTAAATTCAGAGGAGATAGATCCAAGTATTAAAGGTCTGCTTTATCATCGTCCTGAAAGCAAGGTTGAAAACTGGTCAGGGAGACCACATTGGATTTTGATTCCAATGCTTAAACACTTGGCCATCGCAGCATTAGGAATCTAAGGAAAGTGATGAGGAGAAAGCAGAAGTGGGCTATATGCTTCAAGCAAGGTAAGAACATGGGTGGGGAGACCCCATTGAAATTCAGGTCCAACGTCTAAAGAACTCGGCCATTGCAGCTGTTGGAATGCAAGTAAAAGGATTGGGATTTGGAAACAGACAGCATTGGTGCAAAATGGTAAACTTGATGGCACGACATATTGATCTTATTGTGCCAAATAACCTCTGTCCTTTCCAAAGCCTTCAAAGTTTAAAAGTTTAATGTGCAAGTCAAAAAACTATGTGCAGAGAAAGTACAAGTGGACTATTCACTGAGAGTAAGATTTAAATAAGAGCAGGGAGACCCAATTGGGTTTCAAATCCGAGGACTTAACCACCTGGCTCTCTCAGATTTTCCATCGTAAATCTAACACAAATAACAGTATCTGTACTGCGGTGCCTATTTCAACTGTTTGTCAAGGTAGATATATTCTGAGCTCCTGAATCACTGGACAATTCCATGCATTAAGGACATTATCCATATCAAGTCACCAAGTATATGTTAAAAACAAAGAATGGCTTGCCATAGCGCTGCGAGCAGGGTTCGAACCTGCGCAGGGAGACCCCATTGGATTTCAAGTCCAACGCCTTAACCACTCGGCCATCGCAGCTCGCTGTATTAACTACCAGGCCTTAACCAGTCGGCTATCTCATTCTGTCCATTTTACTTTGGTAAAGACTAGACTATCTACTAAAGAGCCTATTTGAACTGTTTGTCAAGGAATATATATTCTGAGCACTTGAATCAAAGGACAATTCCATGCATTTAGCACATTATCCATATCAAGTCACATGTTACAAATATAGACTGGTTTGTCAATGCACTGCGATCAGCTTTAAAAACTGTACGGGAGAACACAATGGATTTCATTTCCAACCCTTAAACCACTTGCTCATTGCGGCTGTGGGAATCAAAGGAAAGTGATGAGGAGAAAGCACAAGTGGGCTATATACGCTTCGAGCAAGGTTAAAACATGTGTGGGGAGACCCCATTGAAATTCAGGTCCAACGTCTGAAAAAGTCGGCCGTTGCAGCTGTTGGAATTCAAGTAAAGTAATTGGGATTTGGAAACAGACATCATTGGTGCAAAATGGTAAACTTGATTGCACGACATATTGATCTTATTGTGCCAAATCCCGCCTTAACCACTCGGCCATCACAGCTTTCTGAATAAGCTCACACAAAGACAAAAGTCTTCTGAGCACTTGAATCACTGGACAAGTCCATGCATTAAAGATATTATCCATATCAAGTCACCAAGGATATGTTCAGAATGAGGACTGGTTTCTCATAACGCTGCGAGCAGGGTTCGAACCTGCGCGGGGAGACCCCATTGGATTTCGAGTCCAACGCCTTAACCTCTCGGCCATCACAGCTTGCTCTGTTACCTACCACGCACTAACCAGTCCGCTATCTCGTTCCGTCCATTTTAACTGTAAAACGTCCAGATCATCGCTACTGAAGTACCTACTTGAAATGTTTGTCATGGAAGATACATTCTGAGCACTTGAATCAAAGGACAAGTCCACACATTATCCATATCAAGGCCCAATGATATGTTAAAAATAAAGACTGCTTTGTCAAAGCACTGCGAGCAGGGTTCAAACCTTCGCGTGGAGAATCCATTGGATTTCGAGTCCAATGCTTTAACCACTCGGCAATCACTGCTTTCTGAGTTAGCTCACACAAGTACAAAAGTATTCTAATTCAACTGCCTAATTGAATTTTTTTTCAAGCAAAGTGAAAATAGCTATTTTCTGAGCACTTCAATCGTTGGACGAGCCCTTAAATTAAGGACAATTTAAATTCAGAGGAGATAGATCCAAGTATTAAAGGTCTGCTTTATCATCGTCCTGAAAGCAAGGTTGAAAACTGGTCAGGGAGACCACATTGGATTTTGATTCCAATGCTTAAACACTTGGCCATCGCAGCATTAGGAATCTAAGGAAAGTGATGAGGAGAAAGCAGAAGTGGGCTATATGCTTCGAGCAAGGTAAGAACATGGGTGGGGAGACCCCATTGAAATTCAGGTCCAACGTCTAAAGAACTCGGCCATTGCAGCTGTTGGAATGCAAGTAAAAGGATTGGGATTTGGAAACAGACAGCATTGGTGCAAAATGGTAAACTTGATGGCACGACATATTGATCTTATTGTGCCAAATAACCTCTGTCCTTTCCAAAGCCTTCAAAGTTTAAAAGTTTAATGTGCAAGTCAAAAAACTATGTGCAGAGAAAGTACAAGTGGACTATTCACTGAGAGTAAGATTTAAATAAGAGCAGGGAGACCCAATTGGGTTTCAAATCCGAGGACTTAACCACCTGGCTCTCTCAGATTTTCCATCGTAAATCTAACACAAATAACAGTATCTGTACTGCGGTGCCTATTTCAACTGTTTGTCAAGGTAGATATATTCTGAGCTCCTGAATCACTGGACAATTCCATGCATTAAGGACATTATCCATATCAAGTCACCAAGTATATGTTAAAAACAAAGAATGGCTTGCCATAGCGCTGCGAGCAGGGTTCGAACCTGCGCAGGGAGACCCCATTGGATTTCAAGTCCAACGCCTTAACCACTCGGCCATCGCAGCTCGCTGTATTAACTACCAGGCCTTAACCAGTCGGCTATCTCATTCTGTCCATTTTACTTTGGTAAAGACTAGACTATCTACTAAAGAGCCTATTTGAACTGTTTGTCAAGGAATATATATTCTGAGCACTTGAATCAAAGGACAATTCCATGCATTTAGCACATTATCCATATCAAGTCACATGTTACAAATATAGACTGGTTTGTCAATGCACTGCGATCAGCTTTAAAAACTGTACGGGAGAACACAATGGATTTCATTTCCAACCCTTAAACCACTTGCTCATTGCGGCTGTGGGAATCAAAGGAAAGTGATGAGGAGAAAGCACAAGTGGGCTATATACGCTTCGAGCAAGGTTAAAACATGTGTGGGGAGACCCCATTGAAATTCAGGTCCAACGTCTGAAAAAGTCGGCCGTTGCAGCTGTTGGAATTCAAGTAAAGTAATTGGGATTTGGAAACAGACATCATTGGTGCAAAATGGTAAACTTGATTGCACGACATATTGATCTTATTGTGCCAAATCCCGCCTTAACCACTCGGCCATCACAGCTTTCTGAATAAGCTCACACAAAGACAAAAGTCTTCTGAGCACTTGAATCACTGGACAAGTCCATGCATTAAAGATATTATCCATATCAAGTCACCAAGGATATGTTCAGAATGAGGACTGGTTTCTCATAACGCTGCGAGCAGGGTTCGAACCTGCGCGGGGAGACCCCATTGGATTTCAAGTCCAACGCCTTAACCTCTCGGCCATCACAGCTTGCTCTGTTACCTACCACGCACTAACCAGTCCGCTATCTCGTTCCGTCCATTTTAACTGTAAAACGTCCAGATCATCGCTACTGAAGTACCTACTTGAAATGTTTGTCATGGAAGATACATTCTGAGCACTTGAATCAAAGGACAAGTCCACACATTATCCATATCAAGGCCCAATGATATGTTAAAAATAAAGACTGCTTTGTCAAAGCACTGCGAGCAGGGTTCAAACCTTCGCGTGGAGAATCCATTGGATTTCGAGTCCAATGCTTTAACCACTCGGCAATCACTGCTTTCTGAGTTAGCTCACACAAGTACAAAAGTATTCTAATTCAACTGCCTAATTGAATTTTTTTTCAAGCAAAGTGAAAATAGCTATTTTCTGAGCACTTCAATCGTTGGACGAGCCCTTAAATTAAGGACAATTTAAATTCAGAGGAGATAGATCCAAGTATTAAAGGTCTGCTTTATCATCGTCCTGAAAGCAAGGTTGAAAACTGGTCAGGGAGACCACATTGGATTTTGATTCCAATGCTTAAACACTTGGCCATCGCAGCATTAGGAATCTAAGGAAAGTGATGAGGAGAAAGCAGAAGTGGGCTATATGCTTCAAGCAAGGTAAGAACATGGGTGGGGAGACCCCATTGAAATTCAGGTCCAACGTCTAAAGAACTCGGCCATTGCAGCTGTTGGAATGCAAGTAAAAGGATTGGGATTTGGAAACAGACAGCATTGGTGCAAAATGGTAAACTTGATGGCACGACATATTGATCTTATTGTGCCAAATAACCTCTGTCCTTTCCAAAGCCTTCAAAGTTTAAAAGTTTAATGTGCAAGTCAAAAAACTATGTGCAGAGAAAGTACAAGTGGACTATTCACTGAGAGTAAGATTTAAATAAGAGCAGGGAGACCCAATTGGGTTTCAAATCCGAGGACTTAACCACCTGGCTCTCTCAGATTTTCCATCGTAAATCTAACACAAATAACAGTATCTGTACTGCGGTGCCTATTTCAACTGTTTGTCAAGGTAGATATATTCTGAGCTCCTGAATCACTGGACAATTCCATGCATTAAGGACATTATCCATATCAAGTCACCAAGTATATGTTAAAAACAAAGAATGGCTTGCCATAGCGCTGCGAGCAGGGTTCGAACCTGCGCAGGGAGACCCCATTGGATTTCAAGTCCAACGCCTTAACCACTCGGCCATCGCAGCTCGCTGTATTAACTACCAGGCCTTAACCAGTCGGCTATCTCATTCTGTCCATTTTACTTTGGTAAAGACTAGACTATCTACTAAAGAGCCTATTTGAACTGTTTGTCAAGGAATATATATTCTGAGCACTTGAATCAAAGGACAATTCCATGCATTTAGCACATTATCCATATCAAGTCACATGTTACAAATATAGACTGGTTTGTCAATGCACTGCGATCAGCTTTAAAAACTGTACGGGAGAACACAATGGATTTCATTTCCAACCCTTAAACCACTTGCTCATTGCGGCTGTGGGAATCAAAGGAAAGTGATGAGGAGAAAGCACAAGTGGGCTATATACGCTTCGAGCAAGGTTAAAACATGTGTGGGGAGACCCCATTGAAATTCAGGTCCAACGTCTGAAAAAGTCGGCCGTTGCAGCTGTTGGAATTCAAGTAAAGTAATTGGGATTTGGAAACAGACATCATTGGTGCAAAATGGTAAACTTGATTGCACGACATATTGATCTTATTGTGCCAAATCCCGCCTTAAGCACTCGGCCATCACAGCTTTCTGAATAAGCTCTCACAAAGACAAAAGTCTTCTGAGCACTGGACAAGTCCATGCATGAAAGAGATTATCCATATCAAGTCACCAAGGATATGTTCAGAATGAGGACTGGTTTCTCATAACGCTGCGAGCAGGGTTCGAACCTGCGCAGGGAGACCCCATTGGATTTCGAGTCCAACGCCTTAACCTCTCGGCCATCACAGCTTGCTCTGTTACCTACCACGCCCTAACCAGTCCGCTATCTCGTTCCGTCCATTTTAACTGTAAAACGTCCAGATCATCGCTACTGAAGTACCTACTTGAAATGTTTGTCATGGAAGATACATTCTGAGCACTTGAATCAAAGGACAAGTCCACACATTATCCATATCAAGGCCCAATGATATGTTAAAAATAAAGACTGCTTTGTCAAAGCACTGCGAGCAGGGTTCAAACCTTCGCGTGGAGAATCCATTTGATTTCGAGTCCAATGCTTTAACCACTCGGCAATCACTGCTTTCTGAGTTAGCTCACACAAGTACAAAAGTATTCTAATTCAACTGCCTAATTGAATTTTTTTTCAAGCAAAGTGAAAATAGATATTTTCTGAGCACTTCAATCGTTGGACGAGCCCATAAATTAAGGACAATTTAAATTCAGAGGAGATAGATCCAAGTATTAAAGGTCTGCTTTATCATCGTCCTGAAAGCAAGGTTGAAAACTGGTCAGGGAGACCACATTGGATTTTGATTCCAATGCTTAAACACTTGGCCATCGCAGCATTAGGAATCTAAGGAAAGTGATGAGGAGAAAGCAGAAGTGGGCTATATGCTTCGAGCAAGGTAAGAACATGGGTGGGGAGACCCCATTGAAATTCAGGTCCAACGTCTAAAGAACTCGGCCATTGCAGCTGTTGGAATGCAAGTAAAAGGATTGGGATTTGGAAACAGACAGCATTGGTGCAAAATGGTAAACTTGATGGCACGACATATTGATCTTATTGTGCCAAATAACCTCTGTCCTTTCCAAAGCCTTCAAAGTTTAAAAGTTTAATGTGCAAGTCAAAAACTATGTGCAGAGAAAGTACAAGTGGACTATTCACTGAGAGTAAGATTTAAATAAGAGCAGGGAGACCCAATTGGGTTTCAAATCCGAGGACTTAACCACCTGGCTCTCTCAGATTTTCCATCGTAAATCTAACACAAATAACAGTATCTGTACTGCGGTGCCTATTTCAACTGTTTGTCAAGGTAGATATATTCTGAGCTCCTGAATCACTGGACAATTCCATGCATTAAGGACATTATCCATATCAAGTCACCAAGTATATGTTAAAAACAAAGAATGGCTTGCCATAGCGCTGCGAGCAGGGTTCGAACCTGCGCAGGGAGACCCCATTGGATTTCAAGTCCAACGCCTTAACCACTCGGCCATCGCAGCTCGCTGTATTAACTACCA